>NC_082599.1:27481606-27807717 GCF_030936135.1 Gavia stellata
AGTTGGTTTCCTTCTAAAAACATGAAACCTTTCCTTTCTCAGGGTCTCCCAGGTCAGCCTGGAAGCCCAGGCCCTGCTGGCAAGGAAGGTCCTGTTGTAAGTACCTTGCTTTTTGTTCTATTTCCCCATTGCATGTGAAACATAGCCATAAACTGAGATTTTAGAAAGCAGAGATCTCAGCATTGAGCTCTAACACAACTCTGTGTAAAACCAGCAAGATTTTACTACCATATTACTCAGAAGATCAGTGAGAAACTTTTCATTCATTTCTGTGGGTCTCAGATCAGGCCTATGTCCTGGAAGGAGAAGAAGAAATACACAGTTCTACAAAAAGAAGAAAAATGGAGGAATGCATGAGCATGCGATGTATAAACAGTGTTTAAAAGTTAAATGCCATTTCCTTCCTGTCAGTACACATTTCTCCTAAACCTGAACTCTAATTAAATTACCCCAGCCATTTAATAGTATGATTTCTTTTTCTAGGGTTTCCCTGGAGCAGATGGTAGGGTTGGGCCAATCGGTCCAGCTGGTAATAGAGGTGAGCCTGGCAACATTGGATTCCCTGGACCAAAAGGTCCCACTGTAAGTACAGTACAGAAACTTTTTATTACTATGAAGGTGTTTCCAGACGAATCTGTAGGTCCTCAAATCTAACAATCAAACACATCTCCCTGTGTCCTCCTGTACTGCTTATTGGATAGCATCCACTTACATTCAAGAGTTCTGTTTTAAATTATCTTCCAGTTATCTACAATATGATTAAACAAATGAAAAACAATTTAATTAGTTTAGGAATATTTGGACATTGAAGTGATTAGATTAATATATGTCTATATTATAATTTCTGCATGTCCATTTTATCATTTCTGTACATACACTTCAGTAAAAGTTCTGTAAAGGTTGGCCACCAAGCCTAATTTTAGGTTCCAGAGTATTGTTATTTATGGAGCACAATCCAAAGCTCACTCACTTTAGAAGAAAAGCTACCAGTGATTTCAGTGGGGCTCTTGACAGGTCACACAGAGGCCACAGATAACAATAATCATCTCCTGGATTTGTGGTGTTGCTATACATACACACACATGCAGACATTTATAGTGTATTGCATAGGATACTACGCAGAGTGTCATGAATTACGATCTCAAAAAATAAAGGAATGGAATTTTGAAAAGAAAAGACATTCATTTTTGAGCTATTCTTTCTAAGTGGTTCAACAAGGTAATGGAGCTTGTCAGTGTTTTAATTAGGGTTAAAGAAATGTTACAATAAATCTTCTGACAAGAGGAGTATAGGTCTCTGTTTAGCAGTTTAAACTGAATCTGATATAAAGTCTTAGTTAATTTTTGTATCTTTTTCTTTCAACTTCAGGGTGAACCTGGCAAACCTGGTGAAAAAGGCAATGTTGGTCTTGCTGGCCCACGGGTATGTGGATATGTTTTCTTTATCAACTTCCAGAGAGAAAAAAGTAGATTTTCAAAACCTCTGTAATAAGATAGCATTGTCTTTTGCAAGCGTGAATAGATGATGAAATAGAAAAGCACTTGGGAATGCATTCATCTAGCCTCATGTCAGTGGGGACTATTACTTAAGGGATAAATGAAAACTACCCTTCTTGGGTATTAATTGGGAAATTAATTATGGGGTATTAGCTTCCTATGAAGAGGAAAAAATAGTACTCCCCATGCAAATTTTTGAGGACAGTGTATGGTTTCTAATTTATCCTGTAAATTTCCAGCTTCTTACTAATAGTTAAAATTCACTAATTCTTCCATTTAAGGGACCAAATAACTGGTTTGTTGTAGGAAAAATGCTGTCGGCAAGGTTCCTATAATCTGTAATTTCAGAAGAAGTTTCCTTAAGGATGAATGTGCTGCAATAACTAAAACAATCCCCAGAATTTAAAATTGTAAGCATCTTCAGTCCCCTTTGACAGAGAAGCTCTTACAAGTAAATGGTTAAGTTCAAAATATGCAGCAAGAGACCTTTGTTTTTGGCACAGAATCACTTTAGAGAGATATTATACATAATAAATCCAAACTTTGATAACAATTTCTATATTCTACTTGAATACATTTAGGGTGCTCCTGGTCCAGAGGGAAACAATGGTGCTCAAGGTCCTCCTGGAGTCACTGTAAGTAACAGCCTCCACAAGATCCAATTTGTGATTTACTTTTCATTAATGGGACTTCCCCATTTTAAAATATGTTTTCCTGTATTTCTCCTTCCAAGTTAATCACTTGTTTGTTCCATCCAGGGCAACCAAGGCGGAAAGGGCGAACAAGGTCCTGCTGGCCCTCCTGGCTTCCAGGTAAGTAACTATGTGCACTGCCCAATCTTATCTATGGTTTACAAAGCATGAAGTGCTTCTGCCTTAACTTTATTTGTATTCTTGTTTCTTTACACTTAGGGTCTGCCAGGTCCCTCAGGTCCAGCTGGTGAAGCTGGTAAACCAGGCGAAAGGGTGAGTAACAGATACAGTACTCCACAAGTAGGGGCAGGCATTGCATAAGCATTATGTTTACAATTGCACATGTAGTAAAGCAACACCCTGTTGGAGCCATTTGCCAAAACAAAGCAATCCATGTTATATGCAAAGTTTAATAGTCCCTTTTGTTAAAGCTAGCCACAAATTAAGAAAGTCTGTTGGAATCTGCAACGTACTACTTTTTTCAAAGTTTTGGTATAAAACTGAGCAAAGCCAATCCTTTGCTTTCTGGGCCTTAAGCAGCAATAAAATATGCTCCCTCCCCCAAAAGACAAGACAGTACATGAAAAACATTTTACTTCAAATTTCTTTTGAAATCTTCAAGGTTCATTCTAACCTGCATTACTCCAATTGTATGCTTTTGCACCTCAATTGACTTCAATGAATTTACAGCAGCATACAACTGAAGTAGCTCAGTGGTAATTCAGGCTCTAGGTTCTGCTCAGTTAAAATGCGTGATGTAATCTGCAAATTGTTCATCCTATGTGTCATAACCACCTTTTAACATTTATAGTTACATCTCTCTGTGTCCCTGTAAAGGAGTTTACATCGCATGTACCTGAAAAATGAGCGTGGAATTTAATAACTACTTCTTTCTTCAGATAAGAAATTATTATCTCATGTGTGTTTTGAGATATTGTGCAGCTATTTGAAGAGGGTTTATTTCCATGTATCTAAAAGACTGGGTTTAGTCTAAAGATTTTCAATATGCTGCTGCAATTTGAGAAGCATTTATATTTACTGCTAAGAAACAAAGCACATTTTAAGCTAATAAATTTGCTTTAGAAATAAGCTTTACCAATACATCTACTGTCTTCTAGGGTCTTCATGGTGAATTTGGTGTCCCTGGTCCTGCTGGCCCAAGAGTGAGTAACTCATTTGAAATCAAGTACAGACTATCTTAATAATGTGTTCAATAATAATAGTAGCTATATACATTTCCAAGTTTCTCAAGACAAACAGCTCTTCTCACTTACAGACTACAGTGTATTGCAGCAGACTCCCAGGAATGAGGGAGAATTTTCTCTGCTCTTTGCTTGTGTCAGGGTATATGATTATATAACACAATAGTTGCCAGTGTTAGCAAACTTCTAGATAAGCAGTATGAATATTACCCAACTAATGATATCCTGAAGAGCTGATGTAATTTTTTTTTTTTTTTTTTTTATTAATGAACCTCACAATGAGAATGTGGATGACAAAATACTGATCCTACAGTGTTACACTGAGGCCTGGTGCATATGAGAATTTTCATTTCCAGTGCTTGTGCGCAGACCTTCTTAGCCTGACCATTTCAGTGATACTATCCCTTGCTAGCCGGCTCCTACCTCCCATGTAATGTCTTTGGGAACAAACGGTGGGCCGAATCCAGAGCCTGGAATAGTTGTTAGAAGATATTGTCTCCCACTTCCCTTTATTCCTGCGCTGTGAATAAACATCCATAAAGAGCTTTGTGTGGAGGCCTTCCTGCATGGCAGAAGGTCCTATTTATGCAAAGCAATAAGTAGTTTATAAAATGCTTGATTAATTATTTGCTTTCCAAATCCACCTATAAAGAGGTTGATATTCAAACTGCTTCTTATGCTTCCTCTTTTCTTCTGACTTCCAGACTAAATGTATTCATGACAAATATTCCCATTCACTCTTATCAGTCGTGTCAGTCAGTTTAAATAGCACTTTTCCTCCTTATATTTAGTGCCCTGAGGCTGAATGAAGAACCATGTCCTCTTTAAAAATTCATTTTGCTAATCTATCAAAGCCAAGTTCCGTTTATCATTGTAGTAGCAGTATCTGTCTCTGCTCTAGCTTGTCTTAAACATCTCATACCTAACCAGAGTGTATTTCATTCAGTATTCCAATTAGGTCTTACTGATGCTTTTTTACAACAAAATTAACACTTCCTAAAAATATCTCGCTGCTTGTGCCAGATCACATTTGCCTTTTTCATGTCCGCATCATACTGTTGGCTATTGGCTATCACCTTTCCCTTTCTGTCATTTTCACTAGGTGAAACCTCTGTTTACAACATAAATCCTCATTTTTGGTGCCTAAATAAATGGCCTGGTACTTTGCATTCTTGAATTTTGTCCCACTTCTACTGTGACAGCCATTCAGCAGGTTATTCACTTCTTTGGGTGTAATATGCCTACCTTTCTTCTGTTGACAAGAGTCTCCACCTTTGTGATATCTGCATATTTCATAAATATCTTTCTTTCTTGTCTGCCTCTCTGTCATTAACAAAATGTATGTAAAAATAATGAAAAGATATATTAATTGGGGAACATCACTAAAATATAAGTTAGCCTTCTGCATCGTTGGTGCTTTTTAGCAGTGTGCTATCTCTCCTTGAGTCAGTTCTTTGACCACATTATAGTTCTTGTACAAACTCCCAGATTCTCCAAGATAACTAAAAGTCTCCATTATGCCTTATCAGATTATTCACTGATGTCCAGCTTGATCACACTGGGATAATTTGAGATGTCTTTAGTAAAAATGGTATTTCTATCTGTGATAGATCTATTGTGCATTTAAGCCCCGTTTCTGGCTACTTCCATGTGTCCAGATGACCTCTCTTTCAGAATTTATCCCTATACTTGTTATAATGTACAGGTCATATTAGTAAGCTTTAGCTGTCACCTTTATTCTCCAATATTCACCAGGCATTTGCCACTGCAAAAATAATTGTTTGCCATTTACAATGGCCCCAATTTCACTAGAATCCATTATCTGGCCTCAAACTGGTATCAGAAGCTCCATTTGACAGTAGAATTCAAGACACTGTTACCAGAATGAGCACAGTAGCCAAAATACATGTTCAAGAAGTACTTGTACTTTAATTGTCACCTGTTATCACGATGCAAGACTTTAGTACTTCCCTTTGCTACATTTGCGTCAAAAGCTAGAGCCAATTCTTATGACCAGTTTAGTTAATATCTGCACAATTCTAATACAGTTCTTAATGGCTTGTTCAGACAAAAATGCATCGTGTTGTCATTGCTACTAGTCAGTGCTTTTAAACCTCTAAGCTACAGAACAATTCGAGGAAAAACTCAAATCAGACTGTCTCCTGCAGGGTGAACGTGGTCCTCCTGGTGAAAGTGGTGCTGTTGGTCCCGCCGGTTCCATTGGAAGCCGTGGTCCATCTGGCCCACCAGGCCCTGATGGCAACAAGGTATGCTTTTTCCAGCTGCCATTGCCTTACTGTTGAATTCCTGATGAAGGTAACCCAAAACCTTCTTTCCTAAGAGCATAAGTGATTACTGGTAATAGGTAGTTACCTATACAACATAGCCCCTGGATCATTTCTTCAAGTGGTAAAGCTCCATCCCCAGCTAGTCCACACTAATATTAAAAGTTTTTATGTTTTGGACTATAGATGATGGGATGGGAACTCCAGTTTGGACTCAGTTTGAATACAGCTTGTCAGCTGGGTATACTATTATTCTGTTTTGAGATAGGGTCCAAGATTTTGGCCAAAATTCATGCTGACTTCTATTTATACCCACCTTTACTTATACACAGGAAGTTCTTGTGTCTAGTAAGCAACGTTCTCCAAAACATTAGCACAATAATGAGCAGTCATCTACCAAAATAACGTTGGCTCGATGCTAATTGAATATGGGTCTTAATTTTCAAGGTTTTCAGGGGCAGTCTTTCCACAGAACTTTAGTTTGGAATATGGGACACCCTAAAACCTCAGGAGCCCACAGAATCAGAGAGAGTGTTCACGTCTGGCATCTTCACTAGCTGAAAATGTAAAATAAGTACAATAGCTTAAGATGAAATACTACTGCTCACACTGTTTACAAACAAGCAGAATGATGGACAAAGTAGTAATGACAGAATTTTGCTCCAAATTGTGTGAATGATTTGGCCCTGTCTTACATGATATGCTGTTGCTGCTAGGGTGAGCCTGGCAATGTTGGTGCTGCTGGTGGTCCTGGTCCTGCTGGCCCTGGTGGAATCCCAGGAGAGAGAGGTGTTGCTGGTGTTCCAGGAGGCAAGGGTGAAAAGGTAAGGTGGACAACCAGCTTTGTTACTCCATGCACAGGTTTGGGAGATGCTTGATTTTCATTAATTTAAAAAAACCTGCAGGTTACTCCAATGAGACCTTCATTTACTGTGAAATTGTATTACTTAGTATTCAATAAATAGAGGTTTTGTTGGTCTAACAGACTGACAGTCCTTTCTAAGGTTGTATTTTGATCTTTGCTCAGCATTTGGAATTGGTTTAAGTGGCAGTTAGTTCTTCACAGGATTGGTTAACAATGAGCTTATCTTTACTGAAGAAATACAAAAGCTGTCTTTGAGTACAGGCTTTACAGTAGGAATGGGCCTACTGATCACAAAGGACTGAGTCTCTGATCAAATCCTTGACTGCTCTAGGTGCAGTGGCTATGGTATAAGTAAATCAGTTACAAAAACTTTGTAATTATATCAGTTTTCTATAAAATCAGAAAACATTTTAGCCAATGGAAGCCCTTATATAAAGCTGTGAAGTGTGATTGGAAGTCCTGTTGCTACTTCTGCTTTATCCATATAATTATTTATAAAATTATTTTTATCTTGTTATGTACATCTCATTCTATATTCTCTTCTGTTCATTATTTAAACTCTAAACTGAGATTTCTAGAACCGCTTTACTTGTTTTGACTAAAAAAAATCCATAGTCATTTAGCATAAATAGAGTTGTAAGGAAATTAAGATGAAAATTGCTTGCAACTTTTCATAAAATGCTATGTACTGACATGCAGATTAATGCAGAAGAGTAGGATGTATTAAAAAAAGAGATAGAACAGAGTGCTGGTCTGATTTCTTGACACTAGTGATGGGCTGGATATAACTTTTTGTTATGTGAAACATATGGCATTTTATGTGACCACTCATATGACATTGTTTTTAACAGTTGTTTTCCTGCTTCAAATAGAAAGTAGAACATGAATACCCAAAAGAATTTTTACTTATGGTTATTTCTTGACCAAAAGAAAAGGGATTTTGACGGGGGATTTACATTCATCATTTGGAATATACATTAACTTGCTTTTAAATCTTTAATTCCATTCAAAATTCTTGCCACCTGGGGGAAAGTAAGTAGGTTTCCCATGAAAGAGGCAGGCTTATAATTATGAAAAGTATGTCAGTCCCCTTTGTCTGCAAATTCTCACTTTGCAAGTTAGTACATACTCAGCGGTAAGAATGAATTAATAATCAAAGTCCATTCCCAAAAAAACCTAGCATGGTAAGCATCTCATATGGTATGCAAGTACTACATGGATACTCAGCAAATAGTTCAAGACTTCTTTCATACAAACTATTGTGTTCATTACCAATACGGGTTTTTTCCCCTCTGTATTCTAGGGTGCCCCAGGTCTGAGAGGCGATGCTGGTGCAACAGGAAGAGACGGTGCTCGCGTAAGTATCTTTTGGTTCTACTTGAGTTTACCTTGCTACACCTCAGAACTTAAGTGACTAAAAAGGATGTTCAGGACTTCCATTTCCCACTGTATTGCATTTCCTTTTATATCTGCTCACTTTTGATACAAATCAATATGATTTTGTTGCCCCTTGTCCAGGGATGTTTGTATTTGCGGTGAGAGAGAGAAAAATGATAACATTTCATGCACACAAGCAGAGAAATGACATCAGCAGAGAACCTTGTATTTCATAGACAGTTGTTCACTGTGACATTACCCTGTTTAACCTCATGGGCTCAGCCCAGACAGCTAATTCTAAAGGCAGCCTGCAAAGCCACACAAAATTATCATTAATTTGAGGTTTTGGCTGCCTGTCCTAGAATTCATACTTTGGAAGGCAAATAACAGAATATAAAATCATGTGTCCTTCATATTGAAAACGGCTGGAAGAAAATCACACACCTGTCTCCAGGAGGAAAGAGAAAAGATATTAAAAGTAGTCACTCCTGCTTACATTTTGTTAGAAATGGTGTCCTGTCTCTTGACCTATAGGGTCTCCCTGGTGCTATTGGTGCTCCTGGCCCTGCTGGTGGTGCTGGTGATCGGGTAAGTCTACTCTCTGAATGAAAAAGTGTCTTGTTTATGCAGTTTACCCATGCATTAATATTTGGGTTCCATGAAAACCAGTTCCATCTTTGTAGTATGCATGAGTTCTGCAAGTTTTTCAGATTTGGGAAGCAAGTGTTATTGGGAATGTAGAACTATTCAGTGAAGTTTGCCATAGCATCCCAAACCTTTTCCTAAAAGGCCAAGGAAGGGATGCACATCTGCATGGCAGTGGGTTATATGGGGAGAAGGTTCTAATTTAGGCTTTGTCTGAATTCTTCCTAGTTGAGGCTAATTTCCACAATCCTCTTCACACTGTGAGAACAGGTTTTGATACAGTGATGAACAACCACACATTAGCTCAGAATGATTCTTTATCCTGTCTGAGTACCATTAGAATTATTAATACAGGGTGGATCAAAACAGAAGCATTTTCAGTAACACCCTCTCCATTAGAGACACAGGGTGACTTGCTCTATATGTCTGTACCACAAGATCACCCCTGTTCTGCCTGCAGTGTGGTCTTCGCCCACAGTGTCACAATGCTTTCTGTTTTAGGGTGAAGGAGGTCCTGCTGGTCCCGCTGGTCCTGCTGGTGCCCGTGGTATCCCTGTAAGTAGCAATTCCTACAACTATACCTGTGTCAAAGACATGATGTTCAGAAAAATACCCTTTTAAAGCTCATTCCAACCAGTCTTCTCTTCTTTGTCCTCTCTTTAGGGTGAACGTGGTGAGCCTGGTCCCGTAGGTCCTAGTGGATTTGCTGGACCTCCTGTGAGTATTGTTTGCACTTTCCTCTTATTGATGCCATGCCATTCCTCTATTTCCTTTGCATGCTCTTCCAACTCCTTGTTCTGGGTATTTTTCTGTCCATAGGGTGCAGCTGGTCAGCCTGGTGCTAAAGGCGAGCGTGGGCCTAAAGGACCTAAGGGTGAAAGTGGACCAACAGGTGCTATTGGCCCAGTTGGTTCTTCTGGACCACCAGTAAGTGAACTGTGTCTTTGTAAAATGTGTGTTTCTTAACTGTGCTATGCAAGCAATATGGTAGCCTGAAGGCCTTGATTTCTGAAAAGGTAATTAAAAAAGCAACAAAACTTCAAACTAGGCTGTGAGGAAAGTCACCATACTGATTTTCATGCATTATATAAACTTTGTCAATCTATTTATGTGGGCTCAGATTGTGAGTCTGGAACTGAAATGAAGAGAAAAAATTTTTTTAACTCACCCCCAAGATCAGGAAAATCAGTCTATCTTGGACCATTCAGGGGTGATTGTGGGTAAGTTTGGAGCTGAGGATGATGGTATCTTCCTCTCAAAGACAGGATGTGCTGTTGCAGTCTGACTTTCAGACCCAGTCATCCAGAAGCATATGTGCAAATTTGTCTGTGCACCCACTTGCACCCAGGCTTTTCATGTGCTAACACTTTTATAGCCCAAAGGTATATACTACTTCACATGCATGCAGCCCGTTATTGGGGAACTGGTTGAAATGATGCAGAAAGTCAGGTGCTGGTATTTCAAATACTGTAAAGTGTTGCAATATAACATGGCTTGGGGTTCTTACTGTATGCTTCTAATAGAGCAATACCAGGCCCTTGCACTACGTGGCTGTATCAGTTATACAGTGCAAACACAGGACTTGCTGTTCTTGGCCTTATAATGTCTTTCATATTTTGACTTCCAGATTTTCTTAGATGCACGTAACGTTTGCAAGGCAAATTCATTTGAATCATAAATGCCTTGTGCAACTCTTCTCAGACCTTATGATAGTGATTTAAAATGTCTGTGAGAATTTACTACCCTAGTATCAGGACAGGAATTGTGGGTTTGGGCCCAGTCCTCCTATTAAAGTAAAAAGAAAAATCACTCTTAACTTTCATGAGAGTGAGACTGAGCCCTTATTCTAAGTAGGGAACATTAACAGTCTTTGCTTGATTCGTCTGTCTTTTTCAATCCTTCTTCTATAGGGTCCTGCTGGTGCTGCTGGTCCTGCTGGCCCTCGTGGTGATGCTGGTCCTCCTGTAAGTCTTCAGGCTTTTGGCACTGACATTGTTGCTTTTCATGAAGTCATTGTTTCCTTTAAACCAAATCTTCCTTTTCACTTTTATTTTTAGGGCATGACTGGTTTCCCTGGTGCTGCTGGAAGAGTTGGTCCTCCTGGCCCTGCTGTAAGTAACTAATGAAGAAGTTCTAATGGGAGATAAGTCAGAAGTTGCATTGGGGTAATCCTCATTTTTGTTACATGGGCACAAATTCTAACTGCACTGGAATCACCTCAGATCCTTATAGGACTGGATGAGATAAGAAAAAGTCTCTTAACTGTTTAAACTCCTAGAGTGGGAGTTATGCATTTAGTTTGGTGGGGTTTTTTTACAATCTGTCAAGCATCCCTCTGCATCTTAAGATGCCTAACCATTTGTAAAAATCTGTGCTTCTTTTGCTTTTGTTCACCGTGAGTAACTGAACAGCCACTGATTTTGAGTGGAATAAGAACGTCATGTCCTGTTTGAAAAAGAATGTTAAGGTTACCTTCTGTCCACACTTTCTGAAGTATCTGCAGTTCCAGCCCCTGTCTCCAGTAGGGCAACCTCTCATTGTGTTTAAGAATGTGAATCCCTGCTTCTTTATTTTTCAGCCAAATGTTCTCATTTCAAATTGACATTTGTGGTTTTCTTTTCAAAGGTGTTTCCAACCTTTACCGAAAGGTACTTCTTTCCTTAGATACCCTACATTTAAATATATTGTAAATCCCAGTATCCAAAGCAAATAATCTTGTTGAATTGGAAGAGTTTTTTTCTCATAGATTTTACAGTTGCAATTAATGTCTCCAGAGCCAAATGAATATTTTTCTGCCAAATTTTGCCACTTTCACCTGCAGTGAGTAAAAAAAAAAAAAAATCTCTGTTCAATAATTCAGATTCCAGCTATCCACTGCTAACAAAAGCAATAGACGTTGCTGCTTCAGAACAGCTGATAACCTGTTTATTGCAAAGCACAATTTTTGTACGTGGACATAAAATGAAACTTAGCTCTGTTCTCCCCAGTTAACGGGTCTATACTGTAATGATATCATATTCATACTCAATCCTAGGGCATCACTGGTCCCCCTGGTCCTCCTGGCCCAGCTGGCAAAGATGGTGCTAGAGGTCTACGTGGCGATGTTGGTCCAGTTGGCCGTACTGGTGAACAAGGTATTGCTGGCCCACCTGGTTTTGCTGGTGAGAAAGGTCCGTCTGGAGAGGCTGGTGCTGCTGTAAGTTACTGAGAATCACATCTTGTTGAAAATGTTTCTCTTCACATAAATGTTATGGCTTCTAAGATACTTTTAGTATTTGTGAAGGGCTTTTCTCTTTTATCCACAAATTTAGCAAAGCTTTTAAGTAGAAGCTCCACTGAGACTCATGAAATTGTTTATAGACATGTTTGACAAACATGCCTTAAAAAGTGAACCTGATCTCTGGGTCAGGTTTTTATCTCTTTTTTTTTTCTTGTGGTGAGTTGCATCTTTCTCTGCAAGTAGCCCAAGTGAAAGCAACAAGACTAACTTGCAGAAGAAATTGCTACTTAGCCTGAGAAAGGGAAGCCAAGTCTCCTGCTCTGAAATTGAGCATCATGGATGGAAAAAGGAGGAACATGTGAACATCTATTTAGAACAACCTCAATTCATTTCTGCATCCGAAACTCTAATTTGTGGGGATCACAAGGCGAAAGTTGTCTGACCCCAGGGTGGCTTAGAATTATGCAAATAAATAAATTAATTTTTAGTGTCTTTAAGCTTGCAAATCCAGAATTACTGGCCTTTTTAAAGTCAGACACATTTCTATCATATGGAAGTATGCACTTGTGTGAATTACCACTCTGTTGTTTCGCAATAAAAGTCTATAGGAATTTCTTCTGTGATCTGCAGAAGTTGCAGCTAATGAAATTTTCAGTGTTGTTGTCAGACATGTATGTTAAAATTTTGAAAGTGACAATTGAAAATTTGCCCTTTAATGTCCAGTATAAAGCAATATATTTTCTAATTTTTATGTTCTAATTTAATTTTGATTATGAAAAACATAATTGAACTAGTAGGCCTGACTGTAGGTTAGGACAATAATTTAGGGTAATCTGTCAGGATGATTACTTACGCCAAATTTATCGCCACATATGCTCAAATTTCAAGGACATGGGAAAGTTACTTAACTAAACAACCTTTACCTTTCAAATGGTCAGTAGAGAGCTCTAAGCGTTGTTTGGAGATATCAGATACCACCTAGAGATCTTCTAAGGCTGTCTCAGGATCAGTCGCTCATGATCAGTCTCTTCGCTATGGAATCCCCTCACATAGTCATTTTCTCTGTACTGAATACCCCAGTTTTCAAGCATCACCCGCTGTTATTGAATGGGAAGGGAAAAAGTGTGTGTATAGTGTTGTTCAGAAACAGCATTTTCACTGCAGAACAGTTGAGAGGAGTATAACCGGCATTACGTTCTTACAGACATTTAGCTTTGGAGTTTAAAGTCTTATGGCTCGGTTACTTCTTCCATGCAGGAACTAGCACTAACAGACGTTGAAATCCTTGGAAAGCAGTTGGTACTGTTGTACTGTTGTTCAGCAAAACAAATGAGAAATGTGGAGGGCCATAAAAATTGATTTTTCTCTTTTAATATAAATAATTTTCTTTTCATGTCATAGGGTCCTCCTGGTAGTCCAGGTCCTCAGGGTATTCTTGGTGCTCCTGGTATCCTTGGTCTGCCCGGCTCTCGGGGAGAACGTGGTCTTCCAGGCATCTCTGGAGCAACAGTGAGTATATGACTAGTTAACTGCTTTAAACAGGTGTAAAGAAAAAAGTTGAGGTCTCATCTTAAGGGAAACCAGGGAAAAGGAGATATAGATTCTGCTGTTTCCATTGCTGCTGCAAACAGAGGATATGGACCTAACAGACTTAGAGCAGTGGAAGAAATTATTGCTTCCTGCAGACAAATAAGACTTGTGTCTGCAGGTGAGCATATTCTTGAATGGCATCAGAGGTTTCTGATAGAAAAGGTAGAAAATTTAGTGAAGATAATATTTGGTATAGTTAGATCTGTTTCTGGTGTCCTGCATCTGTTTCACTGCCAAAATCGATTGCAGAGAAATGTTTCTCTTAGATATAGGCCAAAAGTTCTGTAAGACTGGTTTGTGTTGTATTATAATGTCACATTTTGTTACCACTGTTCCTGTATTAGGGTGAACCTGGTCCCCTGGGTGTTTCTGGTCCTCCTGGTGCCCGTGGTCCTTCTGGTCCTGTGGGTTCTCCTGGTCCAAATGGTGCTCCTGGTGAAGCTGGTCGTGATGTAAGCTATGTCTTTTATTTCCTCTTCAGGATTGCTTTTCTTTTATTCTGAGCCAAAGAGAAATACACAGAAAAGATGGATGCAACTGGAGGTTGTTCTGCTAGCAAACTTGTACCTTCCGGTGTCTTCAGGGAAAAGTATAGCAGGATTCTAACAGACATGGGTTCTCGCCCCCAACTGGGTGACGAATTCTTCAAGGCACAAGCTGTGTCTGAAATACATTCTGGAGTCACTATCCAAATCTTTTGACTTTTTACTTAATTGCCAAGAAAGATGGAGTGGGAAGAAGATTACTTCAATGCTGGAGCTGGAAAAAATAGTACACCCCAGAGGATAAGGTTTTGGCTATAGAGAAGAATATATCAGGAAAGCTTGTTATCAGCAAATTTTCTTAAGCATCATGTTAAATGCAATATACATATCTTTCAAGGAAGTATAAAAATTGCAGTCACTTTTACTTGAGGGGTCTAGTGATTCATGGTATTAAAGACAAAGTGTTTTTTAACTTAAGGCCCACTCAGAAGGCATATGAAGCACGTAACACAAATGTTGGAATTCGGTTATTGGACTTGTGCAACACTCAGCGCTATTTTGGAGTCCTAACAAAACAGATACACTTTAACATTGTGGCTGAGCTACGTAATGTTTCCCAATGTGCATTACCTCACCATAAAATGTAAAGTATGTTTGTAGGCTAAAAACACGATGGAACAAATTCTGGCCTGTGTGGCAAGTACTGCTGAACTGCAGAGATCAGTCCAGGTTAAGGCACAATGGAGGACCTGAGTCCTGTGCAGGAGGGGGAATGTGGGAACGCTAGAGTGGGACAAACTGCTCTCTTTAATGCTGTGCCTTATGGGTGATTACTTGGAGGTCAGGGCCCAGCTCCCAGTTCTTCATAGAGCAGCAAATAAACTTACCCATCCAATTTAACCATCCAAGTTAGTAATTCACCTTGAAAGAAGGGTATCAATACAGTGGCTATACATGACTTACACTATAAGAACAGTTAAAGTAAAGTATTAAAACGTTATCTTGTCTCCTGTAAGGATAACTATATAAAGCTTTCTCTGGGCCTTATCAAGGAAGCTTATTTGATAACTTGAAGCACTGTTAATACAGGACTCCTGTGAGTCCTGAGACTCATAGGATTTCAAAGAGATCAAAGAACAGTAATTTTATTTTGTGAGTATTAAAAATAAACTTTCTGTTCCATGGGAATTTTCTGAAGGAAAAGGTTTGCTAGTGTACATAGTGAAACAGTTGAAATGAAATTAACATTCACAAAGGAAGCCATTTAAGCTTGTGTAGTACCACAACAAAGTAATTTAGCTGTGACTACTGCTGAAGTCCTTTTCTTGCCACTGGCATTTTTCATCTAAAAGGTAGGTCTCAGTCTTACAAGAGTGCAAGCTAAATGAAGACCACTATTGTCTTGACCTTTTCATTTAGAGAAATATAGCAAAACCCAGTAATTTTCTTCCATACTGAACTTGTAAAACCTAAAATATTTGAAGACCATCATATTTTTCTGAGAACATTAATGTATTTAAGGGATTTGAAAGTGGCATCTATAAGAAGGAGTTTGTTATCTTCAAGATTTATGCTATCCCATCTCAATGTCTTCTTACTCTCATTGGAAGCAATTAAGACTGACACACAGTTCTGTGTGAGATGAAAGTTGATGGAATTTAATGCTTTTTCATGGTATTTTAACAGGGCAATCCTGGAAACGATGGTCCTCCAGGCCGTGATGGTGCTCCTGGTTTCAAGGTAACTTGTTCTTTTCTTTTATTTCATAATCATGGAAGAAATATTCCAATATGTGTAAGTCAGTAGTAACACACCGTCTCTCCCTTTGCATTCCTTTGTTCCCAGGGTGAGCGTGGTGCTCCTGGTAGCCCTGGTCCCAGTGGTGCTCTGGGTGCTCCTGGTCCTCATGGCCAAGTTGGTCCTTCTGGAAAGCCTGGAAACCGTGGTGATCCTGTAAGTTGATGAGACCTTCATTTTTTTTATTAACACAGGACCAACACTTGTCCATCATATATATATACACATTATACATCAAAGCCCTACAATATGCAGATAATTAATTTGCTTTCTGCAGAGATGTGTTGAGCCTGGGACCTTTATTAGGTATAATATATAGCACTGACATGCATTTTCTGTTCCTGTTTCAGGGTCCTGTTGGCGCTGTCGGTCCTGCTGGTGCTTTTGGTCCAAGAGGTCTTGCTGTAAGTCTGATTGCTAAACACATTACCACATTGATGCAAGAAGAGAAAACATGCTTTATTAACAAGAACTCATGACTGTGCTTAAGGTGTGAGCCCAAAAAGTAGTGCTTAAGGAGCTGTAACTAGTTACAGCTCTAGAATCTCAATCAGCATTCTCTCTTATGGGACTGATCCTGAAGCTTTTGGGATTGACACTCTTCCTGGGTGTGTTAACAGGATGTACCTACATATATATATTTGTGTCTGTGTGTATATGTATCTCAGGGGTGACCTATGGCATAATGTAGAATGCTCATGCTTAATTCTTGCTTTGACAGTAGTATATACTTGAAGCCTTCTATTTTATTCCTCTGACACCTATATCCCTTCCTAGGGCCCACAAGGTCCACGTGGTGAGAAAGGTGAACCTGGTGATAAGGGGCATAGAGGTCTGCCTGGCTTGAAGGGACACAATGGATTGCAGGGTCTTCCTGGTCTTGCTGTAAGTAAATGGTTTTCAGTATTTTGAATATAAAGAGCAAAAAAAAGGAAATAAGTTCACCCTAGCATGGAATTACATACACACAACCCAGCAGGTTGATACCACTTACTCTACTCTGCACCATCTTTCAAAGGTCATAAGATTCTCTTTAACACTCAATGCTCTTCACATAAAATGGTGAATTTTGATATTGCCATTGATAGTTGGCTTTAGAACTGTGAGTACCATTAGTTGCCCTGAAACTTGACTGCATTTGGCTAGCACAGAATTCAAAAAGTTCTGCCTTTGTTTTAGTATTATTTCTTATTTTGACCACAAATTGTAAAGCCTTTGTATCACAGAGAAGAAGCAGTAATTTGTAGATTTTCTTCCCTTTAAATTCTAGTATCACGTTTAGGAATTCTGACTTTTATTTTAAAGCCTTCTCTGAAAACCCGAAGGAACAATATAGAGATGTTTATAGGTTATCCCCCTGAAGTGGTATTTAAGCTCTCTCTCCTCCCTTCAGAGAACACGCATTTTATACCCCAGCTCCACTAATAAATGCCATTAGCCCTAGATTCCCATTCTCTGAGCCCAAATACACACGCTGACTATAGTTCCCTCTTGAATCATGCTAATACATGTGTTGCACTGAATTTTTTTTAATGACTATGCATGTCTTTCCCAATAGGGCCAACATGGTGATCAAGGTCCTCCTGGTAACAACGGCCCTGCTGGCCCAAGGGTATGTGAATTTAAGAACATATTCAAATAACTCTCCTATTCCTTTTGTGGAATATATATGTACACTCCCATTTATATGAATCTCTATTTGTAGTGTTTTCTACTGTCACTAAACTGTTTGAGTTTCCTTTTAGGGACCACCTGGTCCTTCTGGTCCTCCTGGTAAAGATGGTCGCAATGGTCTCCCTGGACCTATTGGCCCTGCTGGTATGCGTGGCTCTCACGGTAGCCAAGGCCCTGCTGTGAGTATAACTTATTTTTTGTTGATTTAACACATTTATGTCACAGTTACAATAAAAATCACTTCAAAAGCCTAGCAGTTTAGGAAAAGATGTGGTTTTATTTATAAAAAAAAAAGACTTCCAAATGTCTGTTGTTATTTAACATTAAACATTTCCCTAACAGGCCTAAACCTGACGTCCTTGTTCATTCCTTATGGCCAGACAGCAAATCCATAAAGAAGATGTGGTAGTCCTACACTGTGCATCTTCTACTGCTTGAGCCCATAGTCAGCACAGGGCAGGTCCATACGTGCTGCCTTAGATTACAGCTGAGGGTGCTAGGAGTTAAGTAGAACTATGCACGTGTGGCAGCATTTAATTGAGAGAACCATATGTCTAATAGAATGCTTCTTTTCTTTTGTTTCTGAAAAACTTCAGGGTCCTCCTGGTCCTCCTGGTCCCCCTGGTCCCCCTGGTCCCAATGGTGGTGGATACGAAGTTGGGTATGATGCAGAATACTACCGGGCTGATCAGCCTTCTCTCAGACCCAAGGATTATGAAGTTGATGCCACTCTGAAAACATTGAACAACCAAATTGAGACCCTGCTGACCCCAGAAGGCTCTAGAAAGAACCCAGCTCGCACCTGTCGTGACCTAAGACTTAGCCATCCAGAATGGAGCAGCGGTATGTTAGTGCCGGATATTTGCCCTTTGTGGCTCAGGGAGCACTTCCAGCTTATTAGCTTTCTCTGAGGAATGGTATCCTTGGCCACCCAGTGAAAATACTAAATGACCAATGAAGAAGTTCTCTCTGCCTCCACTGAAAATAGATACAAGGACATTCGGAAAAGCTCTTTATAGCTATTGTTGCACAATTATCGTGATAATTTTTCAGAATACTACAAAAATATTTAACCCTTGCTTTCAAACACAGTTTCTTATACATTGACAATCTAAAATATGTATTTATCCCAGTTATCACCTTAATATTCTACGTAGCTGTGATATTTATGACCTCTCTCTGAGTTCCCATATCAAACAAGTGAACATAAACTGAATGCAAATGTTAGGCTGAGCGAACTATTGTTCACATTTCTTTCCTCAACGGCAGGCTTCTACTGGATTGATCCTAACCAAGGCTGCTCTGCAGATGCCATTAGAGCATACTGTGACTTTGCCACTGGTGAGACTTGCATCCATGCCAATCCTGACAATATTCCCGCTAAGAACTGGTATGTCAACAAGAATCCCAAGGACAAGAAGCACGTATGGTTTGGTGAAACTATCAATGGTGGCAGCCAGGTAAGTGATGTATGGGAGGATGATTGTTTCCTACAGTGCTGTCTGAAGAATTCCCAATTCACTGACTTTCAGCAAGGAAACATATATAAATTAAACTCTCTCAGAGGAGAAATATGAAAAAGGGAACTATAATTTATCTCAAGGGAGCAGAGCTCCAGTTCTGGTTTCAATCACAATTTGCTAAAAGGATTTCTCAGTATTGTTCTAATTTTTCTTGGTGTCTGCAAATGATCAATTCAGCATGACTAATGGCTATTGCTAAGGGAAGCCTGGACTGGAATATGGTACATTAGTATAAGCACAGTCCAGAAACTATCTGAAAAAGTAAGAAAAACATCTTTGCTTATTCTTTTAATTGAGATTTTTTACATATGAAATTGTTCCTGGAAAGATATTTATATTACACATCACAGGTCCCGAGTGTATGCCACCATAACATTCAGAATTGCCAGTGTAAGTTCAAACAAGAAATATGTCTACTTGCACTTTAGACACTGCACCAGCCAATTGCAAATAAATCACTTTTGTACAGATAAGGAGATCTAATTACATAATTATTAAATGAAATTGCGATTTCATCATAAGATCAACTCAGTGTCCGAGATCTTTAATATAAGAACATAAGATTGATCCCACTGGGTTAGAACAAGAGTGCAGAGAAGTCTAGGATCCTGTTTCTTACAGTGGCTAAAAGTAGATGCTGTAAAAGAATATAAGAATGAAGTAAACATTTGTAATATCCACAGACAATAGTCTATTAGACTCAAAAAAATTCAGGATTTTCTTGCAACAGGCATTGTTTCTGTGTATCTACGGAAACAATAGATTCCTCTTCCTTGAACTTGTCTGATCTTGTCTTTGAATCCACATAACCTGCTAACACCCCACCTTGGAACAGAGTTCTACAATTCAACTACATCCACTCCTGTCTGGTTTTCAACCTACCTCCTACTAGTTTTATATGATGCTTTTTAGTTGCAGTAGACAAGTGATTGCAGACTTACGTGATTTTTTTTTTTTTTTAATGTTCCTAGAGCAAATGTCACATACTTGCATTACAAACATCCACCTTTCCCCAGCAATACAATTGACTGGGTTCCTTTCTGTTTTTCAGTTTGAATACAATGATGAAGGAGTGACCTCAAAGGATATGGCCACCCAACTTGCCTTCATGCGTCTGCTGGCCAACCATGCCTCCCAGAACATCACCTACCACTGCAAGAACAGCATTGCCTACATGGATGAGGAAACTGGCAACCTTAAAAAGGCTGTTATACTGCAGGGATCCAATGATGTTGAACTACGAGCCGAAGGCAACAGCAGATTCACTTTCAGCGTTCTTGAGGATGGCTGCTCTGTAAGTAATGCAGAAACCATGGGCACCATGATTGCTTATGCTTAAACATGTGATTAAGGACAGAGTTGTACTTTGATTCAGAACTAAATTATCAGTCAGACCAGCAAAATTTTACGCAGTGAAGATAAATAGCCTGCAAAAACAACTATGCCAGATCTTTAACAAGTGTGAAGGACTGGGGTACAAACAAAGCCTACCTTGTTCTGTGCAGTGTGGCAAAAAAAGAAAAAGTTTTTAGAGGCCCCAGACCCAAATTCTGTGTCAGCTGAAGACTGATGAGAAAATCGTGCACAAGCTGTAGCAGGGGCAGGATCTTTAAGTCCTGAAAAACTCAGGCACGGTTCTCTGAGGATTTCACATCAGTGTGAATAATATGACAGTTTATGTAGAGCATCACACATATGACTTCAGAAGATTAAAGTAAATACTTTCTCTGTATCTAAACAGTTAGATATGGGTATCTGATTTGCAAAAAATGGCAAAATTAATATGAAATTCTTTCAGAAATTATCCATTCAGGTGAAAAAATTCTCAATACTATGAAGAATGCACTAACAATTGTTATGAATCTTTTCTTGCAGAGAAAGAACAATGAATGGGGCAAAACGATCATTGAATACAGAACAAATAAGCCATCTCGCTTGCCCATCCTTGACATTGCACCTTTGGATATTGGCGGCGCTGACCAAGAATTCGGTTTGGACATTGGCCCAGTCTGTTTCAAATGAATGAACTAAAATTAACTTAAAGCCTCTCCCAAATTATTCTCTTGTCATTTCTTTTTATAATGAAAGCCAACTCCTTCTATTTCTTCTGTTCATCTACTTGCTTAAACTCTGGGCGAAAGAGAAGGAGAAGAATTGATTGGAGCATTGTGCAATGAAATTTAATACAGCCCCAAAAGGACTTGGAAGTCTTTCAAGATTTAACACCTTGCTTTGGGAAATGTCAACCTTTGTAAAGAAAAAAAAAAAAAAACAAAATAAAAAAGTCATGAAAGTTTGCACCACTTGTGGCCTTTGAATGTCTTCCACAGAGGAAGTTTAAAACCACGACTTCCAAAGGTTTAAACTACCTCATACACTAAATCAAGTGTGATCCACATCTTTTGTAGGTACTTCTCCATATGATCTGAGGTACTTTCAGTTCCACTCAAAATATAGTGGTGCTAATTGCATTATTACAGAGTATCTTTCCAATACTTGAACTTTGGTGGTGCTAGTAGCGTTTAAATTATCACTTCTCTGTTTCTTTGAAGTCTGTCTCAAAACTTAGAATGTCCTGTCTCACCCGCAGCTTAAGCATGTGGATCATTTTTCCTCACCTTTGTCCTCTTCCTCTAAAATCAGGTGCTCCTGCTCTCAAATCTCATTTCCATCTTCTACAATGGGTTAAAAAAAAAACATCACTTCTCAAAAAAAGAAAGAAAATGTATTTTGTATATGTGAGATGTTTAAATAAATTGTGAAAAAATGAAATAAAGCATGTCCAGTGTTCCAAAAGAAACTATTTAATGAGTTAAGTTACTTGCTTAGATGCATTGGCAGGTATTCATACTCGGAATTTGCAATACGTTTGCATCACTCCAACTATCTTAGCCCATTGCTGTAAAACATTCGCTTAGAGCATTCAAAGTCTGCCTACAACTGTCTTATGGGTATGATTCAACTCTTCAACGCTACCTTTTGAAAAGCGCACAAGAAACTCAGTAACTCTGTGCTCATAGTATGAGAAGTTCAAAAGCAGAAATAATTCCTTCCTTTCTTCCAGATGCTAAGCAGGATTAATGGCCAAATGAAGGAAAATGAGGCTTCTGTCTTACACTTGAAGACAGAAAGCTCCTTGGTGTTGAGAGACCTGTGCTGGCTGATGCCACGCTGTAATCAGCAGAACTGTGCTGTATGCTTTTGAAATGATGTGCAGAAGTCCATGCAAGTAATCTCTAAATTTAGTTGTCAGGAAGATCAGGGTTTGTTAGGCCCTTATAGTTTGTTCAGTTCTCTATGAGACACAGAGCTATCTGCTGTTGCTAACCTTAATAATTTACTATCACAAAAAACACCACGAGAAGCAAAGACTGTTACCTGAGGCCTTTTAAGAGGCTGCTATCATACAGTGCTTTTCTGAAAACCCTAAATGAATTGCATTTCGATCAGCCATGGTTTTGGAATTGGGAAGGCGCTTGGGTGAAGACACAAAGGACCATGAGGACAACAGCAAAAGCAGGTAAGGGGAGAGGTGAGACAGGCTTAGTCAGCAGGAACCCCTGAAAGGAAGCATGAAGAAAATATGCAGAAGGTCCCTGTAACCTGAAGAAAGCACCACTCCAAAGGCTGGCGGTGGAGAGTCTGAAGGCAGCTCCAAACAGTGCAAGGAGGAATAAGTGCTAAAAACTGTTCCTAAAGAAGGTTTTTCATTCTTGCTTGCGATGAATTGATTAAGGAAAAAAGGGACAAATATCAAAACAGGGCAAATATCAAAACGTGCAGCCGCTATGTGCCCACAGCTGTGTGCTGAATTAACAGAAAGGGAATTGCCATGATAAAATATAGCCCATTTTTTCCTAAGTGAGTAAAACATACTGCAGGTAAACACCTGCCTTTAGTCTTTGGACCATGATGATTCTTAAAGTGTTAGTATTTCAATCATTGTCTTAGTATTTCAAAATACAACTTTTGTTGTTGTTGTAAAAAGAAACTAATTAAATGCTTTAAAATGGTAAGAGTTTCTTTTCTCATGTAAATTATCTACACACCAGGAAGTTCCTACAAGGACTGAAAAGATAAAATTACATCCCTCAGTCTATGTAATTCACTAGGTTGTACACAAATGTTATTGCTAGGTCTTGGAGGTGGATTACCGCTGCCTGGGAAGGAAAAAGAAACAACACAGTACCACTTGAGGTTTAGAAAGGAAACTACAAAGGGCAAATGCTGTCTCTCTTGTCATTGTCTGGTTTCTCCTTCACTCTCTGTGATCTATTCCACAGCATGTCCTGCTAGGCAGAGAATGCTTCCTTTCTACCAGCCCATTGGTAACATCCAAATTCTTCTGTGTTTTCACACCTTCACCACAAAAGTGGACTCATTTAGAAATTAAACCAGAAAAAATACATAGCAACTACCTCACAACTTCTAGCCTCATTAGCACCAAGAAGATACTCAGTTTGACCTGCAGGTTTTGAGCTCATCAGAACTTAACCACACCATCACGTTTTGTTATGCTGTGCACAATATTGAAGAAACTGCCTTTCCTCTCAAGGACCAGAGCTGAAAATAAGTCAGATGAAATGCAGACAGCACAGGGAGCCTTCATATTGTCTAATTTCAGAAATACAAAATGTTGAGTAAACGTCTGGTGAAGTGAGCTGAATCATCTTTGGGAGTGGTCTGCCTCCCTATAAGAATTATCTCTGGAGAATTTAATTATAAGCAGGTACGCATCAGCAGTAATGCAACTAAACTGTTAGCATAAATTAGCTAAAACAATAGAGTTAAAATAGGTTAAAGTTTGCATTCAGAACAAAAAAGAAACCTGGAAGGAAAGGAAAATAGCTGGAGTAACTAAGTGAAAGATAAAGCTTGCAGCAAGCCTAGGCTGCTCTGCATAGGAACAGAATTGCTGGAAAAGCTGCCTAAGGCTGGGTAGAGAGGCTAAGGGGCACTGACATACACGGTGCTGGGTTGCGGTATGATTGTGTAAATTAAAGTACTGCAGCATTCAGACCATTTTCCTCCCTGGACTCTGTGGGACTGATCACCCACTTGTGTGATCAATAAATGTGTCCTCTCTGTCAGTTCCTTATGCCATGTCCCCAGGAGATGAACAGAGATTAAAAGGCTCCTATCAGTAGGTGCTTTGAATTGCATCTAAGCTGAAGCCTGAAGTTTCCAGTGCAAATATTCCTTACTGTACCCATAAATCTTACTAAAAAGTCTTCAGAAGTGCTTAAAGTGCCTCTGTGTGTATGAACTGGGCTTGCTATGTAGTCCTCTTGACACCTGAATTTTACTAGTTGTGATGGGCAACAGCTCTTGGCTCAAACAAAGTATTATAAAATTAAAACATGAATACTGTGCCAAAGACTATGAGTAGACAATTTTCCTTTAATACAAGAAAGGGACAAAACAACATTAACAGATTAACAGATCTACATTTCCACCGCACAGCTTTAAATTGCAGCTTTTGACATGACCTTTGACTAGTTTTGCTGTCATGCGTAGTGGTTTCAGACAGGATCTCCTAGAAGCTGTTTTCCTACCACCCACCTGATACAGTGTTCTAGAATATTAGAATCATGTATGCTGATTTCAAACAATGAGATAATAGCAAGTTCAAATAAATAAATTCTTAGACATGCTACCAGAAGTAATCTCTAATTCATCTAGCTTTACTCAGGCTTCATTTTGAGCTCTTAAAATACCACTAATTTTCTGTATTGCTCCCCCATAAATCTCAGATGCAAAATTAATGCAATCTATGGTGCATGAACGAAGATCATCCACAGAAATGACTGTATTTCCATATTCTTAGGCTGGAGTAAATTTGTCCTTTCCTGGAAAACAGGTGGTTGAATACAGGTGTTTGAATACAGGTGTTACGTGAGCAAAATTTCCTAAACATGATTCCATGCTTAAGTATACTCTCCAACTACTCATGAAATGATGCTTCTCGTTAAGCCAAATATAAGCATCAAAACACACAAATACAACATTTGTATGCCATTTTGAACACAAGCATTTGAAATATATATAATTCATCCCAGTAATTACTGTCAACACCATCTTAAAAACTCATATACATTTTCTTTTCTCTTACTGCTTTCAAGCTACCGAAATTGGTTCTTTGGGTGAAATGAAACAAGTTTTCCCAAATGCCAATTCTTAAGACTCTTAGTGAAACAGCAAGGGCAATTCACCATTTCCACAGGCGTAGTGCACCACCTATTGACTTAGACACTAATTACCGGCCCCTGAAAAGTATTCTTCTAGGGTTTTTTCCTCAATTCACTCTCATGGTTACTATCCAAATCTTCTGAGCCGCCTGTGGCCAAGAATATCCCAAGGGCTATTTCTGCAAAATATCAGCATCACAACTCATCCTAAAAATGTATCAGCTTATCAGAAGAACACCCATCCAAACCAGGAAAACTCCTGGCAGCAAACTGCAGTCTCACTTGGGGTGGAAAAGGCTCAGGACAATAATAATTTAGTCTTTTAGTTGTCAGGTCCTATGAATGTGAAACAGCAGGTGCAAATTCATCTGATTAATAGCTCCCCAATGAAGCAAATGCTTGTTAACATGCTGCCTGTAACTCACCTATCAGTCTCCTGCAACCACCTCTGTGCAAAGATGCTGCTGTTAAATGGAATTCTGTCATTTTAGGTATGCAGTACATTTGGTAGTGATCTGGAACAGGTCAGAGCAAAAAGAATTTTATTTACAGAGGAACTGCAAAACTGGTTTCTTCTGTTCCACAATACTGCTATGAGGTTTACAAGGACACAGGTGGCAGAAAGGAAATTCAAGACGGCATCTCACAGGTGTCTCTTTCTCCCTCTCTATCTTCCTAACTAACTGCTAGATGCTTACTCAGCTCCCACGGTCAGGGCCTTAGCCTTTGAGCATACCCTGTGTTTTCAGACGAGATAATTGATTAGAGAAGTAGAGCATTTATACCACCTCTCTTTCTAAGCAATCCATTTACCCTGGGATCACTCTGGACTATTTAACTTCATCTTAATCCAGGGCGAGGTTTCAACTTTTTCCTCCTGTTGTCTGTCTGCACTTCAGGAAAGGTTAAAAGTTATTCTTGCAAGGCAAAGACAGCCTTGTCATGAGGCGTAAGTGGAAGGCATTAACAGCTGCACCCACGCTTGAGTAAACTATGCACAGCCCACCAAGTTAGCCTCC
This sequence comes from Gavia stellata, assembly GCF_030936135.1. NCBI lineage: Eukaryota > Metazoa > Chordata > Aves > Gaviiformes > Gaviidae > Gavia > Gavia stellata. Next base: position 27,507,665 of record NC_082599.1, read on the forward strand.
AGACCTCATGGTGGGACTTGGGCGTCAACAATTATGCTTTACACAGGGTTAACATGAGGTTCATAATGGGGGAAAATGGTAGCAAACCAGTTTGAGGGGAGAATGGGTCTGGATGCCCTCTCCTCACTGATGGAGGGCACAATTTTCCTCCATAAATTGACGCTGTAGAAGTCAATCGACAGGGTTATTTCAGAAATGCCAGTATTCCAAGACTCTTACCATGACAACACACCAGCTGTAGCATGTATTGGGTGTTTGATATGAACAGCCTCTGCATAAAGTTTCTGAAGCATTAACGTCACAGTAGGAGTGCAGAATGTCTGTCCTCCATATTACAGAGTCAGAGTAGGGGAGAACTGGGCCCTGACTTACTTTTTGCAAAGGCAGGCAATGGCACAGACCTTGTATTTCTATCATCATGTATCTTTTTTTCAAACAGAAAGTAGTTCTCACTTCAGAAAGCAAGAAAGGGATCTTTGATCCTGTGTCTTGACGTTTAAATATGTTGTTAAAATTCAAACTATCCAGGAGAGCAGCATTTCCTCAGCCTACTCATACTCTTTCTGAAAAAAGATCTAGATTACCTAAAAACTGACAGGAACAACAGGATATCTGAGTAACTAAACAATGTAGTAGTAGTAACCAGATGTTATAATTATTGTAAATATTAATTATATTAATCAATTAACCATTTAACTACTTTTAATTAGGACATTATTGATTAATGCTGGTATTATACTATTCAACAGCAATAACTAAATAATTACATAATGTGATAATGAGAAATTTTCCATTGAAAAACAGAATTTGCTTTTGTTTTTCTGTTCAAGTGGTTCTACCATGTTCATGACTGTTGGGGGAATATCTCCTCCTTTCTTCTTTCCACACCTTCTTCCATCCTTAACACCAGTACGGCAAACTATGTCACCCTGCCAGCTCTACTTCTACACCTAGAGTTTTTTTTAAGTTGATCCTTCCATTAGCCCACTGCCATACCCAAATGCTTTTTGTACTCTTCCCAGAAGCAGTAAATATGGCCAGGTTCTCAGCCCTGGGAAAAATCATGCAATAGCCTAATTGCTGAAATGATCTTGTCTACTTAGTGATCTAAAGGACAAGGTTTTGTCTTCATTAAATCCTCCCTCTATAATGATTATAGGCTTTTCTGGGCAATTTTGTCCAAAGTGGTTTACCACTACCTTTTGATTAAGGTATTTAGCATCTCAAGATGTTAGTCTCTGCTCCTGATTCCCACTAAATTCTCTACACGATGCCTAGAATATGTGTCAAGAAGTCACCCACACAGAGCCTTCCTTAATTTAGGCAAAACACTTTTCATGTATACAGTTGTTTCTGGTTGATAGTCTTTTTTATCTTCTCCTTAGTTTTTATCTTTCAGCATTTAACAGGGAATAAGACTAACTCTAATTCCTCAGTCCAAAAGAACATCCATGGCTATTATTGCTGTACCTATCTCTACACCATGTTTGGTTTACCACAGTCACCTAAAATTTCAATTCCTACAGAAGCTGCACATACCCGAAATGACTGGTTCCCCAGACTCTGCAATGAGATCCCAAGGACCTCTCCTCATTCTTCTGAAGAGGAGCAAAGAGAGCAAACCACATACATGCGGAGCACCTACCTCAAAGTACACAAAGAGTAGAATTAAAGTGTGTATCATCTTCATCTCTCTCAGCTACTTCCATTTGCAAATAGATACAAGAGGTCCTTTGAACTTGTTCAATTCCATATTTGGTTCTGGGGTACAGACTTCAAACACTTTATTTCCTATAGTTCCTGTAACTTTTGAAACTATTGTTTTAGTTAATAGTCTCCAATTTGTTGAATATCTTAAGAGTTAAGGTTAAGAATGCCTTCCCTGTGCAAGACAAGCTGGTGTCTTGTGCCTACAGATGGGAATATCCTTGGCTGGCTCCATTCCCTGTGCCTGCTCTCTTTGCCAGGTGAGAGGAACTACAGTTTCAGCTCCCTCCTCCTGAGCTGGGATGCCCTCAGCTCCTTTAGGAGTATGAGCTCTTTGTCTCTCCTGGAGATTCAGGAATTACTTTCCTACACCCCACGCTCTGCCAGAGGTTAACCATTAAATATGCATTTTGACAAGCATGTCCAATAGTAAACAATATTGTTTCTAAGACCTTGCTCATGTTTAAGCCAGTGTTCCTCTGGCCCTGTATACAATGATACTACTATCTCCATAGCCTTTACTGTTTTCTGTAGATCAGTATCTCATAGATCACTTCTTTGTAATAAGACTTGAGTATCCATTCCAGTGTGACCACTCTGTTAATTAAATTACGGGACAAGGACTGACCTTTGGATTAACTGAGTTTCTCTCTCAGCTTCTCTCCTGGTCCACATCAATGTTCTTATCTTCTCCTTAGCCTCTGCTCCAGAAGGTCAGTTTATAAACCTGTTCTCTATGTTAATTCTACATAAATACAGTGGAAATTGCATATGCAACAACTCAGTAGCTGTTTTCTGTGGGCTTTGTCTAAACAATTCCTTTACCTCTTTGCCACAACCATGATAGTGCACTGTTCAAACACAACATGAAAAATAATTGTATTGATTCTTATTGACCCCTTCATCTGTTTCTTAGCATGGTTACAAAGTTTAATAGGTATTTCAGTTAAACTCATAGCCTTTTACTATCTGAAGCTCTGAAATTTATGACAGCATGATCTTCTAAAAAATAACAATTTTAAACTGGTTATCTAGTATGATCTGGATCTAGCGTGTTGAAAAACAACCGGGATTTCTTTTCCATTTGCAAGTCGCTTTGCACTCTTCTGCCACCTTGAGGGCATAGAGCCATCTTCTGAAAACCAGGAGGTGTTTTTAAGACTGGTGCTTTATTTGTAGAGTGGAAGCACTCTGTCAAAGCCAAAAGACAAGACCAAAGATCTCTTCTGGTTTTATTCGCTGCTCTTTTGCATATAGATCAAGGCCAGCATTTTTCTTGGCTATTGGTTCACCTCTTTCCCAGCTAATTGTCTGCTTTCTGCTCCCAAGCCGATAGTATGGTAGAGTTTTTGCCTTCAGCTTTGAAAACAGCATTTTGATTGCCTCTTTCCTAGTATTTAGCTCCTTATGCTCCAGCACTATAGAAAGGAAGACATCTCAAAAAGATTAAATTCTTGCACGTGCCCTGAAAACAGGCAGATGGGCAGTGGAGAGAGAACCCTATCAGTTTTCCCTGTGAGAGAAGGTCTGATTCATAAAATGATAACAAGAGAGAGCTGCTGAAGGAGAGAGACAGTAGCCAGAGAGCTACTGGCTTCAGTGGTTTCACTGCATATGGATTTGTTCTGGTTTTAGGCTTTAGAGAAAGTCATATTCTGTTAGTTAAGCCCCTCAATACAAGTGTTTTTAAAGCATAAGCAAAAACATCACATCAAAGACTTAGATCCATATGCCTGTCATTAGAGCAATTATTAATATGTGTGCCATACACGGGAGATTTAAAGCTAAAAGCAAACAATAACAGCTGTCCTGCAGATTCCAACTCACCAGGCTTTTACACAAGATTTCTGGAAATGGCACAACTACTCAACTATCTGTTAATTCCTAAATGACAAATCTTTGCTAAGCCTGAGGTGCACAGTAGCCCATGTTCATATTTTTTATATATATGCTTACATTTCAACATCATAAAATTACATAGACCCATTAGAGCTCACAGCAACCCAACAGAGCACCATATAGACAAACAGATATGACAGAACAATATGAACCCTAAGGAACATTCTGTAATATTGTGTTTAAATTTAATTATTTCTATGCAATTTCATCTTTAAATAATGACCCATGGAAATATTTTAGTCTGTTAATCCATTGCTGATACTTCAGCAAACTAGTGTTTCAATGAGCCTGAGGCTAACAGAGAATTTGTTTTCCAAAGTTTCATAGAATCATAGAATGGTTTCGGTTGGAAGGGACCTTAAAGATCATCTAGTTCCAACCCCCCTGCAGAAGAAAGGGGAGAACCTGACCCTGGGTGGGCTCAAACCACCAACCTTTTGGTTACAGCCGAACACACTAACCAGTTACACCACAGAGATTCCGTAGTTACCATTATCTTTGTAATAAAAAAAAAATCCATCCTAAAATAAAATTACCTTCCTAAAAACATTGATTCCAAGTAGCAGAGCTACCCTGCATTAAATAATCCTACATCCTAGAATCCTTCCAGCTGAAAAAAACCTTACAATACAATGTTTCATTGTAGTAGACTATTTCATATAGGATCTAAGTAATTCAGTGTTTAAATGCAAAAGCTACTCAACAGCACCCTGCAAATTCCACTAAGAAACTACAATGGAAAATAAATAAGAATGTTCCTATTGGAGAACTTATATTGCCTGGCAGGTTCTCCCTATTAGGAGTGAGAAAAGAGCCCTCCTCCAAAGGTTTGATCTCTCGCTATCAAAAACAACAGAGATATTTTCCTCCCTGACCTCAGTCAAGCATTCCCAGTTCCACCAAATTTCAAACTCATTTAAAGAAACCAGGGAAATTAGCATAACTTTAAAGATCCAGAGTTATATCAAGTTCATGACCTTCTGAAGATATCTTTATAAAAACTGACTTCTTCCATTTCTAATACAGCTTGGTTTTCACTCCTAAAAGAACATTACAGAATCAAGGGTATAAATATCAGTTGCTTGGAAAAATCAGAGCTGACAAGACATTTAGTAATTCCAAAAAAGTGTATTTTTGCATTGGTGTCCATAACAGTCAATTACAATTTTTCATTCACAAATAAAGCTTCTCATACTTTGACTTTTCCATTTTAGCTTTTGTTCCATAAATTAGTCAGACCTTCCCATTTTTATATTTGCTTTTAAATTATAAACTCCATAGCTCATTCCTAGCTGGTTCCCCAGTGAAATATGTGCCACTTTCACAATCACCCAGTTCCACTACCTGAAATACTGCTGGATAGGCAACATCAGCTGAGAACATGAAGGGAAGGCTGCTGACTGAGGTCAGTTTAAAAGTTGCTCTGCGGAGCTGGAGTATTCCCAGTGACCAGACGAAGGATGCTGTGCAGCCTCCCTCCAGCAGCATTAAAGAACCTAGTCAAGTATTTGCCGATCGACATAGGCATATTTAACATTTTACTTTCTATTATTTTGGAGAGGTTCTGAAACACTGAATTGCACAAAAGTAGTAGCAATCATACATGAGTAAAAACGGGTTGGTTAGGTTTGGGGTCTGAAACCTGGTGGAACATTCTTCCAGTTTCTCATAGCCAGTAGGAGATGCCACTTCATTCATCACTAATACTTACATTGTCCTGAATTTTTCTTTAGCCAAATATCCTTTGTGACATTGAAGTTTGCCTCTGTCCAGGCTCAAGGATCAAAGGATTTAGTTTCCGATCTATCTCAGTGTTTTCTTACCCACCGGCATATTTTCCTACCCCAGTGTTCCAGGCATCATTGCAGGCAATAGTAGCTGCTTCACTTCTCACTTTCTTTTCTAACAGAAAAGCTTCACCTTCGTGTTCCAGCTTTTTACCCATCTTCAACTCTCAAAATGTCACTCCTGCCTTATACTGCTTTTATGCTTGAGAACATTGTTTTGCCAGGAAATCTAGCTTGCCTCTTCATGATGTTCCTTTGATCATTTTCTAGGTTTTGACTGGTTTCCTGTCAAACATACTGTTTTCCTTGCTGTGTTTTGCCCTATATTGATTGCTGACCCCATTACAGACTCCAGGCTTTGAAAACTGAACTGATTTTTTAAGCATTAAAGGAATGAAGAGAATCACTTTACAGAGATGCTTTACCTTCAAGCAGCATTCATACCAAGTCCAGCCTGATCTCTCTCTTACTCTTACCAAATATTTTTTCCTTAACCTGTGCCGTTTCCTCAACTTCTGGAAGGTTGCATGCCATCTACACATCCAAAGGTCCTGTAACATGCAAACCTCTTTAGCAGTATCAATAGGCACAAGCCATGAACAAAGCTGTAAGAGTAGATGCTGTGGAAGCACAGAGCGAAAAGATTCCTCCTAGAGCAGAAAGAGTGAAGCTTGTCCAAGGAGTGCTAGAGGACAAGTAGCCATGTCAACAGACTTTTAAAGAGCTTTTAATAGGACTTCTAAGGTCTTATAAATTATATTTAAGAAACCACATCTTTAGGCCTAAAGTATTTCGAGATGATATTATGGGAAAGAGAAACATAAACTAAGACCAGATTGGTCCAGTCTGTACAAAGTATAAAAATTAGGCTAAAGACTGTAACTAGTTGGCCTAAAGACAGGATGAAAAGTCAGTTATATTTTCCTGTTAGATTTGTAGTAATGCAGCTTTATCAGTGATTAGATATTAATCCCTAGAAGGGATGTGCACCCAGGCATTGCTCCTCTGGGATGAATCCCATGCTCATTCAGATGTTTGCACTTCAAGATGCACTGAGTTTTTAATCTCCTACAGCTCATCATCTGAATCTTGCACAAGACTTAACAGTTTGACCACCTACTAATATTTTTTCAACATTTCTTTAGCTAATGTTCTTTAACATTTTAAAATGTAGAAACAATCAGTACTAAGTTGTTTTCCCTTCTGTTAAACTTTAAAACCTATTCTGCCTATGTATTTCTTTCATGCAATCTTTTATTGCATTGTTTTAGTTCATTTGCTATATTCCCTAATTAGTACCTTCTGTAAAGTTCTTCCTGGAACTTCCTTGCCTCTCAGCTTCATGTCAGGGTAATCAATAAATGAAAATCAACTCTCACTTACACAGGTACCTGGCCTTTTTATCAGAGTACACCCATCTAACATCTGTGACAAAGGTGACTGTTGAGGCAGGGTATGTTATAGCATAAGCTGCCTGAGATTTTGATGTAGGACTTTTTGAAGTCAAGGCTAAGTATTTTTTAATGGACCAGTATCAGACAGACTACTAATGTACTGCACAGAACGTTAATGGTGATTAGTGTTAATGATTTTTACTAGAGATTGCACTGATAGAAGTGGAAATGATGCTGACTTTCTGTTTTAAAGAGAACATGGTAATTACAGGATGGCATCTGTATTGCTGGCAGTCAGAAGACTCATAGAATCATAGAACCATTTAGGTTTGAAAAGACCCTTAAGATCACTGAGTCCCACCGTAAACCTAACACTGCCAAGTCTACCACTAAACCATGTCCCTAAGCACCACGTCTACACATCTGAGAAGGCTTCTAATGCTCCATGAAGATGACACAGCTTGGACAGTGGCTGTGTAGGTTTCCAAAGACTGCCCCATAAATATAAAGAATCCTGAATTTTAAAGAGACACATCTGGTAGCATAAGGGGGAACCAGGAAGAGGAACAATGTGAAAACTAAGTGTTGATGAAAAAAGAATAACTCAGTTTGACAATGAACTAACAATGACTGCTGTTTTCTCTCAACCAGGAGTCAAGAAAAGAGAGGGGGAAAATAGAAAAAAATAGTACCTGCATACCAAGAAACTAATCTAAATTGAAAATCTGTAAAAGTAGTAATTTGTGATAGAATTTCCAAGATCTTACAGGTTTGGTGGCATATTTGTTTCAGTATTTGGCTAAGACAGTATGCAGGGTCCACTGAGAAAAAAACTTCTTACTCTCTGTACTCCCTTTTCATTAATGCAATCAAATATTTGCAATAGACGGCTACCGTGCATGCACAACCACATGGAAACTTGATGCTTACGGAAAGATTGATTGCCATTATGAGGCTGAAAACTCAGCAATTAAAATGTCTGGTTCCATCATTTGGCAAATACACAAAAGCTGCTGAAGCAAAAGCTGCACCACTGAAAATACTACTCTGCCCAGGGATCTGTTGGAGATACAGCTTTATTTCTGGTATTACAATATGACCAGAGCAATCTGACAATGCTGCACAAATTAAATTAAGACGTGATATGGTTTGGGGTATGGCAGATCCTACTGATTAATTATTCAACACTTAACCTGTAAGGTAATGTAGGGAATATTCCAGTTAGTACATAACAAGCAGTATGTTCTTTATGAACATATGAACATTTTCCTTATGAAACTTACAGATTAGAGGTAAATCATAATTTTTCTTCCAGCTCTGGTGCCTATATTCCTTACTATATATACTTGTGAAAAATTAAGTCCACTCCTATAAGCATATAAAAACTCTAAAGGGAAAATATCACATGAGAATGCCCTAGTATTCCTCTGACCGGGAGTGTTTAAACATCAGTTCTCTGTAATAGCTGACTCTATACTAGTCACTTTACCAGGTCTTAAATGCTTACAGTCCTTAGGATTGCCTTGTGCCTTTGACTGAGGACAGCAGAAGCTACACGTAGCTGTAATGCTGAAAACAGGAAAATCCAGAGAAGGAGATCTACTGTGAACTAAGCTTACCAGTAAACTCGTAGGTGCATACCAGGTTTGACCCATGGCACAAAGTTCTCCTTCCATTTACACTGAGCCTGCCAAGCAAAGTCAGGAAACAGTAAAGGAAGAATTATCTTACTTAAATTATACCTGTGTAAATGACATCTGTCCAATTTAAACTTATTATTAAAATTCAACTGAGAGTCTCCATTCCTAATGGTAAGTCATCCACCTTATTCTAACTTACAAGTAAATTACCGGTGCCTTACTTCCAAAAGTTCGACAGAGGGAGGTCAATGATTAGTTTAAAATAGATTGGTTCACTACAAGTGGGTTGAGTTAGGCAAGATGAAGCCCATCTTTCCTGATTGCTTTATTATATTGACACATAGGGGAAATAGAGCAGCCAAAAATCATGGTAATATTTTTAGCTTTTGTCATTAGTGACCATACATAACGCCACAGTCTCTTATGGAAACAGTGAATTCAGTTAAGCCAAGGCTACATCTGTAGAAAATGGAAATCTGAAATCCCTCCTGTGGCTTTTCACTCTTAATATTCATAGCCATTATCCCATGCGTGCAGTAGTGTCACATCTCCTCTGCCTCTCAAAGAAACTGCTTCTCTGTTTGCTGGGTCTCCTCTCTGTGGTTGCTCTAGGTGTTCCCCTCCCACTGATGGCCTTTGGTGCTTCCAGCAGAACAAGCAGAAAGCCAACACGAAGCTTTAGCATTTGCACACCAAAAGCTGAGGTGTGACTGATCAGAAGAGCTAGCAGACTTGTGGTTTACTTCCAGCACACTAAGTTTATCAGCAGACAGGAAAATAAAGTAGGTATATAATGGAAATCACAAAGCTGCTTCTAGCTAATAATAGTTCATGTCTGGAGTCGGTTTCATGGGGTACTTAGCAATCCCTAATTAGCCTTTGATATCAGGTCTTTTATACATAGTGGTTTTTGTGTGAATTACTTAGGTATGTGTAATGATGCCAAATTCAAATAGCTTGTGAAAAACCTGTAAGAAGCAACACCGCACGCATGCAAACCACTTCCTAACTCATGGCACTTCAGCCAAAAGCTGCTGACTGAAATGAAGGAGATCTCTCTTGTTGAACACCCAAGCAATGAAGCAATGTCTTCAAAGGAGCGGTGAAGCAAAAGCAGATGTCTTGCTCACACCCATGTACATATTTAATATATGCAGGTGGATTCTCTTAATAAGATATTATCAGTATGCATTTGTACAGTCCTAAAGTAATAGAGATGTAATTCACACGTGGATTTTTCGGGCATCACTGAAGGCCAGTGTTAGTGCTTCAGAGCAAATGAGGACTGCCCAGGGGCTTCCAGCGGCAGGCGGCAGATCTGAAACAGCCCTCCAAAGGCTGTGGGACAGAGTTACTATTTCTGGATGTTGTAATTTTCTGAGGTATCTATAAACAAAAGTATGGTTGTTTTGATACCTTTTTAATTTCTGCTGTTCTTTTATAGGAAGATGTTGATTTAATTGATGATCAGTGAAATTCTCCCCAGAGACTATCTTTTTTAATTTGGGGAGAAAAATTTGAATTTTGCTGCTAAGTATTGCAGCCATCCTAACTGAGAAGCTGAGTCAACTCTCCAGGAGCTCCAGCTGAACTCCGTGCTTTCTTCATCTACACCACTCAGAGTAGCAGCGATAACCAGGGTAGGTTTTGAGGAGCTACACTCACAGTCATAAATGCACCTTGCAGGCTTGCAGCATAGCCAGCAAACGTCACACAGTTATATTGCAGAATGAGACAGGCTGAAGTATGTATGTTTTCGTTGGATGAAAAGGCTTACTTGTTCATGAATAAATGTTATAAAAACAAATGAAGAAGAGTATCTGCAGTCCTAAATGACTACAGGAAAGACACATTTCATAAGATTCTTAAGAATCATTAATGAGCAACAGTGCAAAAAAACTACAAAAAATATTCTAGTGAATACTTTCAGTTACAGAAACTGTTAAAAAATGTTTAAGTTGCTTCCTAAAGTGTAAAATGCTTGCAGCTGTGAAATATGTGAAATGAGGACAAAGAAAGCTAAAAACTAACAGGAATATTTTAACACATAGTAAAGTTAGTTTGTTCACAGTAAGAAGGCTTTGAAAATTTTTGACTTTTTGAATGCTGCATGACCAAAAAATAATACATGAATGGGAATTTTTCATTTATGGAGCAAAAGAATCCATACTATGACCAGGTTTGGGGTGGTTTTGGTTTGTTCATTTTGGAGGTTTTATTAGGTTTTTTTAAGAAAAAAATAACCCAACAACTACAAATCTGTACACTTGGGAGTTTACCTGGTGCCTTTCCTTCCCCTCTCCCTGAGAGAAAAAAACCTGAGCACTTTAAAACAGTAAAGTGTTTTTATTATTTAAAAAAATTGCTCAGAAACTGAATGAATTAACAGACTGAATTGAATAGAAAAAATATAGATTACAAGTTGGCAGATAGTAAAGACATCGGTTGGGTGGAAATGGCATATACATCGAATACATAGTAACAGTGCACATCAGAATAACACTTAGAACTCAGATCTTGTACGTACATTAGGTCTGTATAATGCTTTCAGGTCTTCTGTTTTTCAGATAGGATTTGAAAATAAAACTTTGCTGGCAGTGTGTAGACTTCCTGGTTTTGTTTCATACGTTTCATTTCTTTTTTTTCCCCAATTATTTTTTCACGTATTATTAAATGAATAATCAAATGCAATGATCTGCAGAACATCTAGAATAGTGTTGTTTGGAGGACCGGGAAATAGAAGGATGGTGAAATGAAAACCAGACTTTTTTTGTGTTCAAAATCCAGCTAATTCATGATTATTATTATTTACGTGCTCAGTTAAAAAAACCTTTTTCCATTCATTTTTTTGCTAATGAAGAGAGTTCTGCTGGATCTGAGGGAGAAGTATTTCAAAATCTGCCAAGCACAGTAAGTACTTCATCACAAACCCGAGGCTTGACTGCTTGCTGTTCACTTCCCATATTTATGCGAATGCACACTTTTCCTGAGTTGTGTGGGTTTTTATAGATGGTTTACATGGTTTACACACCACGGTCACTTTGTTTTGTGGAAATGCGGCTCCCGTGACCGCCGGCAGTGCTCCGGGCCTGGCGGGGTGGCGGGCAGCTCCTCACCGCCGCCTCTGGGCAGGGCCGCCTTTCGGCCAGCGGACCTGCTGCCCAGCACCCTTCCCCAGGTGCGAGGCAGGTAACCGCCTGCGGAGGAACAGGATTTCCCTTTTGTAAGATTTCAGCATCTCACTCGCAACACGCACCGGTCGTCCCGTCCCCGTCCCCCCCCGTAAACCCGGGTAAATCTGCGAATGTGTTTCAGCTTCCCTGTACGGTGTCACCCGCCTTCAGAGGGAGTCAACGTCTCCCATGCCGGGCTGACCACTTCCATGTCAACTGAAGAGTGACGAGTGTTTAAAAATCGCATTTCTTGGAAAAAAGCCAGTACTGCCCAGTGCCAGCTGTCACGTACCGGCTCAGGTACAGCACCCTACGCAGGTACTCCTTCGGGGAGCACAGCCCCAACGACCCCCCGGCAAGGAGCAAGGCGCCGGGGGCCGGCAGGGTCCCCGCCTTGCCGCGGGCCTCGGACCGAGCCCAGGGGGATCCACCGCACCACCACGCCCGCCGCGGCGGCCCACCGCGCCGAGCCGGCAGCCGCGGGGCGGGGAAGCGAGCGCTGGGGCCGCCCGCTGGCGGCCGAGGGGAAGCGGCGACGCTAGGAGGAAGGAAACGGCTCCGCCCCGGCAGCGGGGTGTCGGGCTTCTCTCCGCCGCGGCGGTGGGGACGGCGGCAGCCGCCAGCGTCGGCGGCGGGATCTGCCTTCGCCGCCAGCGGGGACCCAGTGCTGCCCCGCTGCGCCCGCCCGCTCCATCGCACACTGTTGTCATGGAGGAGCCAAGATGGCGGCCCTGGCCTACACCCTGGGCAAGCGGGAGATCAACTACTACTTCAGCGTGAGGAGCGCCAAGGCGCTGGCGCTGGGCGCTGTCCTCCTCCTCACCGCCTGCCACGCCGCTTCCCGCCGCTACCGAGGTGAGGGGGCGGCCGCAGGCGCTCCGCGGGGGGCCGCGGCTGGCGGGCAGCGGGAGGCGGAGCCCCGGCGGAGCCCGGGGACCGGGGCCGTGCAGGTAGAGCGGCGGTCACGCTGCCCGGAGCAGCTGCGGCGGGGGCGACACGCGTAACCCCCGCCGCGGCGGGCTGGGGCGGGGGGGGCAGCGCGGCGTGGCAGGTCGCTGGCTGCTGCAGGAGGCGAGCCTGGGAGAGCGGCGCCGGGGACCCGGCGGCGGGGAGCCGGCGCGGCGCCCCCATCGCGGGGCCCTGCAGGGCCCGGCCTCGGGGTCGCGTCAGGCTTCCCGCCGGCCGGGCGAGGCCCCGCGGCTCGGGCGTGTGTGGTTCGCGGGGTCTATGGCGGTGCGATGTTTTTACTGTGAGCACAGCTCAACTCTTGGGGCCTTGCCTGCCGTGTGTGTAGCAGCTGTGTGGCTGCAGGTGAAGTTGTAGGGGTAGAGGGTGACTTCTTCCCCTGTCACTTGTTCCCATACAGGATGATTAATGACCTTTACCTGGCAATTAGTAATTAAAATCTTAATTGGTATACGACTTGGTGTATATTCTTTTACCGTTTGAACCATTGCTTCAAACGTAACAAAATCCGGCCTTTTTAGTGGATGAAGCAAAATAAAGACTTGTTTGGTTTCACATGTTGTTAGTGGCTGTGGACGAGACCTGGAGACTGTAGCTGGTGAACGTGACGGGGCTGCACGTGGGTGCACGACAGTTACAGCGGTGCTGGGAGCTCTGCTGATTCCTCTTCTTTTGGGTTGTTTTGGCTCCGAAGCTGTGAATCTTGGCATGATCCGTGAATGCTAATGGCACTGCTAAAGGATATCTTTTCTTGTTTCTGATTCACATGAAAAAATGTACAATGGTTGTGTGGGTAAATCAAAAAGTTGATCCCGAGAGAGGTCACCAGGGCTCTGTTTACTGTAGGACAACTGGTGTCCTATTCTAACACTTGCTGCCAGCATCTGTGGAAGACAGGGCTGAGGCAGTTTATTGTGGAAGTGGGAAAGGGGGTAGGGAGCCTTTAATATGGGTACAGTTCCCTAGATTCACCCGCCGGCTGGCATGTCAGTCTGATAAACTGAATAGTACTAAGTTGCAAGGCACAGAACCATTTACTGAATTCTACAGAGCTCAAGCATGAAGTCATTGAACTTGCCTGTTGCGCTGTGTTCCCTAAGGCTCAAATCGGTCGCAAAACTAGATGGAAGGAGGGTGGCAAATGTGATGCTTTTTTAAAGAGGGATTGTGAGACTGGCCTAAGGAATTAGCGACTGCCATATCAAGCAGATTACAAGGAAACTGGACTGTGCATAAATATGATATATGATGGGAGAGTTAATGAGGGGGTTGAGTCACAAATTGCAAAACAGTGAGAATCTGCAGACCTTTCTGTAAGTTGATATAGTCTGAATGGATTTTCACAAAACTTTCAACAAGTTCCTTCGCCTAAGGCTTTTAGTTTCTTTATTATAGGGTAAGAGAGAGGCTTTCCAGTAACTGTGTAAAAGATAGGACACAGAGTGAGAGTGAATACAGAGTTACCAGTTTGTGCTCCATTGAACAAATAACATTCAAAAGACACAAATAGTTTAGAAAAGGAGGGTGGAGCATTTGTAGAAATACAAACGTTTTCAGGATAGATAAAAAGCAGAGGTGTTTGAAAGATCATTCTGCAACCCTTCAGTGATCTCAAACATCTGAAATCCAGCAAATATTAGGATATTTTTGGCAATTAATGAAAAACAAAACAGAAAATTTCACTGTGATATTGCACAACTAAAGCTAACAGTACCTTACTTATTGTCAGTGGTGCTGGTCACCCCCTCTTAGTATTGGTGTAGTAGAGCTTGAAAAACATGAACAAAACAGCAACACAAATGGCAGAAGAATGAAACAGCTTCTGTACATGAAGTAGTGAAATAGATTAAAATTCTGTAGCCTGGATAGAAAATTGGTAATGAGACCTGGTAATGACCTGGTAATGGTCTCAAATATTCTGAATTGTTGGGGGAAGGTAAATTCATTGTGATTGTGTCATAACACAAAAGTATCAACTGAAAAATAAAATTAGCAGGCAGTACATTTAAAATGATCAGAATATACCATTTTTTTTTCCACACAAGACATTTTGAAATACGTTGCCAAGATTTTATACCAAAAATACCCTGAAAAGGGTTGTCCTGATTTGCAGAGAGGGGATGAGGTGGGGCTGCAAACATGCTGCACTTCTGGCTCAGAGTTGCTGGGCTGTGAAAGCTGGGCCATGCCAGGGAAGGGATTGCTCTGTGTTTGCTGTGCTTTTATACTTTGTCTTTGAGCATCCGTTGTTAGCTGTTGTCAGGAAGAGGAAAGCAGGCAAGACCAGCTCTTTCATGTGAGCATATGCTCTGACACAGTGAAGCAAACAAGAATTTTAACAATGGATTAACCATCCATGTGCATACTGTCTCTCTTTCATAGATGTCCAGGAATATGGAGGAAATTAGAGCGAGCTGTATATGAACAAAAAGAGGTGAAATCTGTTTTGTGGGAGGTGTGGGGATTTTTTTCTCCCTCCCAAAATTGGATCTTTCAGATCTGAAGAAACTGATAACCTAACGTTTGCATTAGTTGAAACAGCAACTCTCTGAATAATGGAGAAAATTAGATTGAAATTAGACGTGTCGTTCATGGATTTAGACATGTCTGATGATACAAACAAGATCCTGGTTTATAAGTGTCCTCTAGGGTATATAAAGGATGGCAAAGACCACAGTTGACTTTGAAGAAAAATTATGTGTTAAGTCAAAATACTTTGTCATTTCATGTCCTCTATTATTTAAAAAAATCAAACTTATACCACAGAAGCACATTGACAGTGTTGAGACTTCTAGCCTGTCCAACTGCAGTTTTTCCCCTTGTACAATTCAGCCAGAAGGAAAAAGCCACAAATAATGTATATAACCAGACATAGAATGCTACATGTGAAGAAGGTTCGTCCGTGAATCCTTCTTTCTGTGGGACAAACAAGGGTATGCAAAGACTCCTTGAGAGATAGTAGTTACCTTTAAAACTTTCTTTTTTTTATAAAGGCATTCTGAAAGTGATAAAAGCACATAAAGGCCTCTTCTTTCATACCTTTTCCTTTTTCTTACTATCCCGAGGTAGGAGTGAAAGTGTTAATGTAAAGATACTCTATGCTTGCAATATGTCTGTACTTTTGAGATTTCAAATGAGTGGCAATTGGATGCTTTCACTTTTTGGTAGTTAGCCTAGTTTATCACACTCAATTTAGAAACCCATGTTGTGCAGATTGCCATCTATTTTTCTTCTTTCACTGCAATATTGAAAAGTTCACAAGGCATCAATTAAAGTTAAGAATATGCATGTTTTATAAAGCGGTTGTTTTTGTCTTGGCTTCCTTTGGGAGGTTTTGGATGATTGAGACTTTAGTTAGAACTATTTTGTTTTGTGTGATTGTCTTTACATGTAAAGGTTTCAGCTAATTTTGGCCGCAGTCATGCAAATATATATTATAGATAGGAGCAGCCCACTGCACTTCCCAGTAAAACTTGCCTGTATAAAAGTTACTTGCATGAAAAAATGCTGGACTGGGATTGTGGAAGGTCAAATTCATGTTCAGGGAGATTGTCATATTTAGGGGTCGCCTACATTTTTTGCGAAACTTAAAGTGATTTAAGAGAAGTTAAGGACCGTCTTTAACTTGCATACAGCTTCTGTGAAGAGTTAATTGGACTAAATGTTAATATACTACCCAGTGAAGTTAGTGCTGTGTATTTTTTCAATTCTATTTCAAAGGTACAGTCCTAAACCTTGTTGGAAATAAGTTTTTTATTTAAAATTTTGCATTCTTAAAATCAGCAGTGATAGATACTGTTTAAAACTACATTTTTGAATAATAAAGACCAACTGAATTTCCACTTCTTCGAAATAGAGAGTGTGCCTTTTAGAGAAAGTGCTGTGAAACATAGTCTGTTCTGGCACTGAACAAAGATTTTTGTGATTTTACAATTTCAATGGAAAAAAACATGATTTTGAGGAATGATAAATTAGAATAATGAGCATAATAAAATTCAGAGAAATTATACTCTTTGTATAAATATACCGCAGTGTATCTAAGTGCAACATTTGATGAAAATAAAAGGTAGTATGTTGGAAGGGCAATTTAAGCAAAGCAAAAAGGAGGAGCTTAAAAAGAATGGTCTGTGTTTTGTGTATAGAATGACAGATTTCTTTTTCTCCGGTTTTGGGTTTTTTTGTTTTGTTTTTTTCTTTTAAGATCTCATTAATGGTTAAGAAGAAGGTGTGGTATATTCAGATCAGAGTGGTTCTTTGGCTGCTGTGTATTTCATCTCCTAAGACTTGGACATTTCCAGAGGCACTGTCTTGTCTGTAACCTCCAGTTTACCCTCTTGGCTGCTGTTTTAGTCTTGTTTTATTCTCCTCCCTTATCTTCCCCCCTAAACATCTACTATATGTTTAAAGAAAGACATCAGACATCAGTAATGCTTCTGATGAGTTTTAGGAGCTTTCTAACGTTGCTCGGGGAAATAGTAAGATTTTTGGTATCTGGAGTGGGGAAAGAAGGCATAACTCCTGGCTTAAAATATTATCTCTGTATTTAAAATGTATAGAGTGTGTGATGTTTGGAATGTTATTTCAGTAAACATACTGTAGGATGGAGGATTGTTTTATTTGTGGGTAGTTATGATGGGAGTGCCATGGAGTGCGGAGCTACCAAGCCTGAGTCATGAACTCAAGATATGGAACATGCTCTCCTATGAAGAATTAGTAACCTAAGATACTTCAGTCTTGAAAACTTGATTGAGGAAGGATTGATAGTGGTCTACAAATCACGATAGACATGAGTGAGAACTCGTATTTAAAACATACTTAAAAACAGATAAAGATTCGGCTTTTTGTGTTATCTGCTGTATTCTGAGCTACTTTTGCAGAAGTTTTGGCAGAAGGATCAGCAGCTGTCTGGTGAGTAGCAGCAGTGGGAAAAGGAGCAGAAAGGCATGGGTAAACTGCTTCTGGAAGATCTTTTCTTTAATCTTTTCAGAAATGGCACTGTATTGAATAATGAAACAGGCACTGACTGGAAAAAAAGATGATATTGCTGACCTGGAGTGACCTGTACTCATTGAAAGATAGGAAAGTTACAGAGACTAGGTTTCTGGAAACCTCTTGAGTTCAGCCTACATCTGTGGTCTCAGCATACTTTCATAAGAGCTCTTTTAAATGTTCAGAAGCATGTGGCTCTCTGCATCTGGCTGTTTGGCACATCCTGTTGCTGCTGTGCAGTAATTAATCAGTTTGACATGGATAGTGCATGTGCATTGCTATTAGGAAGGAAGTGTGGATTTGATATGTGGTATCTGAAGGATTTGCTTGAGAGATTACTGGTCAATTTCAGAGAATTCCTGAACTGCCCTGGGGTGATTAATATGATCTTATTGATGATAAAATAGGAGTTTATCACCATAGGTATGTATTTTATTTAAATTTTAAACACGTTTTTCTTCTCTATGTTAAAATCTGCCTGACCAAGAGCTCCCAAAACTGAGAGATAGGGAGTAAAGAATGGCAGTTATAATAAAGCCAGTTTATCGTGCATGTTAGGAGTAGGTCACATGTGGGTTTCTCACGGAGAACCAACTCAAACCCAGACCTATGACTCTGAGATGTTTATCTAGATCTTTTTCAAGACTGTTATAATTCTTCATGTTATTCCAGCTTTTTCAGGAGTCATGATGCAATAGCAGTGGTAAGTTATTGAAGTTCCAGGAGAGAAAATAAGTCTGATTGTTAGAGTTGCATTTTGAAATGAGGGATTGAGGAGCCTTAGATCATGGTAAATAATACTACTTGATTATGTTACCACTGCTGGGTTTGGTTGGATAAATGAGCCAAAGAGTAACAATTGGAATACAGTCTGTTCTACATTGCCTTTTTCTGATTTTCATGAAAACAGGTAGGAGTAGTTTCAGGGAGGACAGTAAGGATAGAAAATTTCTTCAGCTGCCACTTCTTCCTTCCTCCAAGCTGACTTTATATTCTTCTTCAAGAAGCAGCATACATGAGGTGCATTGTCTGTGCTCCTATATCTGAGATGTTCTTCATGCATCCTAACTAGGAGAGAGCTAGAGTTTTGAAGTAAGAGAGAACTAAGAGTTTTGGGTGTCAGCTGTACTTCAAACATGCATTTTGGTTTATGCTTTTTGTAACATTTTCCCAGCTTCATAGATGGGAACCTTACCTTTTTGGTTTTTTGGGTGGATTGTGAAGGAGCAGACAGCTGAGTATCAGCTCACAAACTAGAGTAGCAACGTCATTGCCAATGTTAATGCAAGAATTATATGGAAATATCTGTGGTCATGCAGGATTATAAAGATCCTAGTTCCATATTTGTTGGAAATATGGATATGTTTCTATCACCCATGTAATTATTAACATTTTCTGAAGTTTACTACCCATAGGTTTAAAATGTTTATAGAAAAATTATTTCAGTATAGATATTATTGTCATTCTTCCCACTGTTGGGAAATTATGGAAATAAGTAGTTTTCCCAGTTATCCTATGTCCAACTCAAAAAACCCAAGAACAACAACAAAAATGTTGATTCAGTGCATATGAGAATTAGTTAGCTTTCATTGTGATCTTAGGACCGTAACTTAGGATATGTTTTCTTATCAGAATGTTACATAGAAAGCCTTTCTTTATCCAGTATATGTGGGGTTTTTTCCATTTTTTTTTTTTTTTACTGATTGGACTGTGGTCATGTGGAAGCCTTTGTTTAAGCACAAGGGAAGTGATACCATGGCTCGGTCTCTTTTTCCTAAAAGCTTTACTATAGTACTAATGTTTGAGAACTGTGAGCTTGGGTGTCAGCAGACACCAGCAGTGCCTTGTAAATTTCCATTCTTACAGACCTCAGACCTCCCACTACTTGCATCTCTTTCTGTTCACCTCGTCTAATTTGCAGTTCTAGGTAAAGCTTCGGATTCCCTCGTAGTAATTGAAGCAGAAAGTCTGTCTCATAATGTGTGGCTTCTAGCAGCCCTGGAAAGAAGTAGATAGAAAATGCTCTATTCTTTAGGATTAGTGCAAGTTTCGGTGGAGTAAAAGAGCAGTTCACACTGAGTTTAATGAAGTCAGGGTTTCACAGAAAGTCTTAAGTAGGTGCTGTGGTACGTTATTTCTGCACAAGCTAGTACAAGTACTTGCCATTTCATTCACCACCATTTCCCTGTTTTGTCAGTGCTCTGAAATGCCAAGTATGACAAAAATGTTGGAGGGCAACTCCTCTTGCAGTGAACAGTGCTCAGTTGTGTTCTGTTATAAGGCAGCAGAATCTGACACAGATTTTGCTGGAAGATAAACCTCACTGATTCCATAACTGAGGTATTTTATTTATATGAACTTAAAGTGACCTGAAACATCACCACCTGTACAGTGATTAATCTTAATTAGTGTAGAACTTCTTGACTGGAAAAGGGTAGCTGCAGTTCAGAATGATCAGCAAATTCTTACGTAAATGTTTTTAGTTTTGCATATTAACCCAGTATGTAATTTCACCTGTTCTAAGGTGACCACTATGTCTTAAGCAAGGAGATGTAATAGACTTTCTTGCAAATCTCATGTTGAGATTCATGTTCTGTACAAGATGCTGTGTATGGTGATTCTGTGTAGAAGATTATTATATTGAACTGTTGTGTAATTCTTTAATTTCTTATTAGAGTATTCTGTATGGTAGATAGCACACTGGATTGGCATCTTTTGGTGGAAATGCCATTCTAGGTCACAACATCTTTCTGACAGCAGAAATGGGATCACTTAACATTTTGTGGATAGAGGAGTGTGGTATAATAACTGAGAAGGCAATTTGTAGAAAGTTGTGCAAGATGTTTTTACAATAAGTTAAATTTGTTTACTGCTGTTGATTGCGTCAATTCCTATGTTTCAAATATTGTCAAATTACTTTTTTTAACAGTAATGGGGCTATGTTTTAACTTTCATGTGTCTGAATTCTGATCTTAATATGACATTTTAAAGGTGGTGACACATGCGAGTATCTTCTGTCCAGTGGAAGATTTCTTGGAGAAAAAGTATGGCAGCCCCACAGTTGTATGATGCATAAGTATAAAAATAGGTAAGGAAACTCATGTCTTCTGTTCATCTGCCTGGAAAGAAGAGTAATTGCTGTTTGACTGCAGCTGTAGTAATTGCAGTGTCATCTGTTTTTCACTTTATAGCTGATTCTTTAGGCTTTCAAAAATATGCGACATTTATCAAAAGGAAGTCTTTTCCTTGTATATTATCTGTGTGCCTACAGTGTTTACCATAGTTGTATTTATATATAAAAATACAAATAAATGTTGGTGGTATTGGTACGGATATGTCTTATGGAGAGCCACAAGATAGTACAAAAAAATGCATAGCTTCATATATCACTCTCAGGTTGCTGAAAGGGAAAATGCTGACCTTATGTGTAGAATCACAGTAAAAAAATCCCAAATAAAATTACCAATCACTTTTTTTCACCTACTAGTAAGAGAACATTATTTTTTAAAATTATGCTGTATATTACCATTCTGAAACTACTGTGTAGCACCACAGAATAGGAAAGCCTGCTTGGTTGTTTGCCTCATCACATTAGCAGGAGAGTTTGTTTTCATTTATATGCAAATTGCGCTAAACTTCTTAATTCAGCATGTTTAAAAAAATATTTACCATTCCTTAGACCTGGATATAATGCTTAGAATTATGTATATTGCTGTGTAGATTTTCTAAAGAGTTTTTCCTGAAATATAAATTTTCTGTAACATGAACGTTGCTGTTTTGTTTTACAGTGAAGCAAAAAATTGCCTCATAGACAAATATATTGTGTTTATAGGAGATTCTAGAATTCGACAGCTGTTCTATTCATTTATAAAACTCATAAATCCTCAAGTCAAAGAAGAAGGAAATAAGGTGAGATAGTTTATTTGATGATGTTTTTGTTTCTTTCTTTCTAATTTCCCTTGTAACTCTTCTCTGAACTTAAAAAAAGCAAGAAATTATACCATTTGCTGGCTAGCCATCAGGAAGAACCACCACAGAAAGGTCTTTTGCAGAAGAGCAAGATGAGACCAAGATAATTGTTTGAGTACTAATGAGATGATTGGGAATCTGAGAAGTGAACTAGGAAGCTGGGGAGAAAGCTTGCGGCAGTCTGGGAATAAATTAATGCAGCTGACTTGTCCCATAGCAACTTATGCTTCATATTTGACTTCTTGATGAGAAAATGATTGCTCCTTTGTGTGTTTTTAGATAGTTGTAATTCATGGCTTATAATTTGTCATTTTAAATGACAGTTAAATTGCTGATCTAATCTGTTCGTAAAAATCCTTGGGGCAATGACAGATTTCCAGGTCTAACTTGAGGCTGAAACTAAAAATAGCTTCTGGTCTTCCTTTTGATTGCTGCTGAAGAGCTATTTGGATTTTATAAGGTGAAGAATGTAGCTGCAGCTTGCTGGGTGGAATCAGTAAGAAAGGATTTAGCTGTGTTGAACAGAATATTCATTTCTTTTGCTGTGTGTGGCTTCTTAGGCATATCCCTTTATGGGTGTATGTACATATGTCAGGGAAAAGACGTTTCACTTTCAACTGTAGATCAGATTTGTCAATTATTTAGTACTTCTGTTGTTTAGAAGTGCAAGCTGGCAGCTTCTTCAGCAGGCAGCATGCAGTCACTTTCACTTGTCAAAACGAGATGTTTGATCGAATAACTCTGGTTTTCCTAGTCTGTTGGTTAGGTCACAGTTGCTACACAAAAGTGATGGTGAGATGATAGTGCTGTAACTGATTTTTAAGTCAAGAGGTATCTTTTGTCAAGTATTTATGAAATCAAGGTCTCAGTTTGTGGAGGAGAAATACACTTGTTCTTTTGGTTGAGGATTGAAAATAATATTGTATTTAGTAATATTTTAAAGGAGGATTGTGCATGTAGTATCTGACTGCTTCCTTTCTGATTTCTTACAGTCTCACTCAGCAAATTTAATAATGCATTCCAGACTCTATTTCTGCCTGAGATTATTTTCTTTTATTCTTTAATTAAAACTGTTTTGGTTGTTTTGTGCAAAGAAGGTGGGCAGATGGAGAGGAAGGCTAGGGGAAAGGAAGTGTAAGAAAAGAAAGAAAGAAAAAAAAGTCTAAGTTTTTCTCATTTTGGGAGGCTAAATTTAGGAAAAAAATTTATACCTTTGTAACAGAGTGAACAGAAAGCATTTCAGACTTTGTTGGATAGATTTCTTCCAGGAAGAATAACCCTCTATGCAAGTAGCTTGTTTTATCAAGAAAGTAACAGAAACAATTTGCGTGAGTATACTGTCAAGTCTATACAAGAAAAATCCTTTCTGCTGACAATAAACCTTTGAGTGAGAGCAAATTAACATATGAACGTAATTGGTTTTTTCCTTCTGAAAGTTTGTCTTACTTTGGTTTTATTGTTTTGGGTTTTTTGACAGCATGGAAATATTCCTTTTGAAGATAAATCTGCTTCAATTAAAGTGGTAAGTTTTTATCTAGGATTAAACTGCAAGCCATAATAATGCATAGTATTATTTCATACAATGTAATCCAAATTGCATTCAGAACTGGATTTTTCTTTTTGTCAGATCTTATAATTTGGCCTTCCCAAAAATAGCTTTTGCCAGAAAGTTTACTTTTCCACTGCTGTAAAAATATGTGTCTGAGGCTAACTTAATTGGAGTGGTAATTGTCATAATTGCCATTGAGCGCCCTATGCTATGCCAGCTAGTATTCCTCCCACTGTTTTTGCATGGAGAAATAACCACAATGTTGATTGTAGTGTGGATATTTAAAAAAAGAAAACAAACAAAAGTACTCCAGGGTAGGTTTTATGAAGGACTCTGTTCTCCTCTGCCCTGGCAATTGGAATGGTGTCCTCTATAGCTTTCTTTCCTTCCCATGATTGCTGTCAGCAGCGCTGGGATTCTGCTAGTCATGTATTTGTTTATTCCCTGGAGACAACTCATTCTCTGTTCATGAAAACCAAAGAAGTGGTGTATTTGCTGAGTTGTCTGCAAGTGAGTTTTCAGTACTTGTTTGTGTACATGGTTAAGATTTAGGGTACAGAATAACATTTTAAGGTGTAAGCCCGTGGCAACTTAAGCCTAGGCTGTCCCATTCTGTCACCCTTCACAGTATGTTTCTGTGTTTGTGTTGTAACTAGCCCTGGTACAGCTGTGGGATGGGCTGGTTTAGGAGTCGATTCAGCCAAAAACTTACCTTGTAGGGTTTGTTTTTGGTCAGGTCTGATGTGGCTCATCATATGGTTATGTGAATGCTGGAAGAGAAGGAGCAGAACACAAGGCAGGACAAAGGGGACAAAGCAATGGGATTTATGTTGGTGTAGCCTGGCACAGAACTACATCTTCAAAACTCTTTAAGCCTTGGGAGGTGTCTAAGCACCAAGATTTGAGATATGGTATCCAGGTTTGGGCTTTTGGGAGATGTCTGGGTAGTTAAGAATATATTCCTAGTCTGCTGCTTCCCTGTTTTGATGCTGTATTGCTGTCGACATTATTGGCATGGTAGCTGAATTTTCACATTCAGAATTACTGTAACCCAGTAATGTAAATGTGGAAAATACTTGACCAACACAAGAGAAAATCACTGGAAACAAGCAGAGGGTTGTAATTTTGCCCTTTCTGTTCATCATACTGATCCTTCCATCCTTCAGCCACTGCAGATGGCTGCCTGATCACTTACGGATTCCTGCCAAATAGTGAATTGACAGTACTCGACTGAACTACCAAAATCTTCAGGTCTGTCGAGGTGGAAGTTAGAGATTTCCTCTCTGCTGGTAGTGTTTCTGCATTCTGCATTATAAAGTTTCCTCACAATAATTTCTGCATATGTAGTCCCTGCCATTTCACTTTAATGTATATTTTTAGTCTTTTTGATAGTTCTGCCCTTGAGGAGTAACTAGATGCTAGGTAGTCTCAGCTTTACCTGGGAGACATAATAGCACTAGCCAAAGTCTAGATGAAAGTTGGGCACTACTCCTGACAGCTAAAAAAAAGTCAGTAGCTAATGCGTTTAATGTCCATAGCACTATTAGATTTAAACAGCTAATAATTTATGAAGTGGTAATCTAAAATATTAGGATTTATTTTTGTTTGAAAACTGTGATTTCCAGCTATCAATCGCATTATGTAAAGATCTGGAGGAAAAAAACCTTGCTGGTAAAACGTGGGGAAATTGAGCAAAAAGCAAGTTGTAATAAATATGTTATAGATGTGAGCTTGGTTTTAGCCTTGATTGCATTGGAAGCTCAAGGACATCCCATTTGGCAGAAGCTAAAAAAAGACCTTCTTGGTGAAATTCCAACTCTTGAACTACAAATTAAAATGTCTTCTTTTTTCACGGGGGCAAAGGGGTTTTTTTGTGTTTTTTCCTTTTTTTTCTTTCTGTTTTCCATGCTAGACCGAGATGTCAGTCTTTTCATGCTAACTATAAAGGAAATTTCATGTTGGACCAAGTGTTTTTCCTTCACAGTTGAATTGATTGCAATTAGTTTGGTTTTTTTGATTTTTTTTTGTTATTAGTCTACTGCTTGTCTTTAAGCTTACAGAGTAAATCTGCATTTATTTTACAGGATTTCTTGTGGTATCCAGAAGTTAATGGCTCTATGAGGCAACGTATCAAATCTTGGACTGAGGTCTGTCTTACAAAACTGTTTATTTTAGGAAAATAGAGCAACTGACTGAGGACTCCTACCTTTCTTGGTTTTTCATACACACAACTATAATTTCTAGGAGTCCAGTAACTGCAGGATATCACATATTCAGTCAGTTATGTGCCAGAGATCTGAAAGTTGACATCAAAATAGTGAAAGAGGGATGTTTACTGGTGTATATGTTCCTTGACGTCTCCTGGTCTCATAAGGATGGCTTCACTTGGGCCAAAAAACCCCCAAACCAAACAAACCCTACTTCCTAGGAGAAGGCTGATTCATCCTATTAAGAGCTGAAAGGGTTTTACTCTGATTTGGCATTTGTCTTCCTGTGTCTGCGATGGCTCCACTTTTGTATGACCAAACATTTTTGATCCTTATGAATCCCTTCCAACTTGAGATATTCTATGATTCTATGATTTTATGTTTATGTTACTTTGAGTGTTCCAAACTGAAGGACAAAGGCAATTTGGAAAATCGAGCCTGTCTTGATTATTTTTTTCCCAGTATTTCCCTCAAATTACATACTAATTATTTTACATGTTTAAGTTATGATATAGGTTGTCACGTTATTCAGCATAAAATTATGTATGTAATTCTGATAATGAGTAGTATGTTTACAGATTGGCAACTAAATTTTTCTGGTTTCTTCCTTTGTTGACCTTTAAATAGCCTGGAGTTATTTAGCTATCGCAGTGGGTGATGCTTTTGCTACCCTATTTGTCACTTTTGCACAACACCTTCCATCAAGATAGCTGAAGTTATCATCCATTTTTCTGTGATTACTGAAAAAAATTGAGAGCTGCTAAACCCTTGCTGTACCAAGGCAAAACTCATGCTGAAGTGATCAGCACTGTTTGTTTCCTTGTACTCTTCTGTTTGGGTGCATATTGTATTCCTTGTCCTAGACATAACTTTCAGGTCAGGGCAACAACTGTCCATTGTCCTTTTTCTGTTTTTGCAATGGGTTTACAGTCACTTCAGTCAGTAGAACAGCTCAAACAGATGTTTGAGAATGCTGAGACACTGAGAGAAGTAGTACTTTAATGGTGTGATCTACAGTTTACTTGACCTTAGCAGGAGATGTTTAGATAGCTTTTAAAGAGAACTTATGCTGCTAAATTGATGATGGTTGTAAGTACTTATTGATGCTTTGCGCTTTTGCAGATTCTCTTACGTGAAAATTCTGGTATATCACAAACTGATGTTCTCTGTAATATATCTGCAATCTATTCTTTTGTAACCATTAACTGATGGACAAGTCGAGTCACAGTTAATTAAGATATGAGTCTTAATTAACCTGCTCAATATAATAATAATTTGTGAATATTTTAAAACTGATTTGTTTTTACTTTGTGTCTTAGGGTTCTGTGGCAAAACCTCATATAATTGTAGCAGGAGCTGCCACGGTAAGTTACACATATATGGAGTATTTTAGTAAAGAAGAAAGTTCTAGTAGGTTAACTTGTATGCTTTCAAGTTGGTTACATGATGAAGTTATTAAACCCAATTTATAAAAAAAAATACTCTCAGTGAATTTTCTGTTATAACAAGTAGTTCTAAAATATCAGATATATTTTATTATAGCTGTGCAATGTACAGTGCTTGCTTTTTGGCAGTAGAACTGGTTGATAAGCATTGATTAGCTTGAACCTAGCTAATAAATAAAGTAGCTTCTTTATTAAAAGCAGATTATTAATTAAAAAAGTTAAATAAAAGTACTTGCATACTAACTGAGATGCATTTTTAATAAACTCTCTTCAGTCACAAAATACTGCTTTTGAGCATGGCCCAATCTGGAACACTCTTTTTGAGCGCACATATTTCTTTTAGATTTATGTGGGCAAACCCGTGAATTTTACAAGAATAATTCAACAACCAAAGAAATTGCACTTCCTGAATGTTGTTCCGCTGGAAGTTTCCACCACTGCTATGAGCTGCAGCATCACAGAAAACAGGGCTGACAAAGACCTGAAGAGGTCTAACCCATCAGTTTGCCACAAGGCAGGATCAGTTATACCTGTGTCACACTTGACAAGAGTCAACCAATTCTTTAAAACTTCCAGGGATGGAATTCAACAGCCCTCCTAAGTAGTCTCTTCCAGTAGTTGGCTGGTACTGGGAGTCAAGAGTGGAACAGCTGCTCATATCATTAATTCCACGTTTAATGTCCCTTACTTCCAAATATTTTGGAACTGGAATTTGAAAGGAATTAGCTATTACAAACTTATACCAGCTCAAATGTAGAGGGGGGAGAATGTGTTCCATTTTAAACAAAATCCTTTGAAAGCAGTTTGGCTTAGAGACAGTTCAGGCATTCTACCAATCTGGAAGCTCCTGGGCATGCCAATCTAGGGTGAATTCCCCCAGTTTTAGGGGAATTGCACAAAGAAAATGTCAATATATATGGATATTGTTCTGGCATGCAGAAGGTCAGGTTGCAAAACTACAGGACTCTTAGCTAAATAATTCCTTTTACTTATATATGTACATTAGCCATAGCTTGTATCCTTTGTGGACAGCAGGAGATATGAAGCAACAAGATGTACGTGATGCTCAGCTCTTTATAACACTAATATATTTACACAAAACATTATTAGTGGTACCTTGAGTTGGCCAAAGTTAAACATCCCCTATTTTAAAGGACTTGCAGAAAAATAAAGTGCTTCAAAAATCTGACACGTCAGCAACATTACCATGGCTAGCACTAGTGTGGTAACCTGCTACTAGATTAAACTGGTGCGTGCCCTTGGACTTGTCAGCTTTTTGAAACTTACCTGTATCTTTAACTTAGCTCTCAGTTTGGTCATGCTACTTTGGTCTGGACATGTTTGTCTTAAGATGTCAACTGCATAACAGTTTATAAATAGGAGTAAAGCTGGAGAAGGTCCAGCTAGTACAAAATTCAGTTGCTTGTTTGTTCTGGGAAAAGGAGATGCTCTGAGAATGTCACTGCAGTGCTCTGCTTCTTAGTTCCTGACTTCCTGTTGAATAGAGTATTTCATGAGTAAAGATTTAGCTACTGGGAGAAACTTCTTTTTTTTCTAGAGTGTGAGTTCTCAGAGCAGCTGCATGTTATTTGGTTTCATGAAGTATTCGTTTATATTTGATAATATTCTCAGGAAGTGGATTAATCAGTGTACTTGGCTTACATCAAAATATTTATGTAGATATTTAGAAATAACTACAGAGTTCACTACATTCAGGCTAAATTTTTTTTTTTTTTTTTTACAGATTTTGACTAAATCAGTGTACAGTAATACTTTAAAAAAATTCTAAATCTATTTTTCCTACAGTATGGGAGATTATTTTCAGAAGTTAGGAGAAATTCTTGAGTGGCTCTAGCATTCTTCCAATCATTTCCTATAGCAGATTAAATAAGAAATTAAAATGGCTTTTTTTTTCTTTGCGGATATCGCAAAACAAATGGAAATATTGGAACTCGATACCACCGTCAAGTTTTGCTTGCATGCATCTCTTGCTGTGGTCAGTTTTCCTAGAGTAAAATCAACCAAATTGGCCATGATTTTTATATAATGTCTGGCTTTGCTACTTCATCATCGTTCAAAGTCAAGGGGCTTTTAACTAAAACACCTTGCATTATTTAATTTATGAAAAATCAAATACACATTAAGTTGACTAATATATATCCACATTTAAACGGTCTGTTTGAATGTAGTTATCTGTCTAGACAGCTGCTTGGTCCAAAAGAAACTTTTTAGCACTTTAAAAGTGAAGACTAAAGAAATAATTTAGCTTTATAGAAATAATGAAAAATAGCTACTAACGGAACAATGGAATCAGTTAATTAAGGGTCCTGCGACATACAGTTTCTGAATCTTTCTTTATTTCTCCAGTGGTCTATCAAGATTCACAATGGCAGCAACGAAGCCCTCACACAATATAAAATCAATATCACTTCAATTGCACCTCTTTTGGAAAAATTAGCAAAAAGTAGTGATGTCTACTGGGTCTTACAAGGTAAAGTAATGAACAATAGGTAACAATTTGTACTGTCACTGTCTGTTGAATCATTATTTTGTAGGATATGGAAAACTTAGTCTATACTGCATACTTGCAGAGTGAAAAGGGTGTTGGCTGAATTCAAATCTGGCCTTTCTTGCAGCCTTAACTAGCTGGTACCTAACTAGCTGTTACTAGTGATGGAGATTTTAAAGCTCTATCAGGAAAATCTTTTGCCTTCTGAACTCTTAATTCTTTGTTAGCTTACTCTCAGACTCGGTATACCAGGTCTGTTCTCCCTGTGCTGTGCTCCATACATGCCTCCTGGGAGTCAAGAACACAAGTGCATAGAACAGCTGTATTCCTGTGTTTGTGTTCAATTAAATTTTCAGATTACGTAAGTAATAGGAGAGGTTCAACAAGTGCATCTTCTGTGTGTGTCTAGAGTTAATAGACATACTCTAGAGCTTATAGAGTATTTAAGTCTCTAGAATGAAACTTGTTTCTGTACACTGAGCAGTGATGAGCTAAGATTAGGAGCCAGAAATCATCATTCAAAATGAGTCTGTGATATTTTTATTATAGCACCAAGCTTACATTCTTTTGCTTTTCTTCAATAAAATTAAGGTATGTCTCTGACACTGAACAACGAGCTCATAGGTAGAATGTGCTCCTGGTTTATCTGCCACAGAACACAGCATTTTAGCTTATCATCACCTCAGGTAGAAACATAGCCAGATGTTGAGCCCTGATAGGAATATACCCAGCTGTATCCTTACAGTCACATCTAAGTTCCTGTCAAAGATGGTTCTAGAGGTTAACCTGGATCAACAGATTAATCTGGTCGCATTCCTTTCAAAATCATATTTATCTATAACAGAAGCAGTTAGCTGTCAGACATGTCCCAATGTTCTGTTGATAAAGATCCAGTCCATTTAAGTAATCTCTGAGCTCATTAATGGAACAAACGAGGAAAAGCAGTCTGTACACAGAGTTGTCTCAACATTGATTGTCCAAAAGTAGGCATTGAGGTAGCTAAAGTAAATAAACTTAAAGCTTGTAGAGTGTGTTTTACCAGTTACAAACATCAGTAGCTTTTCATAGCAACTTACTGATCTCCAGTTGACTTTTTGATCTAGAACCCTGTATAGCTTTGTATTAAGCTCTACATAATCTCTGAAGCCTGTAGGCAATTAAGTGGTGTTTCATTCTTCTGAAAAACTGAAATTCTACCATCAGTTAAACTGGAATCAACAGGAGCAAGTGGAATATTCTTATGGACTATGACTTAGAGAAATGAGAAGCTGGTTTCCTCTGCAGTAACTAGGGGGTTTGAGAGATTATTTTTTCTTCCCCGTGTCTATTTTGCTGCCTATCTCTGTCCTCTCAGCTTTGGAGTCTTTCCTTGGGGGATTCCATTACTGAGAGAAGGCATAAGCAGCTCTGCCCTCCAGCCTTATATGCTCTTCGTGGGTTTGGGGAAATTAAAGAGGTATTCATGTCTGGCTAAAGCTTTCTAATCTATAAGTACATATGCATAACTAGGGAATGGTGATAAGAACATTTCATCATAAACTCTCGTTACTACTCTAGTTACTGTAATAGTCACTCATTCCTCCTTGTACATTTTTTCTGTACCATTAAACAATTTTGACTACCTAAATGAAAGTAGCCTGTACATGTTGAGCTAAGTATTTGTCAAGTAGAAGATTAATATGCCTGTTCTTTGTCCTTTCAAATTCAGACCCTGTTTATGAAGATATGCTGAGTGAAAGTCGGAAAATGATCACTAATGAGAAAATAGATGCTTATAACGAAGCAGCTGTTCGTATTCTGAACAGCAGCTCCCGAAATTCCAAAGCTAAAGTTAAAGTGTTCAGTGTATCAAAATTGATAGCACAAGAAACTATCATGAAGTCTGCAGATGGCCTGCATCTCCCTGAATCAAGCAGAGATACAGTAAGTGTTTTTATCACTGGTCAACATTAAAAAGTAATAATAGTAAAACAAGATTTTAAGTGAATGTTCTGAAATGGCAGACAATATGAATGTAATGAGGACCTACACATTCTTCAGGAAATCTTCTTCAGAAGATCTTATAGGTTGGAGGGCAGGCAGTTATATAGGATGTTTAAAAAATGTAATAGCAAAGACATTAGTGCGTAGCTATTTTAAAATAGCTGTTAATCCACTAGATCTTTTAGATCTTGAGTGCAAACTTCATGCCTTCATCTGCATGAATGAGTTAGAGTGATAATGATTTGTAAAGCAGTGCTAAGAAATAAGTCTTAAATTTTCCCTTATGTGCTCATATAATTTTGTTTAGTAAGGAGCATGAAAAGAGTAAGAAAACACACAATGTACACCTTCCTGATTGCATGGAGTGCCACTGACTTTAACCTGCATATGCATGCATGCAGTGAGCCCCTCTGAGCTTTGTCAGTCTGCCCTTTGCACGTTTCAGTTACTTTCAAGTACTGGATGAACTAAATTATCATCTCACGACAGGTTTCAGTCTCATTGTCATGTTTTAGAGACTTCCATTACTGTGCCCCTTTAGGACCCAAGTTTGTGAGCTGTTTTTCATGTATAGTCCATTAGGTCTTTGTAGCTCCTTTTACAGCCAGTAGAGACAACCCTTCTTTTGTAAGAATTAGGATTAGCTCTTTTTGCTTATCTCAAGAAGCTCAAGGGTTTCCTGTTTGGAAGAGATGTTTTGACTCTACTGTTGAATGCAACTAGGTATATGGGGGTACTGTGAAATTTTATCTATGTAACAATAAGGGAAAACTGCATATGTTTTATGTCAATGCCTGATCTAGAAGAAAGTTTCTTACGATGAAAATGTTCGCTTTTTTATTAGAGATTAATTGACAAAACTGCCTATTTCTTTGACAGAACGCGATGATTCTTATGAATGTCTACTGCAATAAGATAATGAAGCCCATTGATGGCTCCTGCTGCCAGCCTCAGCCTCCTCTCACTCTGATACAGAAGTTAGCTTTCTGTTTCTTTACTTTGTCCATTATTGGATATTTAATTATCAATTTAATTCATCGGAATAATTTTCGGAAGAACAAATCATGCACTGATTTGGAAAGTGGAGAGGAGAAGAAACCTGCCATCAGCACTCCTAATGTTTCTACTTTAGAGATGCTCTTACACTCCTTCTGCAAACTTGGTCTAATCATGACCTATTTTTATCTATGTGACAGAGCAAATCTTTTCATGAAGGAAAATAAATTTTATACACATTCATCTTTCTTCATACCAATCGCCTATATCTTGGTTTTGGGGGTATTTTATACCGAAAATACCAAAGAGGTAATGATCATGTTGACATCCTACTTATAACGCTGTTTCCCAGTTTGAGTGTAAATAATTGCTAAATATTGAAAGTTAAATTTTCAAAGTCAGTATAACTCATCTGCAAAAAATGCACTCACAAGTAGTATAACATTTGCAAGGAATTAGATGCAAAAGCTTTTTGAAAGCATATGGGTATGAGTGCTTTTAGCCATTGTCACTCAGTCAAATTTGAAGTGAGCATAGCTCAGATACAAGAGAGTGTAGAGCACATTAAAATCTGGTAGACCTGTGTCCACTAGACAGAAGTCTTTTACAATTGAGACCTATTTACCCATAAAGTGGTTTATTGTTTTGAACTTTTTCTCCTCATTTTGTAGATGTTCGTTGTACATTTTGGAATAGCAACACTCTTGTTTTGTTTTGCATTAGACTAAAGTGTTAAATAGAGAACAGACTGATGAATGGAAGGGCTGGATGCAACTTGTTATTTTGATTTATCATATCTCTGGAGCGAGCACTGTAAGTGATTTGAATTTTTTTTTTTAAAGTGGGAATGCAATTTGGGTATGTTACTTTGGAAGAAAGATAGTGCAAATGTGTATAAGAGTTGAATAGAATGAATAATTCATGCTCTTGTTCATGTAGTTTTAAAAATGGTATTAGCAGAATTAGTTTTTTTCTCAATTGAAATGTAGATTTCATTGATAATGAAATCTATGTTATGCGTTATTTAGCCAATGAAAAAATACATGGTTTCTTCCATGTAGAATATTACATTAGTTTATTTTTAATTGCTAGCAACACTTTATTTTTATGTTCAGAACTTAAAACTGCTGAAGGTAAGCTTTCAAAGATGCTTTCTTAACTCTTTCTTAACTGGTTACAGAATGTGGAAAGTGTAGAGCAATAAATAGCAGAAACTCATTTTAGCATCAGAGAGTTTAGGGCAACAAAAGAGCTTAGTAAGAAACAAGGAAATGCAGCATAATGTTTCTTTTCTTGGTTAAACTTGATTTACTGCAATGCAGAAAAAGCATAAAGTCGGGGGGAAGAAAGGAAAATCAAAAGCATTTACATGGCCATTTATAAAAGGTACTTTATTTTTCTCAACAGTTTTTGCCTGTGTACATGCACATTCGAGTTCTGGTTGCTGCATATCTGTTCCAAACAGGTTATGGACACTTTTCATATTTTTGGATAAAAGGGGACTTTGGTGTATACAGAGTGTGTCAGGTAAGAATATCTATTTACCGTTTTAATAAAGAAATTTCTTCGGATAACAAAATATCCATAATATAGCTGTACTCCCTAAATAATGTGATATGAAATTACTTAACTGAAATTTGCACATTAAAAATGGCTATTGATTATATATAATCTGACCTGTTTAATCGGTAGTGTTTATCTAGTACAAATACATATCATATAAATGGTACTTGCAATGTAAAAAACATAAGTATGTAGCCTTTAAAATATCAAGACAAATATTTTCCAATGTATAGCAATGGAGTTTTCATTGCAGTAGCAATTTACAAGATATAGCAATATATAAGTAATGATCCAGGCTGGCTGGCAGTAAAGAGGGATATCATTGACAGCTAATTTATTTGCTAAATCCTCCTAGATTTATTCTATAGTCACTGGTGAGTAAGAAATTTACATGGATAGCTGTGGTATTCTGAATCGCCTTTCTCCAGTTACTATTGAGAATAGATAGGCGGAGTGAATGTTCTCATCTGGTCTCCCCTGTTGGCCAAAAAAAAGATGGTTTTCCCAAATTAGCCAATGAAAATACTTCATTTTGCTTCTCTTACCTTGTTCTTACAACATTGGTCTGCTCCATGTTGGTATTTTCCTGTGTGTTTGGGTTTTTTTAATTATTAGTATGTTTCTATTAGAGTTTTCTTTATACAAGTAGATAAATGTTTGGTGAATCCAAGAGACAGTTCTGTACAGAATTTCTTTTTTTGTCCTATTCTGTGAATAAAGGTAATTATTCAGCATATTGGTTTGCTTGCTCCCAGCATGGCAAGTCTTGTAGATGGAACAAACATTGTCTTGTCTCTGATTCAAATTTAAGTCATTTCCACTTGCTTATTGTGAAAGCTTTTAATTTTTGTATGCATTCTGGATTTCTTCCTCACTTGTTGGTGAAATGAACAACTTTTTGGTTGATTAGTCGGGGCCATTAATAGTGTCCCAAAGCACATGTGGTATCTTTCTTTCCTTCAGATGAGTGATCTTTTGGATCTGTTAAAGAAACTCTTCATGTCGCTATTTTATTAAGTATCCAACTGTTTTGCATTGAAGTAGATTACTAATACATGAACAAGAGGCACCACTGTAGTATTTGTTACGTCTTTCAAGACATAGCAAAGTATCGCCAAATATTGTACATTACTTTTTCTTTCATTCTCAACTGAGAATTTGTTGGGTTGTTTTTTTTGTTGGGACAGTTAGCTATGTGTAACAGTATGTTTAACCATTTGATATATAGAATATGGTCAGAAACACTACACCCCTCTACTGTTTTGCTTTAGAAACATATGAAAATTTCACAAATGTATCAGATGTATCTGCTTCCTTTGAAAAACAAATATACAGGGTTTTTTTTTGTTCATTTAAAACCAGGTGTTTTTCTTGGTCCAAAAGCCTTTTCAGTTATGGGTTTGAGTTTTCAGATCAAAATGCAAAATAGGAAGAAAACAAATACTTTCCAGTCAGCTATATTGATTCTATCGGTTGTTTCCTTTTCCAAAGACAGTGTATTGGAGCCCACATTTGTTAATAAAAATAATTAATTTTTGCACCATAACAGTACTGGAGAACATACCTATTTTTGTGGGTTTCCTCCCAGGTTTTGCAGTGTGTGCTGTAGCAGTTTAGAAAATAAAAATAAATCTTTTAATTGCTATTAAGTGTTGTATTGTCATGTAACTCATGTCATCTTGCTTATTAAATGTACAACTACAGCCTAACTGCAGCACTGGTGATGACATTACCCTAGCTTTAACTGAGCTAGCCCAGGTGCTATGGGAGTGAAAGCAGAGAGGCATTAACAGCATCCAGCAACTGGAATACTCGGTCCCCAGCGTGGAGTCAGTTCTATTTTACCCTATTTTCATTGCTACCTCTACCCAAGTAGGCCAGCATAGGACAGGTCCAGTACTACATAATCAGCCTGCAGTCTTACATTGCATTATTGGTGTTCCCCGAGATACTTAACCGGGTTTCAACGGAAATATAATCAGTGTGTGAGGTATAAAATACATAGATATTTTCATATAATGCTAAAGAAACATATCCCCCATCTCTCTTAGCTTTGCTTCCCAGTTTATATATCCTCTGTCTTCTCTGACTCGTTCCAGGTTTTATTTCGTCTCAATTTCTTGGTCGTGGTGCTGTGCATAGTGATGGACCGACCTTACCAGTTCTACTACTTTGTGCCATTAGTCACTGTCTGGTTTATGATAATTTATGCCACCTTAGCTATATGGCCTCAGATAGTCCAGAAGAAAGCAAATGGTAAGGGTTTTTTTTTTCTGCTATAAAACATTTGCATGTTACTACAATGATAACCATACAGAAAATGGTATTGTTAGTAGATCTCAGTCTCTCTGTAACATAATCAAAATATGTTAAACAGCTGTTCACAGAAATACAGTTTGTCATAGATTAATTATATGTCAGCTGAGAAATGTAACAGCTGGTAACTAAACTCTGTCTCTGGTTACAGTCATATTAGAATACTTTTTAATAGGTTTTGACCATCAGAAATGTGTTTTATAAGAGTTGTAATATTACTGAATGCAAACTAAAAACATAGGTTACACTATCTATGCTAGCTGAGATTGTTGCTGTAGTGTACTAATGGGTATGACATGAACAGTGAGCATTTAGACTTTCCCATTCTCCAATGTCTCATCCATCTTGAGCACTAATCCTACCATATCCTGCCAAATAAGAACGTGGGGTTTGTTATCTTAGTGTCTTAGACTAAGTGAACTATCAGAAGTATGTCTTGTGATACAGGTATTTTAAACAAAAATTGAAGTGAAATCCCAATTTATTTTATGCATTGCAGTTCATTGACGAGCTGTCATCATGTGTTAAGTGCTTATAGTTTATTTCACCTGAATTAGAACTAACAGCCTTAAGAGTCTTAGATCCTCCTTCCCTATTGATGGAGTGATACCCAAATTTTGTAGTCTGGAGATACGACAATAAATATACCAAATGCATGCTAGGAATAGATGCTGCAAAAATATAATTAGAGAGTAGTTTTACAAGATCTTTCGAAGGCAAATAGCTCTAATATTTTAATTTTTTTTTCCCTACAAAGGCTTTTCTGTTCCAGATACAGAGAAATGACTATTGTGTACTTTAGAGCAACAGTGTACTGTGAAACTAGAAAATCTTTCAATGACAACTTTCACTTGTTTATGTCCCTGTTTACAGCTGTCAATTTATATGGTGAGAGAGGGAGATGATCTCTCTGTTGCTATGTTGAGGCTTGGGTAGAGCTTAGTATCAGTTGACAGCTTTGAGGAGCAAATTCTCAGGCTTGTCTTAACAAGATACTTGTCCTTAATGACCTGCAGTTGGGCTTTGGAGTACAGCTGGTACCTCAAAGTTTAATAATATATGCTCTACTTATTTCACATAACAAAAGCTGTTGGGGATGTTGTTTTATTTATTTATTTCACATTCAACTAGAATAAGGACTGCCTATGTAGAATGTTTGGGAAAGAAGAGGCTTTGAAATAGCATTTCAGTTCGAATACGTAAATTCTGCTTCTTTTTGTATTTATGTTGTCCCTGTTTTAGACATGAGGCTTAATTTAGGATTAATAGGTTGTTAATTGCTGTGAATGTTTATTTTAATTGCTTAAAGTAAAATTTAATGTGTAAGTGTAGATAGTGATAAAATATTGCTGGTAATATTTGAACATTTATTTATGAATGTTCACTAAGCATAGCTACACTACATAATTGACAATTACTATTTAATGTGTCCTGGGTTTTGCTATTGAAAAATTGATGACTGTATACTGATTAATTTATTTCTTCCTCAGGGAACTGCTTATGGCACTTTGGTTTACTGCTGAAACTGATTTTCTTGCTGACATGTATATATTTTCTGTCTTATTCTCAGGTTTGTGAATTTTGACTATTAACAACCTAAGAGTAGTACCTATCACTACTTTTTAATGTGCTCATAACTTGCATATTTGCTCCTGTATCATAAATACAGAAGGAAAAAATGGAACCTTTCAGTTTCTTTTCGTATTTGAATTGGTGTGGATGCTGGAAAAAACACAATTCTGTATGTTACTCATTTGTTTGTAATGCTTGACATATTGTCAATATACTACAATAAATGTAATAAATACAAAGGTCTATGCTTTGGTTTTAGGGTGGGTTTTTTATATGCTTAAAGTTACTGGGTTTTGCTAGCATACGGTGATACAGACATCTGTGTGTCTTAGAGACCTAGTGTTGGCTTTGATACATTATCAAATAGAGACTGGTTCTCATGCTAAATTAGTGACTTACTGCATGCTGTAAGTATAGCTGCCAGAAATAAGGGCATAGTTTGTCGCTCTAGGATTTTACACGGGGGTTTGTGTGGTTTTAACCCCTCATTGGTTTCAAGCCTGTTGAAGAGTAGCCTTCTGTAGAGTATGCATTCGTTATCCCAACACATCAGTGGATCTCTCCCTTTAAGCCTGCAGTACAAAATGGAAGGTGTGCCAGTACTTTATGGGAAACAAAACTGAAACCCTCTCTCATATGAAGAAGTCTTTTGGGTTTTTTTTCTTTGGGGGGGGGGAGAGTGCCTTCTAAGGAAGCCTGTTATTTTGGTGATGCCACGCAGCTAGTGAAATAGGCATGTGATAATAATAAAGGACAGCATATTGATTTAAACTTAGTAAATATGGTTGACATCAGTGTTAATGCTTTTGCCATGTTTATTTTTTACAGGGCGCATTTGAGAAGATATTTTCTTTTTGGCCACTGTCCAAGTGTTTTGAACTGAATGGGAATGTCTATGAATGGTGGTTTAGGTGGAAGTTGGATCGCTATGTATGTAACATTTGCATGAATTTATACTGGTCTTTTAAGTGTATTTTTTAATTTGGGGGGTGGAGGAGGGAAAGTTGTTTTCCCTTCCTCCAGATAAAGCAGAAGTTTGTCCCAGTGGGTTGTTTATTAGAAGACTGAGTTGCATCTACCTTACTTCTGCAAATGTCTGTCAAAGCCTGGCTTAAAATATGGTGTTGACTTATTTGGTGCTGGATCCTGCTTAGTTTGCTTTTAAAAAAAAAAAGTCATAAAGTGACCTAGATTTGTCTTTTCTCAAAAATATTACTGCAAAAATTTAACACCTGTAGCACTTCAGGCTATTGAAATACAAGACGAATTATTGTGGTGGCTTTCTTAAATATATTTTTCTAAAGTTGTATCAATTAAGGATATATCTCTTTTAAGGTAATCTTTAAAACATTTTTAAAATCAGGGTCTTGATGCCCAAACTAGACTATTCTTGCACATATTTTTAAATGGTTTTCCAGTGGAAAAGTGCTTTCCTTCCAGTTACTGACCCCCAGTGTGGGGGGATAGAACAGGGAGACACTGGTCTTTTTTTTTTGGCTTCTTGGTAAGGTAAGTGGAATGTCCAAGATGGGACCATTTATCTCCTAAGTTTATCCTTTACGGGATTACTTGCACACTTCTCCCTCTGGCAGCCTTCAGTAGCTGAAATTTGTGGAGCACACACTTGTCACATCCTGGGCTGCTCCCATCAGCAGTGCATACTCCATTGCGACGTTTCAGACTTGGAGCTTTGTTGCTTGTCAACAGTGTGTATTCTGTGATGCTGCTAAAGAGGAAGTCCCAAAATAAATACAGAAGACAAGCACCGCATGGGCCCGAAACAGCATCATGTTGCTAGCTAACGAGAGCTTGGCATAAGATCATAAACCACTCTGCTGAGGAACTGTGTCTGTGAGAGAGGAAAGCACTTGTAGTGCTTCTTGAATGTTTTCACCTGCCAACTTGGGTGAAGGCCAGAGACTCATGGTTTTTCCTCAGAGAAAGCCCTTTTTAATGCTGGCATAGATTGCAGAGAGGATAGTAGGTACTTGAAGCCTTCTTGAAATTTCATTGTTGTGTGAATTTCATTGTTGTGCTCTGTGAAACATTAGTAAGAGTACTTTATTTGTAGTTTTTGAGTTGAGTTAAAAATGCAGTTTATGACAACCTAGTGTAGAAAGCCTGTTTCTGTTTGCTTCAGTAAATCTGGGGAAGGACCCTTTGACACCTAGGCTTTGATAATACAAATAGTTTATCCTGTAGCATTTCTGTTAAGAGTTTGTACCTGAAGTACATGCAAAAGCCATGAGATACTCATTGCATTCTGTTTGTCTTCTACAGGTGGTTTTTCATGGGATGCTGTTCGCTTTTATTTATCTGGCATTGCAGAAACGTCAGATGATTTCAGAAGGAAAGGGAGATCCTCTTTTCTCCAACAGAGCTTCAAATGTTTTATTATTTATTTCAATTGTATCCTTTTTGGTACGTACCTAGTATGACTAGTATAATCAGGTTTGTAAATCTCTAAACAATCAGTTTTCTGAAGTTCTTGTTTAGAAAATACATTGCTTTAAAAAAATCAAATCTTGATCTGGAGATATTTCAGCTGTGTTTTTGTGCACAGCCCTACCTATCTACTCACTAAAATATTTTTCCTTATGTCAACTGTAGATAAAAACGTCATGACTTTTTCAGTTCATTGCAAAGATTACAAGAAAATTGGATAGTAAAAATAATATGGTAGATAATGCAGCTCTTATCTTCGCTCTTGATTGCTTGTCTGTTTGTGAGGAAAAAAATGTCAACAGTATGGCTGTATCTTAGGGTCTGAATAAGCATGGTATTCATCAGGTGCAAAGAATTTGAGAGAAACACAAAACTAAGCATAATGTATTTTTTTTATTACTGTCTCACATCTTAGTGAACCAACTACTGCTGAAGCGCTTCAGAATAACTTACCTCTAGTTTCATTTTTAAATGTTACATATAGTTGCTACACAGACTGATTTTTATACCTTTTAGACCTACTCTATTTGGGCTAGTAGCTGTAAAAACAAGACAGAGTGCAATGAACTACATCCTTCTGTTTCTGTGGTGCAGGTAATTATAATTATAGTCCTTTTCCTTACTGTGATAGAATCCAGTCTGTTCTCATTTGGGCTTTTTTAAAAATCGGTTTTAAATATATTTTTGCTTTAGCATGGAATGTCAGATGATGAGCTTCATTCTCATGTCTGAAAGTGAAAAAGGGTTTGATTACGTTGCTTGGTGGTTTTCATTGCCTTTAAGCACCTTAGCGTATGTTTCATATGCACTGTTGAAGTCCAAACCCAACTTTTGACTAATTGCATAGCAGTGGAAAAAGAAGAGAGCTGAAGGGGAGCGTGAGTGTTTGGGAGGTATTAGTGCAGAAACCAAATTATGGGGCCCCATAGTCACTTTGAGACAGAGAAGAGGTGTGTCACAGGGGCATGCATGTGGTTTTCTTAAATTTAGGTTTTCCTCTTACTGTGTCCCCTGCCCTGCTAGATCCCAGTTGTCTTGATTCTGTTCCCTCTCTGTTTCCTTTTTTTTTTTTTTTTTATAGCTTGTCCTGCTCTTTTGAGGGGCAGCGTGTGTGACCTAATTTTTTTAATATTAATTTGTCCATCTTGACACTTTCTCTTTAAAAATTGAGGTTTAACTTAGATTTGTGGTCACCTTCATTTTAGGCTGGCATGGTACAGCATGTTTTGTGACTATGCCTGGTAAGTGTATAGTAGTATCTATCAATGTCGAGGTTGTGATTCTACTGAAGCTGTAAACGTGACCTGCTGTGCTATAAGAATGTATGCAAGAGATTTACAATTTCAAGACCTACTTAGTTAACTATAAACTGCATGGATTTTTGTTCGGTTTATATATTTATTAGATTTGAAAGAAAATTTAACAACTATTTTTATGATGCACTTTAATTTAGACAGTGAAAATGAGTAAGACGTTTTCTCTGTGTGTGTGATCTGCTTGTCACCCACGGTCCCTTGTTTTGTTTTGGTTTGGTTTTTTTTAAGATTTTAGCTTTCATCCTCATCAGAAACATTCCTGGATATGCCCGATCTGTGTATAGCTCATTCTTTG
Source organism: Gavia stellata (assembly GCF_030936135.1). Taxonomy (NCBI): domain Eukaryota; kingdom Metazoa; phylum Chordata; class Aves; order Gaviiformes; family Gaviidae; genus Gavia; species Gavia stellata. Next base: position 27,549,385 of record NC_082599.1, read on the forward strand.
CCTGGTTTGGGAAAATTTCTCTAGAGGTAAGTACGATGATCAGAAGTACAGTGAATTTCAACTTAGAAAAGTAAGGTGGTTTTATTATCTAAATCGTAGTATAACACATAAATAGTGAAAACATTTATTGATTTATTTAATACCTTGCTGTTGTGTTTGACCTCTTTTAGCATTGTAGTTGCCATCTACACTTAAAAATCATAGCTGAAAAAGCAGTTTCACAGTAGCAAACTTATTTCTTATGTTGTTTTTTGGGGGGAGTTCAGGGTTGTGAGAGTGGGTATTTAATGCTGGAGTAAGCTGTGGTGTGTATGCAATTGGAAGATAAAAATTTAAGCCAGTTGAACAATCAGCATGAATTATACTGACTAGTATAAGTACACTTATAAATGTGTTTGCCCTAGAATGCTTTCCTGCGTTAGTAAACAAATGTAACTTTACAAACAAAACCCTTCTTAGTGCAAATGTTTTCTTGTTCCATTGAGTGTATATTTTGAAACAGTAGGAATTACCTTGCTTTCCATTTTATTTGGTGTTTAGTAATATTAAATTTTTAATTTTATTGTATTAGTAAAATATATTTTTAAAAGGGAAAGGAACTTATAGGAGAAACTCCTTGTAATACGATGTATATGTAGTAGATGATTTTTAATTTCTTTTAAAGCATCACATTTTCACTGCTCTGATTCCTGGTGAACTTCAAGGTGCTGATCAGCTCAAGGGACCTTTGCCTTCATCAGCAGTTAAAGCATTATCTTTTATTTGCAGGCATGTTAGTTCAGTCCCTCACCAGACAGTAACTGAGCATAGGCGTATTCCTCATCTGTTTTGACATAATGTAAATGATGCTCCCCTGTGCCATATTTGGTTAAGGGCTAAGCAAACCCATTTTACTGTGTACTGTAAGAGACTAATAGTTTTGTCTTACAGCAAAGACATGTGGAAAACAGCTTCTCAAAGTATGTTACTTAATCATAAATGTCTGACTTAAGCAGAAGTACAGTGTGTCAACTGATGCAATAGTAATAATTATATGGTTTTATATAAGTAAAAATATTTCTATATAAGTATTATTAAACGCACTCTTTTTTCTTTCAGCTTTTCATTTGCCAATACCATATTTGGCTGGCAGCAGACACAAAGGGGATCTTGGTGCTCATTCCTGGATATCCAATGTTTAATGTTCTTGTCAGCACTTTTATATTTGTGTGTGTGGCACATGAAATTTCTCAGATCACTAATGATCTAGCACAGATTGTGGTTCCTAAAGATAACTCAACTCTGCTGAAAAGGTTGCTGTGCATAGCTGGATTTTTTTCTGGACTACTCCTCTTCTCAGCAATGCAAGATCAGTCAAGGCATTAACTTGAAGAGATTCTTGGAAACTTTCTTCAGGTTTTCTTTGTGTCCGCCTGAACAAAAATTCTCAACTGGAGGTACAAGAAGACATTTAAATTAAGTGTGTGGAAAATGTATATAGTGCAAATGTACATATGTTGTGTGGAAATAGCCTTCTCAAATAACCTGAGAAACAAGAATGCACTGTACAGAATTGCATGTGAAAATGAGTCTTTTCTACTGGATATATGTTTCTGTTTACATATCTGTTTAAACGTGACACGAAGAAGTGAAGTTAAATGGTTTAGCAATATCATGTGCATATCACGGAACTAACTTTACCTTGGATCAGCCGAATGAAGAGTGGATGTTACTAGAGTACTGCCTATACGTAACACATGCTGTAATCATTCTCATCAAGGAACAAAAAAGAGCAAACTTATGATCCTTAATTAATGGTCACCTTTAGCTGATGTGAAAGATGAAGTTACTGGTAAACCAGGGCATTTTTCTGAACAAAACGGTAATTTTTTGTTCAGAAATTAGTATTTTGGGTGGAGATAGTGCATGTTATACAAAGCCCTTTATATGTGGAAATAAAAAGTCATCACCAGTTCAGTGATTTAAGATTATATACAAGTTAACATAATATTTTATGGGGTTTTTTTAGAAATTTAAAATGTTTTCAGCAAATAATGGTGAATTCTGAGGTGAATTTTTTTTTATAAAGAGAATTTGATTCCCCCCCCCCCTAAAATTGAGTGCTTCTTCATAAATTTTCCACTAATTCATTTAACTGTGTGCAGTTCTCTGTACAATCCTAGTGAACACCCAGATGAATAATTTTCAGAGACTCAGTTCAAGATGGAGAATTTTTGGAAGACATCCAACCTTTTCCAGTCGGATGAAATCCCATCATATCCACTCCATCAGATCATAAGGAAGCGGGAGAAGAGGGGAATGGTGATCTTCAAACCTCTCTCTTGAGTTTGTAGGTCACCTTGAACTTGTAGGTCTTGTTAGGGAACTGGTGCCATATCCTATCCTGTAATAATATTTTCATTTAAAAGGATGCGAGGCAAGGATGCAAGTCAATCTGTTGATATCACGGGGATGAGGGATTGAGTGATCATCTTGTTGCATGCAGATGGTCGAGTCTCAGAATTACAAATTAAGTGAGATTGGAGCTGTTTGGAGGAACGTTTTTTCCCATCCTTTTTAGCAGTGCCCATTTTTCTTATTAACTCTTTCCTTTAGCATAAAAAGGAAAATTGAAAGAAATAGCCCTTCAGTGTGGCAGTGATAAGCTGTAATTTACGTTCCACTTAGTCAGTGAAATTATGGTCATTTCTTTGCTGTCTGTGCTTTTGATTCAAGTGATAGTTTGACCTCTAGTTGCTTTTTCATTTTACTTTTCTACTGGTTACTTGTTAGCAGTCAAAAACACAAGCACAATATTGTTTTCCAAGCGTATGTGCAATGATGTAGGATTATATACAATATGAATCCTAATTTGTACCATATGTACTGTCACGCACATGTTTTTGATCTTATCCCAGTTAAAAAATTGAATTCAACCTTGCAGCCAGTAATAAGTGCAAAAAAGATTTGTGAAAACTATGGCTTCAATTACTTTTTTTGGTGGAGAACAGTTTCTTTTAAAGAATGACCAGTCTTTCATCATAAAAAAGAAAAAATAAGTCATTCACTTCTCCCAAATTCAGCAGTTTTACGTCTGCTAGCTATTTTGAAGCTATTGGAAAGATACTCAGCTATTTGTTCTTTGTGTGCATTACTTCCCATGTTTGGAAAGTTAACCTCCTTGATCAGTACATTTGAATGGCTGAAAGAAATGGTATAGGTGAACACTGTGGTGGGGGATAGGATGCATAACCTTCATCTATGCCAGTATTAGGAGCAATGGGGAACTGTGAGTTTGAGGGATAATTTTTTTGTTCTTCACAACTTAAGTATTGTAGATATAATTTTATTTATCTGTTGTACAGACTTGGTTAAAAGATTTATTTTTAATGTTTGAAATAATGCACTTGTTTACTATTACTGTATGTGGGATAAATATATTTTCAGGTTATGTAAAAATATGAAGTAATTTAAAAACATTAAATAAATGTGCTGTGGATGCTTATTTTTGTAACGGGAGCAGCATCGAGTAAAAACTTCTTACTGCTTGACTCTAGCTGGGCTACAATTCACTATTATGCCTACCTTAAATTACAGATTAATATTGCAGTTTCTCCAAAGTGATATTCTGGATACTATTACTTCAAACGAAGGGCAAATATTCACTTGTATCACAAATTATTTTGGATCCAATGCAGAAAGAAAGATTCTTCTGCAGTAAATCGCACTGTCCCAGACCTGATGAAATTACAGCTCTGGTAGCCAAAACCTCCCCTGGAGCTCAGGGGACTTCAGCAGAACTCCGCACCGGAGGTGTTGAATTCTTGTTCCCCCATGTTACAAGCTAGAAACTCTGCAGCAGAGCTCTGCATGAAAGCAGAGGAACTGACAAGGCTTTTCTTCAGTCTGGCAACATCAAGGAACCCATCCTTAAGATTTGTTTGGGTTAAGGAATTTAGCTTTTAATTTAGCTACTTATGTCCCGTACTAATTAGGAGGAAGGGCTCCTTAAGCAAAGGATTCAGAGTGGTAGTTCATATCCCCAAAGCTTCGCGTAATTGGGGAGATAATATCTAACGTGGACACCTGAACTATGTGGTGCAAATACTCTCCAGCCTTTCCAGTTACAACACCTGTTCAGGCATCTCCCCCAGTTAAACAGAAAGCCTGCACAATCAGTTCCACTTCAGTTCTTGGACACTTACCCATCCAGTATCGCTGTCCATAATGTTAACAACTGTAACACAAGTTGTTCCGGTATCACTATGTAAAATAACCAGGCAACAACATCACTACTTAATGTTTTCCTGTTTATTAGATTTTACATTTCATATATTTACAAAGACATCTGTAGTGCTTTCTATTTAATTTGGTTGCAACTCCCACTTAATTGATACAATATCAGTTCATACTGTCATCATACATTGTTAAAAGAGGCTGTGAATTTACTGTTTTAAATATCAGCACTTTTAACTATTACTAATTCTTTAGCCATTAAGTGTCTTTAGCCAGCTTTATAAATCTATGGTTCCGTAGTAATTGTTTTATAATTAAAAATAAATATTTTGTTATTAAACTTACCTCAAATAAATGAAGCTTTCAATCATAAAATAGTTCAGGTGTGCTTAATACTCAAGTCACCTACATCATTAGATTCTTTTCAGACCAGGTGGAGCCCCCACTAGTACAAACTGATTTTTTTATGCATGTACATAGCAGTTTAAGAAATTTCCTTAAATATATTGGCACTGTTACATATCCATACAAGTAAGATGGGAGCAGCTCAACTGGTAGGTAATTGATTGTCATATCCTCAAGTTACCAGAAATTGTTATGATCCAAAACCAATACTATTTGCAAAGTTTAGTCTTATGTTGCATTAAAAATAATTTAAAATCCATTCCATTCATTTCTGCTTCAAAGCACTGACAGCTCATACATTTGAAAGTAGTAGTAGAAACTAATAGAAACTAGTAGAAACCAAATGCTGATTGTACTCAAATTTTCCACAGCTTGGATAAAAGATGTAAATTTTTTATTTACTGTAAATCTCAGTGTGCAGTTTTCTAAATCACTTTTCACCAATAGCCAGCCAAGCCGCTGGAAGAAAGGAGGAGTTGACTGATGAAATCTCTTCCCTGGTACCTTTTGGATGAGGTAGGTAGGCAGGCATGATGCATGCCACTGAAAGAGAGTAGGAATGGCTCTTTATTCCAGCTGTTTCAGAAACTGACTTAATTTTTCAACTTACACTGCTGTAGCTTGAGCTACCTCTCATAGTATAATAACCACTGGCACTATTCCTATGGCTAGATGCATTTGTTAACATATTCTGTGGGTTGTGCTTAGTGTTTAGGGCAGCCTTGCAAACACTGATGTTTAAGGCTTGCAACGACCGAGCTCCGATTATATACTTTGCTGCAATAGTTATACTTATTGCACAAAATGTGTCTAAAAGGCAGCTCAGGACTTGTTTTAACTATCTGCCAAGGTGTTGCATTCAGGTCAAAGCCTATAAACACAGCATTGTTTGCTTAAAAGTGAACATAAAATAAGGGTTTGTGTTTTGAAGGAAGAGGGTCATAACTGTAAAAAGAAAAAAAGCCAGTGACTACTTTGGTCTTTTTACAAACTCTAACAACCTTATTTTACAGTTTCTTTTTAGCCTCAGTCTTAAATTCTTAGGCAAGTTACGCAGAATTTCTCTTAGCAGAGACCTCAGAAACCTCAGCCAAGGAAATGTAGCCCGCATTTAGCAATTTTAAAGCAGACACAGCTTTCTGCTTACCATGCAATGTCCTGATGAACATACACCTTCAGAAAGAGAAAATATTAACAGAAAAAAGACAACGCGTAAGTAAGTGTCAGCTTAAAACAGTATGACGCTTTGAGGTAAAACCCCAAGAACTGTTGGTGTGAGCTGTTACAGCTGGAGACCCTGAAGTCCTGTGTTACACTGTATTTGAGGATTTAAAGAAGCATTAGAAAAACTCATTTAAAATATGCAAACAATGTCAGGAGATAAATTATCACCATCAATTGAAAAATAAGGAAACCTCACTTCAGTTCCTTTTAACAAGGTTCATATTATTAAGCTTTACATCTGCATAGACAAACACCTCTCAAAGTAGCCACCTCCCAGGGAAGTATGTATTTAATCAATTCCTTTTTAAGATGCTAAAAAATAATTCTTGGTTTATTGGATAGCTAGTTCTCCCACAACTCTTCTTGCTCCAAATAAAACAAAGAATGTGGAGGATATAAAAAATAAACTGCATCAGGAATATCACAAATTTTTAAAGAGTGTTTTTAAAGAGTTAAAAGTTAGCCCATACATACCATAACAAAATTTACCCTTGATTACTTGCAGACGTTAATTTCTGCCTACAGTAGTTTGTAACAGTTTCTTGTAACAACCAGATGAATGAATGGACAGATTTTAAATGTTTTATTGCTTACAAGTTGTCAAATAGGTTAAATATCTGGTAAAGGAACAGAAATCCAACTGTCAACAGGAATAGTTTTAGTTTCTTGTTTTTTTTTTTTTTTTTAAAAAAAAAAAACTTTGCTCATTAAATTTTTATAATACCTACAAAATTAATGTCTAATAAATCCGGAATACTATTTCTGAGCCTCATCACACTGCACAAGTTTTCATGCTTATACGCTACTGCTTTTTGTGTGCAAATGTAAGGCAATTATATCATCCCATTGAACAGAGTCTGAAATCCCTTGAATCTGGTGCTTATTCTGAAGTTTTGATTTCCCTGTTAAAACTTTCAGGAGAGATCACAAGACAGAATAAAGTTTGATATTTATTAATACATATATTTGAAAGATTGTTTTCTGAACGTAACAAATATAAAAAGTTATCAGTGTTTACAAATTGTCAAAAATGTCCAAAGTACAAAAGGATACAGTACATCATTAGTTATACGGAAGTGATTGTACTCTCTGGCAATGAAATCATCTGAATAATGTAGGCATGCACAATATACACCAGAAAAACTCATGCATCAATCAAAACAAATAAGGAAATAAGACAATTTGCTGCTTTCTCTGATTACAAGTTCATTGCTTCTGTTAGTTTTCTTTCCTCAGGAATACCATTTACCTGCAAATAGATGAGAATTTACATAATGCATCAGTGGCATATGATGCTTCAACAATATTGAACTGCTAACTGGTAGCACAGCACATAAATAGTATTTATTAGTCCTTTATCAACAACCACATTGGAGAAACACAAGTACAACCTGGACCAAAAGACAACATAAACGTGGAAAAGCTTTACTTGTTTTCTTCTGGGAAAGGAGAAATCTGGGAAAAGATTGTTTAACTGGAAATTTATCTCTCTATTAGGGATCTAACAGGCTTCATAAGGAGACTGTGAAGCTCAAAATGGAAAATCCAGTATACAGTGTACATGCAATATTTAGTCTTTTGCATTATAGGAATATCCTACAAACTTTTTCTATTTAAGGTGCTTACATGTCCTCATGAGTTTTGTCAATCGACAGAGAGACAATTATAAAACTTAATATGCCTTTTCATATTGGAGACCAGTAGCAATTTTCAGCAGTGTAACATAAACGCTAGATGTGAGTTGTCACCTTACATAAAATTCTTTCCCAATTATGTTTTAACGTAGTGAAATAGTCAAGCATTATGTCAGCTATTAAGTCTGCATTTTACATATGGTTAAAAAAAAGTTGTTTCTTATTGGGGATTCAGATAGTTCCTTAAGAGGATAGTGATTATTAGACATGGTCTGCTCTTCAGATTACTAAGTAAGGTCTACTGAAGCTTTAAAATAGAAAGATCTTCTTATTTATGGTGGCAACTGATAGCATGTTAATAATCTTGAGTATATTATTGGGGATTCTCTGTAGGAAAGGAAGAAAATTAAACAATGAATGCCTAGTTCTATAGGTTTTTTAGCCTCAAGTGTTTTAGTTCCATAAATTTCTTATTTGAACAGATCAATAAAATTGATTGCTAAGTTTGTACAGATGCTACTAAAGATCTCAGGAGCGCCTGATTTTTTTTTTTAAATTGTAACATTCTAAAAATCTAACCTTCTGACAACACGAGTCATAGATATCCTTTAGAAGATAAACTGCAAGAGGCATATGCCATCATGTCATGGAAGTCCTCGCAGTGTCATCTGCGCATCTGAGTTACGAAGGAAGGTGTCATTGTAAACTAAGAGAACAGGAGGAAACATTGTCTGTCCCAAATACATTTTCTTTCCCCCCGATTTCTGAGAGCTTGTTGCAGGCAGCGTCTATGATGAATATGAAAGAACAAGTGTATTCTACCAAAATAATGTACTACAGACACAGGAGGATTTTTAAGATCCATTTTTATGGCAGTTCTTCAGTGCGACTTGCAGGTGACAAACCCATGCTAACTTACATTTCATACCTTTTTAAAAATTTCTCACCGCTGTGAACATACAGTACTACCAGGTGATTTTGGATCTTTTTTACTGCAAGACAGACGGGGATTCTTGTAAGAAAACAGTCATAACAGAAGAGCTGACCTCTGTGACATTTTTATTCCGCTGACAGAATGCCTGCAGTAGTGAGAGTTAAGTGCTATGCTAAATGTCAACCCAAACCAGTGCTGGAGGCTCTGGGTGGATACTGCCAGGGCCATCTGCCACTTCCAGTATAGGTATAATAAAGCACACAAATAGCAAAGCTAGAAGAACTGCAGTCAGGTGTTTTTTTATAAATGTGTTTTTAATTTCCAGAAAAAAAAAAAAACCAACACATGGGCAGAAGCATCTATTATATACTTGCCTCAAATCTTTGAAATGTTGTCATACGAAATTCTCCTTTAATCCCCGAAAGCAGTAATGAAGAAGAAGGATTTTGAATGAAAAGAAAGAGTTGCTTATGTAACCCTTAAGTTAAAACAAATCTTCCTCTTGGAGCTGTAGTTCCTGTATTATGTTCAATACGTATGTATCTGGAGTTTTGCCTAAATACTCTTTAAATATTCAAAGTTATACTCTGGCCTCTACATTTTCCCTGTATGATCCTTATCCCCTTTCCTATATGGCTATGGCTGTAGCTTTTTCTCAGACCTGATACACTAACTAGAGAGAACAATCAGCCTTACGCAATACTCCAATGGGATCATTCACCACTTCAGTCAGTACATTACGATTTGTGAAAATGATGTAAAAGTGATGACTAAGACACAGGAGACCAGCAGAATGGATATTTGCCTCACCACAGATTCCCCAATATCACCTCTTTATGTTTAGTAACAGCAATAAAGAGTTCCTTCAGAGCTTAACTAGTATTGGCGGGAATTAGAAATTTTAATTTCCTGTCAAGTTTTGGAGAATCTGAACAGTGTAACCACATTCAGGAATCTGGCTGTAACTTCATGTTGTAACAGAAAACTACTTATATGAGGAGGTTTCCAACTTAGCTGTACCAGATTCCAGTGTCTCATGCTGAGTCCTAACGTAGCATTTCTCCTACTTGTTTAATCAATCCCATTGCAAGATTTTCACTGATGTATCAAAAAAATTCTGGAATGGCAATGCTGTAATACTTTACTATATTTGAAAATGGTTTCCACTGTCCATGTGTGTGTTTTGACTAGTGATTGCTCCACACTGGTCACTTAATAGTTACAGTATTTTCTCAGTACTGACCTGCACTCTGCTGCTGTGGAATCTGAGTCTGATGTGGCAGGTTCCTACAAAAAACAGTTTAATGTCTTTAATGCTTCCATACAAACTCTGAAGTATGCTATGCATAAAAGTTCAGTATTTAAAATTTGGAGTTTTACTTAGAAAGAAATAATCCATTTTCACTATGCCAATACAGTTGTCAAAAGGTTAGCCAATTCAGTTAAAGAAAGAAAATTAGTGTTAAGGGGTAGTTACTATTATTGCACTTGTCAAGTAGGTTCAAAAGCTCAGACTTGGTGAAATGCCAGAGGTAACAAGAATCACTGGAGGCTCCTGATGTTATGCAAAGTTTGGTTCCCGTAAGTGATGAATAGAGAAAAGGTGACAGCCTTTGCAACTTAATTATTGACTGTGGAATAAATGAATGGTCAGCTAGTTTTACACATCAGACCAGTTCACTTATCAAGGCAAAGTAACATTTTTGTGTCCTGCTTAAGTGTCTGTTTTAACAGCTACCAGATATTAAGGTTGCTTTTACAGAAAGGAATTAGGGGTTGGAATGCAAGTGAAGGAGATAAAAACTCTGTATACAACGTAAGAAAGCCTTTGGTACAGGCTTTGGCACCCCAGTCATAAAAAATTGCTATTCTGAATAGAGAAGAAACCATAAAATACAGGGCAGAGCACTTTGCAGCAGTTGTACAGGGATAATTTATACAGCCATACTTTCTGGGGAATTAAGCTTTGGGACAGGGAAAAGAAACACTCTTCTAGCACGTATCTACGTTATGAAGGGAATTCAGGGCAAGCATGTGTAAATTAGGGCCAGGTTAGTGCTGGCACTGGACTAATATCACTGGGGCCATGCAGGCCTGCCAGCTGAGGAGCTACTGACTGGAGCTACTATCATAGCACGGCACTGAAAAACACCAGCCGCTTCAGAGACCACTGCCTCAGATCTGCTCAACCCCTGACTCCTCAACAAAACCTTTCTAGAAATGCCTTTTTTCTGCAGCACAACCGACTTGTCTGAATTAGAACATGTGCAAAGCACTAGGTGGGTCTGTCTCAATAGTTTCATTAAGTTACTGATAAATGAACTTAGGAATAGAAGTGAATATTTTTCTGGTTCCTGTCTTGGTGGGAGGCCGGCAACAATGGAAACGGCCAAGACTTCTGAATGTCTTCATTGGCAAGTCTGTATATATTGTCTGTGTAATGGAATATGCTCTTCTGTTCAATGTTAACATTTCAAACATAAACCGTGTGTGACAGGTACATGACTACATACTTATAAAGTCTGGATTTTCTATCACCAGGTTGGTGGTAGTTTCATACCAGAAATCCAAACACAGGGGTTAAGAGGTAGGGTGTCTAAAATAGAACAGTTTTAATTGACTCATCTGTCAAAAGCAGTTTTTCTCCAAAATATGCAGAAATGTAACTGTTCCACGCAAAGCTTCTTGCCAACCCTGCAGACTGAAATCCAGCCATTTAGTTTTGTAACAGAAGGCCTTTCTTTCTGCTTGAAATGCTAACATCAGAGCAATCTTGAACTACAGAGTCTTAATTGATACCTCCATAATAAACACATTTAGATGACAAGCACTGGAATCTGTAGTTTAATCGTGCAACATAATAAGTATTAAAAAAGTAAAATCTAGATACTTACTGCTGTGTTTGCATTAGTGGCATACTGGTATTATCGTAGCTGTCTGTGTGAAGGGGTGGTACAATCTCACCAGTAACTGGGTGAAACACAGGAAGCGTTGAAAGAGGCCATGCTATCTCTCTATTTTTAGACATGTCACGAAGCTCTTTGGTTGATTTCTGTATAGCACTGTGGTGGACCAACTGGATGCTATGTCAAAAGGAAATAAAATCATAAATATGTATTTTAAATGCTCTATCAAAATGGATGGACTTTTACAATTATTATTATTCTTAAAAATACAAGGACTTTGATGCATGCTACAGACTTTATAGTGCAGCAATTACAGTAAACCTTTACATAGTTAATTTAATAAATATTAGATTTATTTCATTTTTAAGGCAGTAATTATTCCATTAGATTTTGCTGTCTGGATAAGTATTTTTCATAGGATCCAAGACTGGATCCATTTCCTGCTAATGTTCCATTTATTTGCTGCAGTTAAAATAAAAGTTTTTGGTTAACTCCTGATTCTTGTGGTAGATTCATAAAAACTCAGATTGATTTTAAACCACTCCATAGTATAGGCACTGGATACCTTCCAGGATATTTGTTCTCCTGTCCACTGCCTTTAAGACATAGGCTGGGAAGTTCAATAACCAGAAGTATAAATTACATACTAACATATTTTTTCTAACAGCACTGTTTTATTTTGAATTGACAGTCGTTAATTTCAAACCCTTTTTACTCTGGTCTTCTATCCTTGCCAAGACTCTGATTTAAAAGCAGCTTTCACATTTATGAATTAAACCATGGATTAGAGAGAATGAAAGAAGATTATGACACACATGTATGAAGCATGACAAGCTACTGAGAATGAAAATTAAATGGTAAAAGAAAAATAACAGGAAAGAAGACACTTACTCTGGTGTTTGCATGTTTCTCTTTTCCCTAAAAACAAAACAAAATTTATGAATTAAATAATAGCATTGATAGTTGGAACATTAAATCTATCTGATGATGAAAATAGTACATGATGTAGAAATGCTGACAAGGTTATTGCTAAACGCAACTTGGCAGCATTTGCAACTGGTTTTATGATGAGGCCTCAATGAACGCACGTATAGAGATGTGATACTGATGACACACACACAGACACACACAGAGAAATGAAAATGCAAGTTAAAGAACAAGCTTCTGGCTAAAATAAATTCTGTGACAAAATGAAATTATAGTTTGTGTAAGAAATGGCAGAAATTACATTACTTGCTGCTTTGCTTTTTTGTGTTTTTCTTTTATGTCTAAATTCAGTTCATATCCTCACCCAGATCTATTTTACAGAAGTTAGCATTTTAGAAATTACTTAATATTTTCCTGAATCAATGATCCTTTATTAGTATTTTATTTGTTTGGGGCATTTTGGAGAGTTGTGCATACGTGGAGATTTTGTGGAGCTTTTTGCGTATGTTAAGATTTTTAACCCTTTCAACTAGAACAATTAAAGGCCCTATATCCATTCTCTTGGAAATTACTCTATGTGCTTAGATGAGAAATAGTTCAATATTTCAAGCAGATATCTTTTGGCCTGTTTTAAATATTTTTAATGAACTGAATGGAATTCTTCTAACAAATAGTCTTCTATGCATTATAATCTTAGAAAAGTCTACAATTACTTATTAGTGTGTTAAAGTACTCACACTCCTTCCCGTCGGCAGCACATGATATAGGCAAGTATTAGAAAAAGCACCAGTGCTATTGCCGAGGGCACTGCCAGTGTAATTAGGAAATCCGAGTAATAGTCTCTGCTTTTCAGTGTATCAGAAGGTGGCTTGTATTCTCCACCATCAGGTAATATCCCCTCTCCACGAATCACTTCCTGAAAGGTGGAAACTTGTTTTGTATTGTCAACCTGATACCCAGGGGAAAAAAAAAAAGAAAAAAAAAAAAGACAATTATGTAACAAAGTAACAGAGTGTAAAACCAGGCAGTATTTAACCAGCCATAACATATAGAAAAATCCATATTACACATTTGACAAATTCTATACAATTTCATCCAATCACTTTTTTTTACCCAATAAAACCTCACATTTTGTTGAAAGCTTCTGATCAATGTGAAAAGTAATATCACTTTATTACTTTATCACATTATCAATTTATTTTGTGCCTACCAGAGATAGTATGTTTTTTACAGATTAATTTTAGGGATATCTCACACAAATAGTATTTCAGTAAAAATTCAGTAAATACTTTTATTGCAAACTAATTATTTGATAGTGATTTCTTTTTGATGAATTAATCCATTTCTTATCAGTCTTCCTAAATAACAATACTGCCCTCTCTTGTATGAAGGTGATACAGATGAGTGGAGTACCTATGGATTTTCTTCCTCCTTCCTATTGAGCTTTGCATCCAGCGCTCAAAAAAGCAAGAAGCATGAACCAAGCTGCTGAGGACTGAGCAGCTTTATTGCCTCCCCTACCCACCAGATGCAGGAAGCACCCCAACATGAGATGTGCATTTAGTTGATCAGAGCCAGAGTTCCAAGGTTTTTCTACCTCCTAATTCAACTAACCTCCAGAAGGCTGCATTCCTGGTCACAAATAATTTATTTTTTTTATGTCTGTATCTAACGTTCGTAGAAATACAACCTTTTCTTGCTACTGAATTTCCTGTTGCATTTAATTGACTGCCTTTCCCACATGACTTTTCAATTTTCTGCCTCCATTTTCTTGTTATCTTCAGTTAGATATTACTGTTAAATTTTATTAGTGTTAGTTTTAAAACTCTCTCCAGATCATTAATGAAAATAAATTGTATTTGCCTACTTGCTTGACCTTTTGCCTGTTCATTGAGAAATTTTGCAACTGATGGTAATTTCTTTATAATTGACACTTTCAGTCATAAAATGCTGTATTAAAATTTATGCAATGGATGAACAGGTTTTCATGGAATGCTAGAAATAATGTTACGTTGAGCTTCAAATGCATACACGTGTATATTACATATTTTAAGTGCAAGACAGTTTGACAAAAAATCATTTATGTATTCTTCACTTACTAAATTCTGCAGTATATTTTACGTTATGAATTCTACCTGGCTGCTTAGCTGAATGTCAAGCCCTAAGCAGACGCACAAAAAAGATGTATGCAGCTACTGATGTGACTGACAGAAGCCCATACACAGTGCGAGAACAAGCTATCAGAAAGCAGCGTTAAGAGGAAGCATGTATTAAGTTACCTCTCTTTTCAGTATTTGGGACCCACAAGCTTAAATCTACTTTTTGATTTAGGTGCTAACCGCCAGCATCACCTCACAAAAACTGGGAGGAAGAGGATATGATGGTTGTATTTTCACTAGTATCTGTTGTGGTTATGGGAAACGGAGCTCAACTCCCTCCCAGTCCATGGATCTTGGGGGACTTCCTGCCCCTTGGCTTGCCTTGCAAAGAGCAGCCTGTGATTAGATAGAGGGAAGCCTGGCTCCATTTTCCCTGTGATCCACCAGGTTACAGCGTGCAGCAGCAATGCTGTTGGCAACAGCAAACCCCTCTAAGACCGTTTAAATTCAGTTATCGTGGCATGCTGCCAAAACAAGTGCCAAGTTCAAGAAGGTTGGGTTGTAGGCTGCTGTAGAAAACTACGCTTCTCTTTGAGAGCCTGTTCCTGCTACACAATCTCTGCTTTTCTCAAAACAGCATGACAACACTGCTTCATGATTAGTTTACGAGCCACTGTTACTATCGGACGTTTTTTCTGGGAAGTACTCCTAACCAGATGCTCTTCATTGTACATGGGTACTGCTGATTATTCTTGCATTAGTGCACCATTCCTCTGCTGCTCCTTTTGAAATTCACTCTGTTTCCTAAGGCTGTTTCTCCAATTTCTCAAGACCTTTCTGAATTGTACTCTGTTCTTCAATGCACATGCAGATCCTTTACGTTTCTTGGGGCCTGCAATTTTAATTTAATAAGCACATTCCATCACCTAGCTTATTAATGAAGAATGGCAAGGAATTATTAATAATTCTGCTATGATTATGGCTATCCAACCAGCTCTCCACTAGGTCCTAGCTTGTTTATGAGACAGTATCAAAAAAACTTACCAAAAAGAAACGACATCTGATGCTGCACCTCTGTTCTACTTCTTTCTTGTAGAAGGAAATCAAAGACTTTACATAGCTTGTTCTTGACCAAGGCTGACTGCCTTCTACTATTTTTCAGGTGCTGGTAAGTATTGCTGTGTACATATGTCCCTTTTGCAATTTATCAACAGAAAGCCAATAAACAGTAAATAATCTGGATATTCTTTTGAAAACAAGTATTTTCCACTGTCTAACAGCTTTGCTAATTTACAGTGTATAGAAAGAAAAGGCTGGAAGTTATCCAATCAATTGTATTAATACCTTTTCTCATACTCAACACATTTTTTTGAATTTTACAAGTCTTTCATATCTCCCTTTCAGTTTCCTCTTGGGTAATGTCTGAAGTAGCTCAACAATCATCTATGTTTATGTACTTTCATCATCTATGTTCAAACTTGTCATATGCAATGTTCTCTTCCAATGCTGTATCATTTCTTGATTTTTCTTACCAGAACTAAACAAAAATAACCTTAAAAAGCCTCTTTGGGAATTACACTTCTTCCACAGCAAATAGTCTAGTGTTCAGTTATCATTCTTCTTGTATTTGAGAAGAATGTTCCCATTTATTTTGATTTCATTAGACAACACTATCTTATTTTCTTTTTCTATTTCATTTTTAACATGAAATATGTTTTAGACAATTTTCAGAAGGATTTTTTTAACAGCATAGAAATACTATTTAACTGGTCATGGCTGTAGACTCATTATTTGAGAAAATATATATTTACACACATGTATTTTAAGAAAGCAAGCATAACTAGCAGTATTAGCACGCTGAATTAAATTAACCACACCTACCTAAGTAATTCTCTCATTACTTGCAGTTCTGTAAGCCCTAGAGTTCTCTGGCCATTTGTATAAATCACCACTACTGAAACTGAATATGGTGATTTCAGTGGCGCCCAATTCTAATAGAATTCAGCCCACACAACAAAATCCTTTCACAATCTTAAGAGTGTCTGCTAGATGGAAAACAATGGACATCAGTCATGATAAAGTAGGATCTGGCCGAGCTGTCTGGCCAGGCTGGCAAAACTCTTACCTAAATCATGCCTGGCATAAAATATTGTACTACTACAAACATAATTTTTATGCAGTAACAAAATAACTCACCAGAGAGATTTTACACCAGTCAATATGGAACTGAGTACGAAATTTTTTATCACAGGTTATAACAGGCTCCATTTCTTGACTGCATCTCAGCTGATTTTGTGGGTTTTCCACTTCCCGTAAGCACGAAGAGAATGGAACATCTGCCCCAACCATAACATACACACTGCAGAAAGAGATGAGTGACAGATTGTCAGGATACCTGTCACAAATCCCCGAAGGACAATGATGTACTCTTCCAAGCATTATTATTGTTCATGGTAACATGCAGCTGTGCTTTAAAGACTAAAACTACTTTTTTATTATTTTTCTTGATAGTATACTTTATCTAAGCATATGAATAACAGACTGAAATCAAAAGGATTTTTCTAGCTACTTATTACTACTTATCTGTTTTGCTGCATAATGTAAATGTTTGCTCACCATTAGAGTTGTCAATTTCTGTGAAGTCATAGAGCTCCAAGTGCAAGTTCCTCATGTAAGTAAATCTGTACTACTTTTGAAAATTGCATTAACAGAGTATAATTTTATCTTAAGGAAATCTTCAGTCTTGCTTAGTATAGTATTTTTAAAGAAGTTCTCCCCATGTTTTCAAACAAAATTCACGAGGACTAGTTCTTTCTAAACCTAATACTAGTATGAAGCTGCCAAAGCCCCCAGCTTCTCCTAAAAGATTCCATACTGTAGCTATGCACTGCCAACAAAATTTGCAGAATACTGAAAGCGGAATGTAAATGTAATACTTCTTTTAGCATTACAGTACATAAAATAAGAGCTACTGCACTAATTCTATTATTCATTTTCATGTTTAAATATGTAGAATGCTGCTGGAAAATACAGTCTGCTGCACCAGGTAATAACGTATCAATGGATCCTGAAACATAAATTAGGTCATAGTTGCCGTTCAGTATAAAAGGCATTATCTGACTAAATGTTTAAAATGTAGCCGCTTGTGTTAAGTGGTTCTGCTATTACTCTGGCTAGTACAGAAGTCGCTTTCCTTCTTTAGATGTGCTCAGAAACTCTAGATAAACAAAAGAGCTCTGAAACAACAATCTTTTCTGCACATGCCTCGGATTTTGAACCCTCATCCCTTTCTTAGATATTATTTGACACAAAATATCTAAAAATAACTAGGCATCTTTATTTGCGCCAGAGAAAAGCACTACCACAACCATATTTTGAAAAGACTGAATCCTTATTAGTTTCTAATTGAAGTATCATATTTCAGAACAGAATTTATGGTTACGAATCACAACTGGCAATAGCACATTTCTGCAGTTTACACTCAGTAACCTAAATTCCCCAGATACCTCAGCTTACCACTTTCAGATAAAAGTCCACAGTGCTCCTGAAGCACATAACTAAATTTCACTAAGTAAGAGCACAGCTACAAATGACACTGTTACATGTTAAATGCTTTTAGAAATCTAAGCATCTTTATAACCTATGCTCTATCACACCTTGCTTCAAAATGTTGACTTTTGTGAATTGGGAACTACTGAATACTCGAAAACTACGCCAAACAACTGCTCAGAACTAGAGCTGGAATTATTTACTACCAACTGTTTATAATTAATGGAATTCATTAGTATTCCTTGGATTGTAAAATCAATATATAGAAACTGTCGCCTGTTGAAATGGTATCTAACATGATAAACCCATGGTGTAACGGGGGCTCAGAACATCAGTAAAACTTTTCATATCTAATACCAATCTGGATTTCCAAAATGTAAAACAGCAATTGCAAAGTTTCTAGAAAACCTAAAAAAAAATATTAAGCTTTTCAGTAAGAAAAAAAAGAATAAAGCAAAAACATTAGACTGACACATGTGCTTACCCCTCTTTCATGTCATTAATAGGGAGTGGAACTCTCCCTCCTCTGTCGAGGGCTGAAGTAATGTTTATAGCATTCAAGCGTTCTGGCTGCCACACATTTTTCACTGCTCCAAGAAAGTCGCCAAGAACTTCACTTGCCAACATTTCTTCTACGTTCATATTCCTTATGAAGAACTCCGCTTGATACGGTAAAGGAAAATCTAGTTGTGATGAAAAAGGAAGAGTTTTGCCTTAAACAAAGGCTCCATAACAAAGAATTTGAAGTA
This sequence comes from Gavia stellata, assembly GCF_030936135.1. Lineage (NCBI taxonomy): Eukaryota > Metazoa > Chordata > Aves > Gaviiformes > Gaviidae > Gavia > Gavia stellata. The sequence goes on from NC_082599.1 coordinate 27,568,027, forward strand.
ATGATTAACATAATACCACTTCAAGATTGATACATCTTTCCAAAAATCTTGTATTTGAACTAGCTCATTTTGTACTTAATGTGATTATGTTTAATTAAATAGTTAGCACTATTAGCTGTTAGTTAAGCTGAAAACCATTGGCTATTTATAAAGCAACTGGGAGATGAAGGAGCGGACTAGAGGAAAAGAGTCTCAGCTGGTAAATCTTCATTAAACAGATAAAATTACATTCATGCTAATCTTGGAGTCAAAACTGATCTGCAGTGACAATGAATTCCAATCTGCAATACTCCAGACTATAAATATATAAATATGATGAAGAGAACTAATTTTAAGGACACAAACTATTCAATTTTTTTAAATTGAAACATCCAAATATGCCATAATCTGTTGTTTTCTGAATCTGCCTGTATGATTGTTCTCTGCATAAAGAACGTGCAGAGAGAGAGAAAAATCCTTCATGTAAGGTCCACTTGAAAAGACAAGGAAAAAATTTGAAATTAATTATTCAAAAAAGCAAACACACTTTTTTTTAAAATGAATGAGGAATGATAGTCTTACCTGACAGAAATAATTTAGATAAAAATAACAAATTTAATCAAAAGAGGGAAAACTCTTACTTCCCCTTTGTGCCTCCACATTTGGCTTGATCACCAGACAACTATCTTACATTAATTTTTTAATCTTAAAAGAATAGGAGCCCATAAGATGTTTTTACTTGTTCAGTTCAAACCAACATGCTATTTTCTGTACATACCTTCTGCTGACATTATATTAATGATCAAATTATGTCTTGCTGTCTCAAAGGTACGCCTGTTATATGCAGTGATCTAGAGTGAAAAAAAAAAATGATTGCAAAACAACAATGCAAATATGGAAATCAGGTAAATGAAACATCAATGAAAATTAAATCGATAATTTAGAAATACTTATCACTTTTTAAATGCTTTGCCTCCTTATTTTGAAATGTATGAACATTCATTCATTAATATAAGATTTGAAAGGTAAGATCAATTTATTTGATGCAGTACTACCTTCAAATCAGGATACCAAAATTTTCTCAACCGGTTTCTAGCCAAATTATCCAAGGGATATATATGAATATAATATATTTTGGTCCAGATAAAAGTGTACTGTCATACATGTGTATTCTTTCTTTCCTGCTATCTTTAAGAACCACCATAAGCAAAGACTGGTTTCTCCATTTCCCCTTCCACCTTCCACCCCCTCTACCAATACCATAAGATCTATATTCATTGACAGCTCCTAGGGAACTAAACTAGATGGAGATATTTAAAGGAGAGAGTGTTGGCATCCCAGCAAATCTGATCTTTGGGATTGGGATTTATTTTTAGCTCTAGCCCCACTGAAGTCATACTCCATGAATCGATTCACAAGCATTGCTCCAACACTAGTTTTTAAAAAAATCCTGGAATATGTAACTTTAGGGGAACTGAAAACTAGTAGGTAGATGCAACATTCATGACTCTTATGGAAGCTTATACCAGGGTTCTCAAGCCCTGGAACAGGCTGCCCAGGGAATTGGTTGAGTCACCATCCCTGGAGGTATTTAAAAGACTTGTGGATGTGGTGCTTAGGGACATAGGTTAGTAGTGGACTTTGCAGTCCTAGGTTAATGGTTGGACTCGATCATCTTAAAGGTCTTTTCCAACCTAAACAATTTATGATTCATGATCAAATTATTAAGGATACCAATCTTATAGTTTAAATGTACAGCATGCCTGAACTGCTCCCAAGTGGTTACTCCTCAGTGGTGACTGTACTCTGAAGTTGTACTATGATTAAGTGCTTGTTCGTAAGAAATACTGAATGAGGCTGGATATCAGTATAATTATGTGTTAATTTCTCTACTTTTTTTTTTCCTGAAAAGTGATAAATCTTTCATTAAACAAATTGAAAAAAAAACTAACCTTCTTCCTAATTTTGACTTTAGTTCATTCATTCCAGGGACAAAGGAGAGGGATAGTAGTGGCAATAGTGACAGAACTATGCTGCTTCTCAGCAAACAGAGCTACAAAGCATTGTGACATTAATTAATAAAGAAACAAAAGTAATAGATGTTGCACTTCTTCTAAGGGATTTAAATGTAAAGGAAAAATGCTCTGGAATATCTTCTGCAGGTTCATTTAAGTGTAGAGGGAAAATCTTACCTGACACAATTGCATCTTATGTAATGTAACAAGTTCATTATAAAATTAACAGAAAGTAAATTCCTGAGATTTTTCAAATCCTTTATTCTGTTAATTTTTCAAAGGTTTGTTTCAACATTAATACTTAGAAAACCTAAGTCTCTGGTTGTACAAGATCTATACAGGAACATGACAGTACCCACTTTGAGTCTGCACTCCAGCAGTGAGAGTTGCCAGTGTGGACCATGCACCTGTACTGAGTAATAGTGACAGGGGAGGAGATTGCCTCTGTACTGAATAAGCATTCCAACACAAATCATCTTTGCACAGCTTTCAAAAGAGCTTGAGCTCAAGAATGTTACCCGCTCTATTGCGGTGCTATGCATAATGTTAGGCTCTTCTAATCATGAGGTCTCCTCCAATTAATTGACCTACCCATGACATCACCTCAGGAATAGGACATGATGAAAATTATGTTCAGGCCAGGAATATGCAATCATTCCTCTTAGACGGCACTAGGAAGTGGATCAAATGCAATCTGCCCGCCTCACGTACTACAGAATTTAAAAGCCACATCTGAGAGGGGACTGCAATGAATTAAATTGTATGCTAGGCACGATTTAGTTCAAATATAGGCTTGGGGTCATGCTTATAAAGGAGGTCTTGATATAGATCCTAGAATCTAAAAGCACGTGCCAATTAAAACAAAAGGGCAAGCTTAAACAAGTTTCCTCTACTGAAAGCTAAGCGGAGTCTGCAAGTACTTCTGCAGTTGATTAATATTATTAGTCCTGCTGAAATCAAGACTGAATGATGTATATAGAATTAAGCATGGGTGAAATTATCTACAGTATAACTTAACATTCAGAGATGTCATTCTTGAGGAAGAACAACTATATCAAATGCAATTTACAACAAAAGAAACTCATCAAGGGTTTAAGACAAATACACTGCTGAAGCAGCAAAATGGCTGCAGCAAGTTAATAAGCAGATTTTCCTTTACATCGTGGACCACACAGCGACTGACTCAGTCTGCTGTCTACGATATGCATGGCAGAAAATATCGTCCTTTTTCCCTTTCAATTTTAAACATTTGGATAGCTATTTCTCAAAAATAAAGTAGTGGGGTTTGTCATTGTTACATTTGTAAGGCTAGAATTAAATAAATGTAAAGTGATAATTAAATCTATCAATAAACATGAATAATGAACCAGATAATATTTGATGAAAAATAATTTAATTTAAAAAAAACCCAAAACCTGCTTATTGACTGAACACTGTATTTTTCAGTGGGGAAAAGTCTGGCCCATATTTATAGTAGAATGTTACAAAACTGAGAAGTCAGATATTCTCCAAGTACAGTTGTTTACAAAGTTTTTTCCCCCCTATATTTTGAATACAGCTTTAATATATTCTGAATTTACTGAAATGAAATGCCTCTTAGAAAGATGAAGGGCAAGAATCTAAAGGTATTTCATCTACAAATATTAAGCTTAAATGGTTATTGCTATTTACTAGTTATACCTTAAAAGTAAAATATGAAATGTCATACAACTTGGCTTTCTCTCAAGAGGCTACAACGTTCCCGAAGAGAAAATGTTAATGTCACAAGTCCTTATCCCTACCTTATAATCTTTAATTGTAATTAACTTTTCAAAAAAAAAAAAAAAAGAGGCAATGCTTGTTGACAATTCTGAATCTTATACTCTAAAACAAAATAAATCTTTTTGAACCTTTAAAAGAAAATACCTCTATGATGGTTGGTTTGCCCACATTTTCTACAGTTGGTGAGCCATACAGCACTCCATCACTGTATGGTGTCCTTTGTATATAGCGTAGCCATCCAGGTCTGTCAGGGTAACCCATTAAGTTGGTATTAAATGTTATAGGATCATTATTTATTTCACCTAGATAAGAAAAATTGTATTAGAGTATTTACAAGAAAATACTATGCACTTTGATTTTGATGTTTCCATTAGAAAATCTTACTCTATCTTCCAGTTATCTCTTCTAAACATTTCCAGAAAGAAAAAAAAAAATTGCTAACCTTCACCATACCAGAAATATGTGAACTCCTACTCAGCACTTGTAAGTATTAAGAAATTAGTATCTGAAAAGTGTAACCAACTGCAGAGATGAATGTGCTTGTACTTCTTAGAGTCCTGGCTAACTCTGTGTGCTTGCACTCATTAACCAGTAGGTCTGATTTTTAGAGCTCAGTTCCACCTAGAATTGAAGCATCTAACCTCCTTACTGACAAAAGCACAAAGGCTTCAGTCCTTTAATTCCCCAAAAAAACCTTCTTTCATTTATGTTTTTAATAATGGCTCTGGAGACCCAATGTACCTGGATAGACTTACTGTAAAGAGTAGCTGTGTAATCATCATAGTCTGAAAGCTTCTCTTAGCATCAGGATATACATACAGGTCTTCAGCACCAACAGACTGGCAGTTTTTCTTTAGAGAACAAATTAATTCAAAAAAGGACCAGTCATTCCTGCAAAATGGATCCACTGATGGCTACTAAATACAATGGTCCAGATGCAATCTCTAAAAGCCTCTAAATTTAAACCAGTACAACAGTTTTCATGGGCCTTATTGATACTCTTACAAATGGCCAAATTTGACTTGCGTTCATTTTAGCTTTTGTAAACACTACCAGATCCTCACCATTGAGGTGTGAGCACCTTACAGCTGAGGCACAGAACTCGGGCAAATCTGCTCTGAGCCTGCAGACACCTCTGCACTGCGCTCCTCCAACTCAGCTTTGAAATGGCAACAGCAGCAATTGTAGGACAAGTGACAGGAGAAGATAACAGGCAGGCTGGCACAGAAGGCAGAAACTGAGCCCAGTGAAGAAAGAATGTCTGTCATCTCCAGAGAGGAACAAAGAGACTGAGACCCGTTGCCAACGGGTAACAGTTTTCAGGTACACATTTACACATCTGGCTGTGGATAAGAGACCAAAACCACACTAAACCAGCACCAGAGTGTAACACAACTATCCTCACAATTCTCTCAGGACGTCCCAGTAATCTCATCTATTGCATTCGTAATAGAATTCCCAGCATCACAAATGATTTGGGGAAAAAATCTGAAAGCCACCTGTGATACATTCTGGTTTGCCCTTCATCAAGGTAGGCTATCCTAATGATCCAGCACAGCAGACAAAAATAAAAGGACCATGCTAACAGCTGGCCTTACACTGAATTTCTGATATGATCACAATCATCTAATGTGTACAACAATTTCAGCAGTATCTGAAATCAGATTCATACTGCCTTTGAATTACATGAATGTCAAGACAGGCTGGGGCTGCAAAGATTCGAAAGACAATCCATCTTTAGTAAAATTTCCAGGTTCCTTCCATCTATGTGCCAAAACTGAGAGAAAATGGGGACAGAAGCAAACTTCACTCTGCCAGTCATTGTTACATGAAATGAAGACTCAGGTACACATGTCAGGAGAAACATCCATTTTTCAAGGAGAGGACATTTTTAAAACATTTGGGTTTATTCATGACAAAATTTAACCAATGCTAACAGAAGCTAATTTTTTCTTTAAAGTGAGTCTTGAAAATAATATTCTCAAATCAATTTGAAAGCTTATTAATGAAACAGGTTTTGATTATGTGTGCACTGTACATTTATTACAGATTTTTCTTATTTTTATAGGAAAATAGGATAGTTATATTTATATAAATAGGATATATTTATTATTCCTTTTCATTGTTGATAAGCATGCAGGGCAGAATGTTCTCTCTTTCTCCTTCCCCCCTAGATTGCTTATACATATTCTAACCTGCCAACGATCAATGCTTTAGGTTTGCCTTAGGTGTATGTCAAAACACCATACTTAGGCAATCACAGCTCTTTCTCTAAAAACAAACTGCTTACTAATATTAAACTGTTCCTAAATACAGGAAGAAGGCTGAATCCAAAGGAGCATTTGTTTTAAATGAAAGAGAAGATCATTACATAGTCTCATATTTGATTTAATCTTCTATTTTGTCTCAAGTTTACTATATGCTTTCAAGATGCTCCTTCATATAGCCTGATACATAGCACATTTGAAACAGTGATCAGATAAATGGTATTTTTAACAGACATAATTATTAAACTTCCATTATTTTAAATTTAATGCAAAAGTGTAGAAAAGTTATACTTCCTAATCTCAGATATATAATGTGTTATTACACCTTCCCAAATTATTAAGTACATTTTTCACAATACACAATTACATGTATCTTTTCACAAATGATGATCACAAACCAAAACATTTTAAACTTGTAGAACCACATATTTTATTTCATTTGAAGATATTTCTGTATGTTATAAGCTGAACTGTAAGGTATGCTAAATGGATTTGATTTTTTTTAAAACTTTATTTTCCCCTACATTTTTATATAATATGGAAGATCTTAGCATCCCATACCAGGCTTTGGGTAAGGAGGAAATTCCCCCTTAAAGTACTCTCTCTCCAAAACATGAACAAAAAGAACTCCAGCAGAAGGGTATACATTCCGATCAGAGTGCACCTTAGACAGAATCGTGTACACTGAAAAGCAGAAGGAAATATAAGAGACAGAAAAAAGCAAAAATGAGACATGCTCTAGATAATACAGCATGCATTTCAACAGCAGTGTGGGCAATCTGGGAGAAAGAAAGCAACGAATATTAGAAACCTGTTAATAAGTTTTTAAAAGGTTGCATAGATTTAACAGCAAACACAGAGCAAACCCTCTCTTTGCCCAACAGGATCCCTTCCAACAGTGCAATAAACAAAACTGTCTATGTCAGGATTTCAGAAGTTGCACTAGCTCTTTATTTTTATTGCAATAAAAAAACTGAGGGAGGCTATTGTAATATTATAGTTGGTTTATTTGTAATATTACATGAATAAAAATACATTAAATGAATGATACAATTGTGTTTTCTTGATATTTTACATAAAAATAAGGAACATGAGAAATACAGAGGAACCTTACCAATCAATGGTACTGATTCCTCACTGACTGGAAATAGCAGATTTTTCAGTTCTCATGCAGAAAAGAATAAAGCAATGAACTTCAGCGGAGGATTTCTATGAGTTCTTAAAAGCTAGACTTTCTTAGACCATCAAGTTCAGATATTGTACACCTAAAAATCTGGTTAGAGAGCTCATTATTGAAGATGTTGTGCTTGTATTGAACGATAAAACAGAAGGACATGGCAATTATAAGCCATTCAAGTGCCACTGATTCCAAACAAAAAAATGAAGCCATATTTTACAGGACTCAGAACTAAAAAGAATACAAACATAATTATGATACATTAAATGGACAAGAAACCACTTTATCGACAAGCTTAAAAATTGAAGCATAAATGGAGAATACTGATCTATTAGGTGTTTCTCATGGTGTCTTAACAGGACACACTGTAGGTCATATTACTCTTCCATATTCCTATTAAAATTTAAGTCAATGCCCTGAAAGAATCAACCATTGCTGGTAATTTTTGTCAATGAGATGAGGATTACACAAGTGGTAAATAAAGATAAGTCACCGATACAGAGACACACAGCTACCTGCCTTGCTTGCTAAACTGAAAGAAAACTTCATGAGAAGTCACATCTCCGAACTATAAGCAATACAGCATGGGGGTACCGTCACAAGGAAGAGCGACTCTGAAAGAGACTTCAGAGTCATTGGAACAAACTCCTAGGAACATGCTTGTACCTCCCTAGAAGATAAAAGGGCTAATTTCAACAGTTGGATCAATAAGCAAGATATGTTTGAAATGTGGATCAAGCTCATGTAATTTTCTAATCCTGGTATAATTTCTCCAGCCTTATCAGTGTACCAACCTTCTCACTTGAGATCCACTTAAAAAGGCACTGCTAATTAGGCATTAATCACAGACATTCCATCCCTCGCACCACGTACTCCGTGTGGAATCTATCTACCTAATTTTAGATGCCTACAGAAACAACATCCACCACTGAGTTAGTCAGGCTCCTTTTATAGTCAGTAGAAAAGAAACAGATGCTTCTAGGGGTTGATTAATTTGATTTCTCCTGTAAAATGAGATGAATCATGTCCTAGATTCCTGACTACACTGACTAGATCTCCACTGACTGTGGAGGCAGCTGAGAGGAGATGCAGACATCTGTAATGTAGACCTCTACATTCTGTTACATACATCCCACTCTTTGAGCCTGATATTGGAGAATTAATAGTCTTAAGCTCTGGATGTACTATTGATCAAATTCCACAGCAGTTGCTTTTTCCCACTTTTGAAAACTGCTTTTAACACAGTAATGAACAGAATATCTTTCTAATAATTTTACCTTAAAGACAAAATTAAAATGAATCCTGAAATTTATATAGTTTCTTACAATTTTGTGTGGTTAGCAAACCAGTTACTGTAATTTTAATTATGCAGACTTGATCTAAGTACAGTAACATAGCTATTTGATTTGTATAATTAAAATTAGTAAATTGATGACCCAAAAAACTTTTGCACTCACTTCTGTGAATGAGCTGTAAATAGAGCAAGGGAACTAATTAATTTCCTTCAAAATATTTTCAAGAAAAGCTGAAAAAGTAATTTATAACATTAATAGAGCAGAAAAGCTGAAAAAATATGGTGGCTGGCTGAAAATGCATCAAATATCTAGAAAAAATCCATTTTTCCATTTCTGATGCTTTGACTCTACAACAAAAATCCATTTCAAACAGGAAGAACAGTGAAAAAGTAAAGTGTATTTTCTCCATAAGCAATAGTTTTAGAAAGTAAGATGGATAATAGAATCAGCAGTTACTGAAAAAAAAAATATAACATTTCTTTTGTCTGTTAGAGGAAATCTATTGCCACCACTAAATGCCTGCCCATTCCTAGTAATGAGACATACTCTCTTGCTGAAGCAAGCATACCAATAAGGATTTCATGCAGATATAAACCACTGATCTTGGTAGAAGTCTAAAAATGCCTCTCAGAAGGAAAAAACCCACAAACCTATTTTATCTTATAATGACAAACACACTGTAATGACACAAGTATGGAGATAAAGAATTCGAAAGCTCTTGTCTCCCTTGTCAGAGAAGCTCTCTTCTTTTTCCCCCAGGAAGTTTCTTCAAAATCAGAAGGAAAATGATGAGTCTTCATCCCACTACAGCAATCACTGCTTTTCTATAATGAAACAAGTGAAATGCTATTTTCTTCAGAAGCTTTTAAAACCCACAATTATTTTTGTAAGACTGCCTGAGACTGGAGATGAATGCGTAATCATCTTAGGTGATCTAGGGATGAAACTGAATACACTTACCAACTTCTAGATACTAATCTAACACAGCAGACTGCCAGATGTTAATTGCTTGGGCAAATTCCCCATGGTAGATAAAAATCTCAGGGACTGTGAAAGGTTTCTGTAAAACTAACCACGGGAAATGAAAAATCTTCACTACATAGGATGCCAACAGATCCCCACTAGAAAAAAAGACAGTATCAGCTACCTTGCCAGCACTGTTTTCTTCTTTCTTGTTTCCAGATCCCTTGGAGGACTTTCTGTAGATCCCAAGATATAACTGTGCAGAAAGGTTAGAAGTTCTGCAGACTGGGAAAGAAGTAGATTAATTCTGAACTGAAGATTGGGAAACATGCATCACTCTTTCCAAAACATGTACAGAATCCATCCCAGTTTTTCTTCTTGTAGGTCTTGAACATGGGCACAGGCAGTAATTCAGCTACGATTATATCAGCCTCCAGCCCAGAGCCTGTTATCAGATACAGATGACCCCCAGAAATTTCAGAAGATTTACCATGTTGGTTGAAGCCTGTACGTTGATGATCTTCAGAAAAAAGTCCACCTGGAAATTTTTTTCTGGGAATTTCAATGGGTTCTCTCCCCATTGATTTTTAGCAGATGAAGCACAGTCCCAGAAATAACTTGATTTGGGGGCCAGTCCAGATTGCCTGCCTGGATGGTCAATCAGCGCAAAGCCCTTTCTCAGCTAGTGTACACTAGCTAAAATATTCTATGTGTACTTGCATAAATGACAGTAAAATAGTCTTTTTACATATGTATATGAAAAGATTTTTTTAAAATTGTTACAGACAAGTTATTGTATTAAGCAAACTGCAGAGGTATCTCCAAGCAACCAGCCGTGATAAGAAAATGTGCAATATTAGGTATACACACAGCCATTATTTCAAGCAAAGCTATAGGAACAGGAAAAGTTGGGGAAGACTCACAAAGACACGCAGGTCTGTGAATGTTTAAAAGATGGAAGAAACGTAAAAATTTCCAAATTACTTACCTTGAAATAGCACCTTATTCCTAAAACAAGGACATGACTGAAAAAGCAAGAGTAATATTAAAAGAAGATTTGACTGAACCAACATGGGATTTAAATTTACAACCTAAACTCACCATTCTTCTCAACAGCCTTTATTCTGCTGATAATATAACTGTGGGCTTGCTTAGTTGTCCAGTTAACTGTTCCATTATTGCCATCAGCAGAGCTTAACAAAAAAGCTTTTCAGAATAAAACAAATGCAAAAAAAATTAGTCAGATCAACAGACTGCCACAAACCAAGTATCAGATGGGATCAGATACCTTCTAAATCAGATTTTGGTTTTAGTCAGAGTTTAGGAACCTTAGGTCAAAAAAATGGTGGTGTTTGATTTGAATATATAAACACATAATAATCTGACAGTCGCCTTTTTGACACTCATTTTTCCAAATAAGCTTAGTTTACACTAAATGCTTAAACCTCTGCAGACACTTCTGCTGACATAATTATACTGATAATAAAGATGATGAAGAGCATTCTCTGATAAATATATTTGCACTGGCGAAACCTCACATACAGGCAAAGACATATCTAAAGTTATTTTCACTGGTACAGTATATTTTGGCCAAAGTAGGGAAAGCAGTATAACCAAGAGCACAGCTTTGCTTATATAAAGACACATGGGGCTGATTACCTTGCAGGCATAACCAATAATCAATTTTGAAAAACAGAACCAGTTAAAAATGGTTGTCTTCATCCCATGCAGCTAGAACACAGCCTGAAAACAGCTGGATCAGTACAGCTGAAGGTGCAAGAAGGTTTGGTGAGGAGCAAATGATTACAGGAGACAGAAAGCAGCTGTGGAACTGACAGAAAGACTCCATTTCACCAGTAGCAGAACTGCCCAAGAAAGCTCCCTCCTCACTTCCTACTTCTTTTTCTTTTGTTCCTTTTCTTCTGTGATGAATAATAGATATATCAGCTGTTTGTATAGTTACATGCCAACTGAAAGTGCAAAGGAAAGAAATTGCAGTCAGATGCTAGGAAAGTGGCCATAATAAACAGTCTTTCTTTTGAATTCCTCCTGGGAGCGAGAACTCGGAGTCAAACCCCAGTTAGGATGCTAATCCGATACCATTGTTTAACTTCCTTGTAAAAATAGCAATATCGGAAACATCATCAAGCAGCAGTACTTGCGTACGGATACACCAGTTTGCAGGAAGAAATGAACGCTTATTGGCAAACACTCAAAGTATGCAAATATCATTTACACTAGAAGCGTAAACATCTGTGGAAACTTCTGCTGACATAGTTACACTGGTCAGCTATTATATTACTGATATCGCATTCTCCGAACAGAATTTAGGAGACCCAACAAATCTGGCTTAAGCAGTAGCCAAGATACACAAATACTCAATCTATGCGTATGAGTGAGCCATTTATTAATGATAATTTACACAAAACAGCTAAAACTGAATTGAGGATGAAGTGTAATAAAAAAATTACGCGTTCAAATTACCATACCAACACAATGTTTCTAAATTATGAGTTTCTGTTACGTTTCTTTGGATTTTCAATACACACAAAGGATCAGATCTAACAAAAAGGTATTATTCACATTCACTGTTTTACATCTGCCTTGCAAGACGGACAACTTTCTCCCTGCTGAATTGATCTGCATACATTGCAAGTCTTAATATAATACCATCCTAGGGATTATCCAACTCAGTACTGCATATGACCTTTAATGTAAATTTTCCGTAATTATTGGAACACTCAAGAAATTCCAAAAAGGTGAAATAAAGTTGTTCCAATATTTAAACAGGATTAGCTGGGCAATCAGACGCTTGTCAGCAACAAACCAGCACCAAGCAAAACAATTAATACAATTTGATACTGAATTCTTAAATGGAGAAGAGTATTATATTTATCACAGTCAACAAGGACTTAATGCATCTTTTCAGACACTTTTGCTAAGCCCACAAGTTTTTTCTGATAAAGATAGCAATAATGACGTGTTACCCTTAGATATACAGCGTATCACCTAGCACTTTGAGAAACTAGATACAAAAACATTCTAGCATATTTAAATGGAACAAAAAAAAAAAAAAAGACAGGTTCCAAGATGTATTTTTAAATATAAACGATCAGTAAGTGTCTTTGAATTGGGTTCACAAGTTGTGCTAGGTTCAGCTGTGAGGATTAAAGAGGTTACCTGTCCACCCTACACTGCATTTCACAGGGGAACTGGAAAAGCAACCAGTGTGCTTCTTCTCAGATCCTAGAGTTTACAGTGCAATGTTTTAATATAAATAAATATCAGCATCTATTTGATTTCAAATGACAGGTTTGACATGAAACAATTCAGGAGCACACTGCCCATTCAACAGCTCTCACCACAAGAATGGCAGTCTCAAGCAAGAGAATAGGGCTACTGGAGAGTTAACTTGTTATACAAGATTTCTAGTGGGTCTCACAAGGTTCCAACATTGGCCTTATGCAATTTGACTTTTATATATACAAATATCTATATACACATACATATAAAAAAATAAAATTACTTGGATATATACTATATACTGATAAAATTTGCAGGTAAAAACAAGGGCTAGAAGATTGTCAAATAATGGAGATGACATGCTACTAACACAGAACAGTCCGCATTGTTTGGTAAAAATGTGATCAGTGATGTGCACGTCAATGGAATAAAATGTAAATGCATACCCAGGAACAAAGGCGGCATGCCATACGCACACTACAGAGCACACACTTCAGGGATGCTGAACTTTGATAAAAAACTAGGGACATACATCAAGTAATAACTGGTTGAACAGAAGCTTTCAGCAGAAGACTGGTTAGAATGGCTGATATGTAAACAGCAACATGAAGGAGAAGCAGGGAGATTTTTTTTTTTTTTTGTACTTGACACAGATATGATCAGTGTTCAAATGCTGTGTCTAGTACTTACATAGAGCCTTCAGGAAGCATAGTGACAACATGAAAAAAACTCAGGGAAGATCTGTGAATATTATTAAAGGATGACAAAAGAGGCCTTATACTACAGAATGCAGGGATTCAAACTATGCATTTTATCAAAGAGAGAGATTTAGAATTAATTTGATCAGCTTTGTATTCATGCTGAAAAAAACATTAGTTGTGTCAGGCTCTTCGGTTTGTTACACGTTGCCACAGTTGCTGGAGCACCCACCAGTGCTTCTAACAGCAGGAGCAACTTGAACATGCCCAGGTGAAATACATCTACAATGTTTTCTTTTTTCTTTTCTTGAATTATATTTTACTTTAATTAATCTTTTGATTTTATTTTCCTTAAATTAATCTTTTTTATTTTTCTTTAATATTTTTCTTTAATCGTATTTGTATATTTTATAAATACAAATTATATTTATATTGTTTATACTATTTTCCCTTTAATTATATTTGCCTACGTTTTATGTAATGGTTTTAAGTATTTAAATATTTAACAGTGGAATGTTTAACAGAAGATACACACAACAATTTCTGCCCACCTCACAATCAAAAAAGGACCTAAGTATCATGGCCCAACTTCACCTTCCCCATTCCTTTATTGCACTCTTAACATCCACACACCATCTTGCACCTTTTATCTATCCTTCTTATTGCTTCTTTGAAGTAGGATCTCAAGCCCATCTCTCCCACTACTACATCTCCAGCTCTCAAAACCTGGCATTTCCCCTCTCTCCCACACCTCCACCTTGGACCTGACCTAAACACGTCCTCTTACCTAATATGCAGTACATAAGCAACCATCAGTGCAGAAATTTACTATGAATTAAAGTGGATTCTCTCATTGGAAATCCACATCAAGATTGGATATTTTTTAACAGATAAGATCCTCTTCAACAACAGCTACTACATAAGAAATAAGAATTAATTTGTGTTAGTTCTCTGTTGTGGATTGCTTGGATCCCTCTGCACTCCATTCATTGTAACTCTGTAAAAGTTCCAATCAAACCCAGAAATGTTTCTAAGCTCTGTATTCATCTTTGTTCATCAGGTAATGGTTTTCTACCTGTTTCTGCGCTACCCATTGATTACTGTAACATCTGAATATTTCTCCAAGATCATTTCAGAAAAGTAACTGAATAAGGAATTTTTGTCAGTCTCACTGGGAAACTTCAGCATTTGCATTCTTGGGAATTCTGCAAGTTAAGTACTGGGAGAACAAAAACCTCATGCTTTATTCATAGTAACATTTACCCACCACCATTCTCCCTCCTACTGCAGGCCTGGAAAGAGAACCGAATTAGATTAGCTTTTCCATGAAGGTGAAGAAAACACTGCTAGTTCCTGCGGTCCAGCCCCAAGCCCACAGTGTAACCAAGGGGCATGGCCAGGTCACCCTGTAAACCTCCTATTCCAGGATGCCCCCTTCATTTCTGTTATCTCTTGATACAAATTATGAGAGTATCCCTGCAATTACATTCCAAGTTTCTGAGGTGGCAATTGATTTAAAAGACTAAAGGAATTCAGAAAAGCCATGGATTTCAAGATGCTGAAATTTCAGTCTGATCACTAGATTGTTCTTTCTAACTTCTCATCTTCATGGCTTGGGCTGCCACTAAAAATAATCTACATTTAGAAGGCATTTTTGTGGTTTGTGTTGCAATTATAACAACATTTAGACACAGTCCATGTTTACATAAACAAATTTTTTTGGTATTACATAATGAGCACTGTAACTATGCTGTTAACAGAACTTTTGACCTATGTAACATGCTCATGCTAATTCCAACACAGCAATACTTACCAGTGAATACTGAAATCCATACCTTCAGCTCTCAATCTGTAGCAGCTCGTTTTGCATTGAGAACACTTCAGCAAGACAGTCATGTAAAAACTCCTCTCAGGTTAGAGCACTTCTTGGTTCTACTACTTCTTACTACTACTTGCTTGAAAAGCAGTTCAACTGATTAAGAGGGAAACTAATATGTGTTCTCTGGTTTCTTGGCTCTTCCGTTTCTTTCAAATTCCTATGTAAGTAATCAAAAGCAGCAACTCCCTCCTTTCCTCTAGAGCTCTGCCAAAAGAAGGCACTCTACAGTGATGGTGCCTGCTAATTTATCAATATCTATTCAAGAAGAGCCCAAAAGCTGTACCAAAATAAATATTCTTGTCTAGGTTTGAAATTCTTTCTAATTAGTTTGATCTGAAACAATCTTTCTTCATACAGGGTTTTACTTTGGTGACTGTACCTTCTGAAGTACTTCAATGAACTTCTAACCAAATCTAGAAACACTAAGGAGCAAAAATAAGCCTCTCTTTACACACTAAAAGTTACATCTAGAAGATTAATTCCTACTATAAAGCTGACTTCTTATTATCCGGCTTTAGGACCTCTAAGATGTCTCCATGTAAGCTATACCACCTATAAATAATGTGCTTCTGTAATGAAAAGCTTACTAACGGTATGGCTAGCTTTTCCCTCCCATAATTACTTATTCCAGCAAGTACTCATTGACAACAGATTTTGTTTATTGATCTGGGTCAGATTAGTACAAAGACTTGACAGGCAACATCTTCACAGGCAGAGATTCAGAGCCCTGTATGAAGAAAACCTGTTTCTTTGCCCTTATGGTTGCAGCCACAAAAGAAAAAAAAAGGCAGGTATGCTATGGTATTAGTTTGAAAATGCTAGATCATCTGCAAAATGTTCTGCCTTCCTCTGCAGGGTGCGGCTGAGAAGCTGGGTGTTGCCAATGGTACTTCTGACTTCTGCTGTGAACAGCGGGACGAGTGCAGGGATCTAGCTCAGTCTCCTGAATACCCGTCCTAGCCCGTGATTTCACAGTTGTTTTAAACTAGCTTATGTTTACAGCCATGCTGAAAGGGGGAAATCCCAGCACATTCTTGGCCACCTAGCACACGCTAGTGTAAATGATCCCGTACCAGTCCTGGTCAGTAAATTGATTTCAGTGAACAATTTTTGTTTGTGGGTGGACTAGTTTTCAACCAGATGACCCAATTCACAGTATCACTGTACAAGTTATTCAGCACCCACAAGGGATACAGTGAAAAATGCCTAGCTGTGGAAGGGCAGGAGAATGTTTTCTGGCAGCAATGCAGCTCTATATGTGACTGCGTAATCCCAGCTTCCAAAGTGAAAACTAATCAGCTCCTTCCCCATTTTGACCCCTTTACAGGGAAGGGGGAATATGACTCCACTGCTCTATGACTCCCTGTTCCTGTGGTAAAACAGGGGTTCCAGGGATAACATGGCCACTGAGAACTAATTCTTTAAGCGTAGAAATATTGGGCAACAACCATAAAATGGCCACAGTCATTCAAACAACGTTTTGATGGCCACTCTCTCTGTAGAAGCAGAATATGGGGGCAATTCATTGTTCTACCAAACTAATATGGCAGACATCTCTATTAGTTTAATCTAGTAAACTTCTACCATGTCTGTTACTGTGAAGCTAGAGTCAAAGAACAACTACCTAGTTTGTATTAGAAATACTTAACCCTAAGTGTCGCTTCTCACAACAATGTCCCATTTTTTCTAGCAGTGGGGAAAATGCTCATCAGCTAACGTTTGAGAGTCAGTACCTTCAATTTGCATACTATATTAGCCCCCTAGGAGCAAATGCTGGGTTTCTGAAATCACTCTTACACCCTTTAAACTCTTAAATCGCTTGAAATCCCTGGATTTTGAGTTAACGTTTCACCACGGGGAGGGTAGTGAGGAGGCGGAGGGGAACAGCCCGGACTTCTGACAGCAGCCAGCCTCCTCCAAAAAGCCTTTACATATATGTTTCATACATCTTTAAGAAGTGCAAAAAGCGTAAGTTAAGTTTCTTCTGTAGATCATGTGCTACAATAGAAATGGGAAAAAATAATCTCTATTAGCTGAGGAGAACTCAAAGAAATCTGTTTTCAGGTCTTGTGCTACTTCTCATGTTCCATTTTGTCTGTGAGATGTCTTTTGCCTGGTTAAGTAGACTCTACAGTATTGAAGCATTACTTAAGAACAGGATTCAAAAGAAAGGATTTTCATTCAGAGCTATGGCTCATCTCAGAGCCAGCAGACGAGGTTGGAAATTCTTTCACATGGTCATAGCTGAGATGTCAAGCTCTGGGAAAGCAGGAAGATGCTACCATGAAAACAATGGGTTTTGTTTTGAGGTGGTTTGGGTTTTGGGTTTTTTTTGCTTAAGGTGGATGGGGGGGGGGGAGCTCAGGGGAGCTCCTGGGACAGTTTGCATCATTCAACTTCTACAAGCTGTCTTGTATTGTACCCGAATTCAGACCAGGAACATATTATGAAACTCCACCTTGATGAATAATAAATTTAATATAGATATCTTTTAAAAGAACTCAGCTGAACTTAAGTTCATGCTTCCTTTTTTACATCAGTCTCAAAACGTGTATTTTGTTGTTTTAACTAATGAAATCCAATTGAACCATGCTTAAAAAGGTCTGAATTTGAAGTGGAAAATGTAACACTAAAAAAAAAAACCTTAAGACCTCTTCCCTTACCATGCAGCCTGGAAGGGACTTGCAGATTAAGCTTACAGCTCAACTTCTAGAAGCTCATTTCAGTTGAACTTTTTTAAACTTAGTATCTTAGTTGATACTGAAAGCTTATCCTAAGACTGTCCTAGTTCTCTCTTGGTTGCTATCCCACAACTGGTCTTGGGAGAGAGAGGCAGAAGAGGCAGGAAAAATTTCCACATAAGGAGAAAGCAGTATCTTGCACCTAACAAATGCAAAGTTTTATCCTCACGTTGAACAATTAACGCTTAGGTGCTAAGTGCTGCATCTTTAATATATCCAATGCTCATGTCACTTCTGCTGTCAGTATCCTATGACAAGTATGGCCATATACTTAAAGAAGTATTAGAAGTGTACCTAGATAATATTTGAGAAGATATTGAGCAGATTGTTAGCTTTCAGGTCATCACCAACCTTTCAGACCACAAAATAACCTAAGGAAACAGATTTCTTGCTGTTAACTTGCCCTTGGGGTAGCAACGGTCTCACAAAGGCACTCCTGTGGCTGGGCTGCTTATTTAGTGTCACCCGTTGGAAGTGTTTCACTATGAAAAACCTTGTGGGTGTGAAACCTGCCTACTACATAACAGCTATTATTTACATGCATTAGGGAGCACGATTAAGATTTTTCTGCAGTCGTAATTCTGACACAGTTGGATTCAGTGGTCAAACTGGAAAATAACTGGGGGGCGGAACATGAAAGATACCCCTGTACTCAAAGTAGCCCAGCCCCCGGGGACAGGCACCAGCCCTGTGAGGTCGAGGGAGAGAGCAGCGGGCGCTGCCACCCGGTCCGGCCGCCCCCGGCAGCGGAGCCGCCCCCGCCATCCAGCGGCTCTCAGCCAGGCCTCGCTCCCGCGCCCTGCCGGCGAGCCCGCTCCCACACCGCGAGGCCTCATCCCCCTCCCCGGCCCGGCCGCCCCCGCCACAGCCGGGCTCCCTCCGCTCGGGGCCCCGCCGGACTCGGGGCACTCCCCCCGCAGCGCCGCGCTGGGAGGGGCGGGCTGCGGCGCTTCCCTCCGCAGGGGGAGAGGCGAGGGGCGGGCAGGCCGCCATCCCAGCGCCGCCTTGGGGGTGTCCTCCGCCGCCCCGGGAAGCCGCTGGACCCGCGGGTTGGGGATGCCGTGGAAGCTCGGATCCCGCACGGACGGGGGGCACTGAGTGGGGGGAAAAGGGACCACAGCGAGCCGCAGCCGGAGGGCAAAGCGGGGAGGGAGCGGCGCCGCCCGGAGGGGACACGAAGCCCAGAGGAGAGGGGGGCACGGCGGCGCAGGCCGGCGGCTGCCCGCGAAGCTCGTGCCCGTTTGCCGCGGTGAAACGCTGCCGTGACCGACCTGTCAGCAGGAGGGTGGTGAGGGCGCCCCCTCTGTGCGGCCAGGGCCCCGCCGCGCAGTACCGCATCGGTCCCCGCTCCTCCGCCGCCTGCTGCTGCTGCCGCCACCACCGCCGCCGCATCCTCCGCGCCGTGCTGTGCCGTGCTGCCAACGCCGCCTCGCCCCGCGGCGGCTGCAGCATCGTCCCCGCCTCGCCCCGCCCCGCCGGCGGTCTCCAGGCAGCGCGGCTGCCCCGCGAAGCATGCCGGGAGGAGCCACCCGCCGCACCCCGGCTGCGGCGGCCATGTTGGGGGGAGCCGGGTGTGCGCGGGGGAGTTAAGCTGCCGAGTGGAGAGTTTTGCGGGAGTGGAGTTCGCACGACCCGTTTCCCTTGGAGGCGCAGGCAGGCCGGCTCGTGGGCTCCTGGCAGGTTCGGGTGGCTGCTTTGCCCTGCCCTGCCGGTGTTCGGCGCTATCTGAGCGGAGAGGCCGGTGCAGCCGGGGCCTGGCCGCTGTCGCCTCAGGCCAGCTGTGCAAATGTGGCGGGAACGAAGTCGGAGTGAAGCGGGGGCTGTTGATGCGCCGGGTGGGGAAGGGAAGGCAGTGGTTGAGGTACCTTGCTGCTTGCCTCTTGCAGCCCCGCTCCCCCCGCCCTTGAAGCCAGGACACAAGTTGTAGGACAGAACAGGACAGGACAACTCGCAAGCTTGCCTGGTGCACACAGGTGTGGTGTGCTCTTGGAGGATGTCATGGCTGAAGCCCTTGTGTCATCAGTTTTCTGAACATATTACCCCTTTTTAACTCTATATCCCCAGTCTACATGTAAATCCAAAGTGGTTTGTCCTTTTTTTTTTTTTTTTCAACATTCAGCAGCTGCACCTGCAACTAGCAGAGTTGTGAGTAGGGTGCTTGGAGGGGATGGTTAGGGGTCCATGCTCCAGGCTCTGGTGTGTGTGGAGACTTGTCACTCCTCTTGCATTGCTGCCTTGCAGCTTTGTGGCCTCCATGAAAGGTTGGACCCAACTTCCTGAGTCAGGTCTGATCATTCCGTGCTGTTTCATTTCACACTGGCTGCATTATGCTTTTTGGACTAATTACTGGGTTTTGGCTGCCATTTAATGTTTGTGGCATAGCCCAAAAACTATGACAGTATTTGCTCTGCTGTGGAAGCAAATCCTCCTCTGTAGGAAGGAAGAATATTGCCAAATACAGTTCTTGGCAATGGTGATGTATTTTGTGGGTAGGTGTATGTATATGTCATACATAACCACTTAAGACACAGTGCTATGTAAATACAGCAGTTTCTTTTAGGGAGCTACACTCCTTCAGCTTTCTATATGGTGTATATGTAAGAGTAGTCCCTGTACTAGAACTACATATAGAACCACATCTAGAGCCATGCCTGCTTTTATGTATTAGTAGGTTTGATTAACTCATTATTTAAACTTGCAACATCTTAGGGCAGTTACGCATGGGAGGGTAGATTTTTTTGACAAATGCTTTGTATATGCTTTTCTGTATAGGCTAGTATAGAAGTACATTTAAATAGGGACAAGACTTGGATGGAGGGTTTCTGTGAAATACTTGCTTGGAATTGCATAGAATGCAGTTGAAGATTTTTTTTGCCTTCAACTACTAAAGCCCCAGCTCAATAAATAGATCTGTTTCTACTTTTATTTTCTCCTTCTGGTGGATTGTCATGTTTGATATTTGCAAATTGCAGTGTCTTCCATTATCCATGGAAATTACCTTCCTTCCTTTCTTCTCCGTACAGAATTTTGATTTCTCATGAAATTTCATAAGCATTTCCACTCTTGCGAGCCAAATGCATTTGCAAAAAATAATAATAATTATATGCTTTTGAGGTTTGGAAGGAAGGAAGGTAATCTGGCTTACTCAAATTGTATTGACCCTATTGAACTCTTTATAAGCAGGGGTAAAAAAGACAACTGTAGAAGACTTTACCCTATCTGGCTTTAGCCTTGTTACAGGTCTAAATTTCCATTAATCCATCTCACGTAGGGGAACTTTACATAGTAAGAGGCTCTTCAGTATAGAAGTTCTGCCTGACATTAAGATGCACAATACTCTGGTGTTTTAGTCAGCCATCTCATTATCCCAGATAAAGGATTTTTTATTCTCCTTCCACTGAGAATTTCTTTCAGAATATATTAACTTTTTAAATTTGACTACATAGATATTTAAGAGTAGAAATCACACTCCTTCATTTACCTCTGTCTAGAAGTACCCTTCTGTTTCATGGCACTTTATAATTTTGAGTAGGCCTACTTCCACTCTGAAGTTATATGTGATTTTTTGATTCATAGCCATACAGGTGCAGTTGTGCCATAACGATCTTGGATTGCTAGCTCATCCTGTGATAGTAATGTTTAGACTAATGAGTGAGCATACTGGTAGCTTTCCAACAATAAGTTTTGTGTGAGCAAAGTGTCAGACTTTATGTAAACATCTGTACTGTCATCAGCTTATTAATTACCATTTTCTTTCCAAGTAATATCATGTTGAGATGTTGTTCCTATGGTCACTATAAAACTGTCAACATCAATTTTTTAATGTAGTAGCAGCAGTGTAGTAGCGTTCAGTGCTTTGCCACCTCTGCATAGAAAGAAGGCTACGTTTATCTAAAATGTGTTTGTGAGATATGCTGCCTGAGAAGAAATGGTTATGTGTCTCTTTGCTGGGTAAAAAACTGGCTGGACGGCCAAGCCCACAGAGTTGTGGTGAATGGAGTGAAATCCAGTTGGTGTCCGGTCACAAGCGGAGTCCCCCAGGGCTCAGTTTTGGGGCCAGTCTTGTTTAACATATTTATTTATTGATGATCTGGATGAGGGGATTGAGTGCTCCCTCAGCAAGTTTGCAGACGATACCAAGTTGGGTGGGAGTGTTGGTCTGCTTGAGGGTAGGAAGGCTCTGCAGAGGGATCTGGACAGGCTGGATCGATGGGCCCAGGCCAATTGTATGAGGTTCAACAAGGCCAAGTGCCGGGTCCTGCACTTGGGTCACAACAACCCCATGCAACGCTACAGGCTTGGGGACAAGTGGCTGGAAAGCTGCCCGGCAGAAAGGGACCTGGGGGTGTTGGTTGACAGCCGGCTGAATATGAGCCAGCAGTGTGCCCAGGTGGCCAAGAAGGCCAACAGCATCCTGGCCTGTATCAGAAACAGTGTGGCCAGCAGGAATAGGGAAGTGATCGTGCCCCTGTACTCAGCGCTGGTGGCGCCGCACCTCGAATCCTGTGTTCAGTTTTGGGCCCCTCACTACAAGAAGGACATTGAGGTGCTGGAGCGTGTCCAGAGAAGGGCGACGAAGCTGGTGAGGGGTCTGGAGCACAAGTCTTATGAGGAGCGGCTGAGGGAGCTGAGGTTGTTCAGTCTGGAGAAGAGGCTGAGGGGAGACCTTATCGCTCTCTACAATTCCCTGAAAGGAGGTTGCAGAGAGGTGGGTGTTGGTCTCTTCTCCCAAGTGACTAGCGACAGGACAAGAGGAAATGGCCTCAAGTTGTGCCAGGGGAGGATCAGGCTGGATATTAGGAAAAATTTCTTTACTGAGAGAGTGGTGAGACACTGGATTAAGCTGCCCAGGGAAGTGGTAGAGTCACCATCCCTGGAGATGTTCAAGGAACGTGTGGATGTGGCATTGTGGGACATGGTTTAATGGGCATGATGGTGTTGGTTGATGGTTGGACTTGATGATCTTACAGGTCGTTTCAACCTGTAGTGATTCTGTGATTCTATCATTGATATGTAAAGAAGTGCCACAAGGGCCTGCCTTGTCCCACTGCTTCCTTCATTAACAGCCCTTGTGCGTAAGTATCTATGTCTTTTTTGTTAGTCGTATCTTGAGGCTGGGATTCCAATGCATACAGTGCTGACCCAGCCCTGCAAGACAGACTTTGACTTGTCTGAGAAAGTTCGGGTAATGCTGTGCACTTCTTAAGAATTCTGCCCTTACATTCATAAAATGATGTGATACGGACAAAACAACATGTTTAAATCAGCCACCAATGACCTGATATTGGTTAGAAATACTCTCTCTGTAAGTATTTCTTTCTCCTTGTACTGTAATTTAAGAGACTGTAACACAAATAAATGGAAAGGGATGCAGTGATGAGACATTTTTACAGAAATTGTTCAGTTTTCTATAGTTCAATTGCTTTGGCGAGTAGGAGAGCTGGCTTCTAACACTTAGTACAATAGTTTTTAGCTAGAACTTTTTAATTCCAGAGTATAAAACCCTCATTTTTTAGGGATGCAATAGTGATAATTACTATTTCCCCATGCATTCTGCAGACTTGATTCAAAGGTTTATTTTGTTCTTCAGACGCATTTGGCAGTCGACTTCATGCAGAAGGAATACAACCTAATCCATTTGCCTCTTTGTCTTTTAAAGCACAGGTGCTTCCAGCTTAATCTTTGTAGATACTGAATGCTTGCAAGTGTTCAGTGCTTCTGGAGATCAGCCCACCTAAACAAAAGAAG
Source organism: Gavia stellata (assembly GCF_030936135.1). Lineage (NCBI taxonomy): Eukaryota > Metazoa > Chordata > Aves > Gaviiformes > Gaviidae > Gavia > Gavia stellata. The sequence goes on from NC_082599.1 coordinate 27,591,793, forward strand.
GAAGCATACTCTTTTTTTTTTTTCCCTCTTTTTTTTTTTAGGCACTCTTGTGGGGAAAGTATTTGTATCTTTGTACATACCTTTTAGTAAGGATAGCAACTGGTATACCAAGTTATTATGTAAGACATAAAAAGAAAAATTACAATTCTTGTTCCGGTTTGCAAGTTCTGAGGAGTTTATAACACCACCTTTTATTACATTCCAAGGATTCTTATTTCTTTTGTACTTCTGTCTGTCTGATGTTTACTGGAAGCCTTTTGGCATATTAATGTGGTAATTTGTGACTGCAGTATACTACTAGTTTTTATGCAGTGTTTAACTATGTTTCATATGTAGCAGTGCTACAGGACACTATATACAACAAAGAATTCTTCAAAAATTAGGGTTTTAAGAATTTTAATGTTATGTGAAATGCATCCGACAGATGCTTATTGAAACAAAGCACATTATTCAAAATTAACTTCCAGAGTTGAATAGAAATAGATTGTTACAAGCTGTGTTTTTAGCTGATTTAGCCCATGTATTTTATCTTTTCCTGGAATTTTAAATGGTTAAGAGGAGCTCAAAAGATTGAATTATGTAATGTAGTAGTTTTCTCTAGAATTTGGCATATATTTCAGCAAATATGATGCGTTTGGAGAAAGAAGGTTATATATGTCCAAATATGGAAGTGATAAACAAGGACAAATAAAAAAAAAGAACTTGGAAGAAACAAGAAGTGCACTGTAAGTTAAAACAGCCCATGAGCGACTTCAGTTCGCTGAACCAGCACTTGTATAGCCAGTAGCCCCGTGTGTCTGTGCCTTTGGCCTTATCATAGAGGTTATAGTTTCACATGTCTGAGTAGTTCTGGTGGCTTTTCAGCCATGCACCTGAAATACTGGTTCTTGTCAACATCATAGGAGAGCTTTCACTCTCTTTATATGTACAAATGGCCCATGTTTGCCCCTCTCTCCGTCTTCAGGGCACTGTCAGGCAGCAGTGAGTGAAACAATACTGAGGTGCGCTTTTCTTTTATGATGGTCTGCTATTTCAAATGTACTTGCTGCTGGGTGCTCGCTGATGGCTCACAACTTAGTTTAAAAGAAAAAAGTATTGACTGTGATTTCCATCAGACAATTTTTCCTGTGGTCAAAGCTTTTAGGGAACATGTTGGTTCAAAGAATTAGTATTTCTATCTGTGCGTCTAACTGCTATTCTAGAAAGATACAAAAAGAGCTAGACAGTGGGAAGTTTAATTTTTCTGTCCTTGCTTTGTATTGGGAAAGGCTGCGTCTTGTAGAATGGCACAGAGAATAAATACTGTACATATACTGATTTATCATGGGAGAAAAAATAGTACCAGAACCATTATCTAAATTTCTTAAAATGTCTGTCTGTAGTACTTGGATTACTAGGCTACTTAGTCCAGTATTAGTATCACTAAATTAATATTTTCCTCATCTTTCTGTGAGCTCTGCCATTCCTAAATCTCTAGGTTTTGATTTGGCTTAATTTCTTGTAAATTCTGCATAGAGAAGTTAGTCTGATGACTAAATTAGTTAAAAATTCTGAACTAATTCTTGTGTCTTCGTTGTTCATCACTTCTTAAGTTATCTACAAAAATTCCTTGTTTCAGCCTTTTTTGTAATCCGCATCAAGACAAGCCTCCCCCAGCTGGGAAGGTAAGAGTGGGTGTCTGTTCAAAAGCATATGTGAAATGCAATTATCAGAGTTAATGGCTGAAAAATGAGAAGTTCTAAATTCTACTAACATGTGGCTGCCCAAAGCTATGCACCTTTTGTGGATAATGTAACTACTTAAGGTCCTCTGTACTTCAGAGGTCCTGCTTGTGGATACAAGAGAATACTTATACTTTGAATTAACTTTTTTTTTTTTCCTTTGGCAAGCTAAGTGAGTAAATGCTCATCTCTGGCAATAAGATTTTTGGGTTGTTTTTTTTTTTCCCCTGTGCATTAGTGTCCATCTCTTCTCCCTTGACCAAATAATTTATTACAAAATTTACTGGAAAGGGCTGACATTATCCTAGAACTAGAATTTGTAGCAAATGTAACTTAGCACCTGTGAAATGCAATCTAGACTGAATGTTGCACATTCTATTCAGGTGTTTCATGTGCATTGTTATACATAGGTGAGACTGCGTATGTCTGTGAACTTAAATCCTTTGTTATGTTTGATAAAATAAATCAGTGGTGCTTTGGAGAAGTAGTTTCCATGTCAAGATGGAGTCTATGAATAAATTGGGGGATGGAACACACCTAGCAGGAGCTCTTGCAGGTGCCAAAGCTTGGACGTCAGTATCATGTTGGCCAGGTTATGCAACACACAGATCCAGCTTCATTATGAATTCTCAGCCCAAAGAAGTGGAAACAGGGGCCAACACTGAACAAGGTGTAGTTCCTCATATGGAGGTAGTCAACACCCAGAGCTTAAGGTAACAACTTTGCAAAAAGCAAGTTAATCGTACATCCTAGATGATGAACAAAGGAGGGTGTTGGATTTGTACCTGGAGTCAGTTCTTACCAAGAGTGTGGGAGTTGCAGAAACACCTCAAAGGAGCAGAGCAAAAGCTTGTGACAGATGTGTTATGTGCAAATTTAAGAAAATGGTTTGATGAAAAATGGAATGTTTTCAGCCTGAAGGCATGAAATTTGAAAGTGATGCTAGGAAGAAAGGCCAAGGTTTTCACAGAACAAAGATAAAGTTTTCTTTCTGTTCCAGAACTGTTCCAGTGAAATGCTTCTGTATTTTCTTTTAAATAAGTATCGTGTGCTCTCCAGTGTGTTTGTGTGAGGTATTACCTTATGTGAAGAGAGCCAGGTTGAAAGTGGCTGTTCAAGGGTTGCAGTTAAGAAAGGCTAAAAAAATAAAGGGCATGCCACAGAGTAAAATAATCAGGTTTGCAGCAAGGAGAATGTGGAGGCTGGAAGGTTGGAATGCAGCTGTGGTTTCAGGATTGTTGAATGTGGTTCTGTCTAAACTGAGATCCAAAGGTGTGCCTTATCTAAACATATCTGAACTGGTTTTGAGTAGTGTGGAGTTCATATCCAGGATCTTAGGCTAGTTTTGTGTCTTACATAGATGTGTTTTTGTGAGATGTATATTGATTGAGGGCAGCAAACATTAAAATTTGTTCCCCAGAGAATAAGTACCAAGGGAGCCAGATGGCCAGATGTGTTTAGTTTTCGGGAGAAATGCGACATATAGACAAGATTGTGCTCAGGTGACTCTGTTGTTTAACTACCATGTCTTCGCACATGGAGCGCTTATGTCTTTTAGCAAGTAAGCCATATTTTGTTTAGGAGAAACTAATCCTGTATCACTGTGTTGTGGTGTTGTCTGACTGGCAAAGTAAACAACTACCAGTTGCCAAACCTCTCAGCTTATGAAATATCACAGATCATGAGGGGAAAAATGTAACATAAAAAGTTAATGGAATGCGGGGTTTCATCTGGAGATGTGGAGGACCAGCCAGCTAAAGGCAGGTGATCAGAGAAACTAGAAATGAATCAGGGAAGGAACAGCCTACACAGGGACTTGTGCTTTACTGCTCTCACAGACTTCAGTAGGAACTGAGAATTTAGCACCCTGGAAAATTAGATCATTTCAAATTTGGGGGCCCAAAGAGTTAACGCATTAGTCTTTTTCTGGGCATTCATGTTTCAAGATTTTCACTTACCAATCTTGGACAGGTAGTTTGCTTATTCTGGGTAAGGTTTTCGTATCTGATGATAGTAAATCATGTGAATGCTAAAGTATCCAAGGTGGATGAAGGATATAGTTATTGCAGTAGACTGCAAATAGTGCTTTTATCTAGTGAATGAAGGTGGGCATGACCACTGTGAATTGGGAATGCTGTTAAATCTAGGCCTATAATAATAGGGAGAAGGAAGGGGTGATACGGAAGTCAGAAGTCCTGTGATCATCACATTTAGAAGGGTTTTGTGAAGGACTGAAAATTTGGCAAAGCTTTTCCTAATAGCCAGATTTCTGGATCTAGTCCTTTCCATACATGCTGCTGGCATGTTCTGCTTCAGATCTGTAGAACTCAAAATTCATCTTTTCAGATACTTCTGCAATAGGAGAAGGAAGGTGTTTTCTGACTTTTCTAGGTTTGCTTCTATAATTATCACATGGAAATAAGCTACAGCTTCCTGGCAGCCCACTGTTTTTGCCTTCATACACATGCAAAGGTTTTGGATTATGTGAACCCATATTATTATACATCATCTTTCTAGATTTTTTAATGCGAAAAGCAGAGTATTTTAAATTCATACAACAACATCGGGTTAATAAATCTGACCACTAAACATCATTAGTACCTGACAGTCCTGGTTTCACAAGTGTTGTTGTGTAGTAGTTCCAAATAAGATCTATAATGGATTCTCAGGTTTTTACAAGAAGTATTTCAAGCATTTTCGTATTATTTTCCAATAGACCCTAGCTGTCTTTTGATTTGAAGTAATTTGCAAAAGATTGAACTGAAGCACAGCGTTATTACAGATTTTTAAGTCAAATTGTGGTCGTGATCTGTCATTTCCATAGTTTTTGCATTGTTAGCAAATCTGGATTTAAATGAGGTTGAGTTTCATTGTTCTGAAGTCTTGTTCTGCATAATGAAAATCTTCATCTGTGCCATTTTCTCCTGCAAAATAAATTCTATGCCAAACACAGACCACAGATATAAAGCTTCTTGATTTAATATTATAGGTTGGTTTTGCTGACATTCTGAATGTTTTGCATGTTTTAACTGTAGAGTAGGACCTCCATTTCCCACAGCAGCTTCTGAATTATTTTGAAGATTTGTTTTAAATCTTTGTTTAGCACGTGCGCATCTTCCGCTCCCATCTGATTAGAACTTTAACCTTTAAATCTCTCAATTGCTTCTCTTCAAATATTTAAAACTCAACCTTAATTTATGCATAAAATTTTGGTACAGAAAGGTTCAAAATAATATTCCAATTTTTAATTATGTGTTCCTTGACAATCTTTTCCTTCTTTAACTCTGCAAGATAGTGTATGTACTGTATTTCCTTAAATGTATTAAATATACCCTGCTCTCTTCAACATGTTCCTGCAGAAATGGTTTTGCTCTCTTGTGTACAGATCTGCAAAAAGTGCAGAACAGTATTTAGATCTCTCTGCTTGTCTGTATGTGATCTCTTATGCTCTTTTCTTGCCACTACTCTGCTTTCATTTTAAAGGAAAATCTTTGCTTTTGTCTGTGTGTTTCTCCGATTTGTGGTGTGGTAATGCTGTCCACTGAAGGGAAATCAACACAGTGCTATAAAACTTAATCCATTCTAGCTACATTCTACCATATGATGAATTCTTACAGTGTTTCTGAGTTTAAATCTTGCTTCTGAGTACCCAGCTTACGGCAGGCAGCGCAACCAGGGTCTGCATGATAAGCACCTCAGCGCAGAGTCTGGGCTGAATCATGCTGACCATCTTCAATACGCCCTACACGTCAGTGTTACAGACATGCACGTACCTGGTCGTGTTTGACCTTTCAGAATTACTTGGTCATAGTCAGGACATGATTCGGGGTGTCTCTCTCTCAGCATGCTTCAGAGGCCAGCTCACGTGACTTTTGAACTGGCAATAGCATACCTGCCTCTGGTTTGCAAAAATCCAAATGCAGAGGAGAGAAGCAGGAGCTGCTTTTATTCCTCTCTAAAATGTTTCCCAGACCACAGACTGACACCCCAGCCTGCCTTTCCTATTTGTGAATGACTGTTCCCTCCAGGCTGCTTTTAAAAGCTTAGGGTTTTTTTTCCCTTACTCTTGGTCCTCCTCTCCCTTCCTCCTTCTCTTAGAGGTAACCGAACCATCTTGCCGCATCAAGATTTCACAGCGCGATTGGAGTCTCTCCGGTTTGTCATTGTGCTGTCATCTTGAGGAGAGACCTTTTGTCAGCCCTGTGCTAGCTCTGACCTTTTGATGAATGCCTGCAGCAAGTAGGCAGTTGCTAAAAGATTTTGGCAAGCAATGCAACAGGCTGGTGCTGCATGGTTCTTCGCAGCGTGTGTGTTGCAGATAAATGCGATGCTGTTTAGACTAGAAGAGCTGTGTCAGGGAAGTTACCGTTGCCATCCCTGCAAGTGAAGGATGTGATGCGTGAAGCATGTCGAGATCTGCAGTGTGAACTCTCAAGGGGCGCTTAGCGTTTGTGTGTAAAGAGCAATAGCTCACTGTGCACAGCTTTTGTCTACAGGAGTCTGTCTAGTTATAGTAGGAATTTACTCTGGTTTACTGGAAATGTCGTTCTTGATAATTCATCACCAGAAATTAGAGGATGTCTTCTATTTTTATTCAGTGACTACTGATGTATATCAAATGGTAGTGTCTGCCAGCCTGTGCTGTGTGACAGAAAGTACTGTTGTCGCGGATGGAGTGAGAGAGAGTGCACTTCACTCGTAAGAGAGAAGAAACAATATACTTTATTGATATAAAATAGTGAGTTAACGAAGTTTGATGGTAAATGTGACAGTGGTTTAACAAGATTCAGTGGCAAGGTACACTTGGATTATTTACTGCATAGACGACAGGGTAAGACAAAACTGTCAGGGAGACCCTCCCATTGAGTCGTGAGCTTCAGAAAGGACCCCCTTGCATTCTAAACTCCTTCTCAGAGAGGAGTCTAGCTGCGGCTGGATCCAGCCTTAGTCCCAGACTTGGTCAATGGTTTATGTCTAAAGGGTTAAATATGCACAATCAATCCTTTGTAACACTCATCTAAGGTTTCAAAGTTTAAGTATGCTGTTAGTCACTTACTGAGAATCTGTTGTGGCAAGGAATCTCTCAACCTTGAGGAATAACCTTGAGAGGTGTCCCTACTCAAGGGGAGATTGTGGCGTGCAGCCTGCTGCTCAAAGGGCTCTTGGGCTACTCACTGTTTATGGGGGTAAGAGGATTGACTCATAGTCGTATTTACATATTGACCACAGATTTTAGTTTCTTTCAAGATGGGCTTGAGTTAAACATTGTCCAGCACTGTGGTTACGTGGCTATTGTGTGGCTATTGGCTATCTTTCTCCCCCGAATCCACACTGAGCCAGATGCAGCCATCACAACGAGACGCATCTATTATGACCACCACTGGTGGTTATTGATTGAGCAGGGTTACAGGAGATAAAGGTCAGGTTTGGGGAGGGGGAGAGCACACCGTCACAGCTGTACCCTGAGCTGTTTATTTCTGGACACTAAGAAAAGCTATATATTTTTTTAGAAGTGATATATGATTGTAGAGGGAACTGAATATTGCATATGTCTGTTCTTCAGGTTAGATTGTACCCTTTAATATCGCATAGACAAAAGGGGAGGACTCCTCAGGTGAGACAAGTTATGACTATCTAGCACATGAGGAAGGATTGCAGGTGTGAGAATACTGGCTGGAAGCAGTACATGCTAGGTAGGGGAAAGTGGGTGGGAATGCACAGAGGGGAAAAGATAAAAAATGGGTGAGGAAGACTGACCATGTTACAAAATTCAGCTTTTAAACTTCTATACAAGAACAGCATTTCCATAAATATATTTGCTTTGTAATTATGCACAGGGCAACTTTTTTTGGGTAGGGGCACTCTTTTAAGATAATATAGTTTGGCTGCTGGGAGGAGGGAGTTGTATGCCCAGAATGATGGCGGGAGGGGTTAGCGCCCAAGTTTTGAGGGTTAGCCTGACTCAGTTGTATTTTTCATCCTTTCTATGCTACATTCCCTTTCTGTATATTCTTTTGAATACACACCATCACTCTGGTTATTTAGGCCTAAAGGAGTGAACTAAGTGAAGAAAAGTCTTAGGCACTGTGTATATGCCAAGACAAAAGTGTTTCTTTACAGTTTATTACAGGTGACAGTTCTGTTTATCTTTAGGCTAAAAGGTTTTAGCCAGCAGAGATAATAACTTTGCCAGTAAGATAATGAGCTGTATACAACCTGTGGAATATTCTGGAACTCAAGGAAAGCAGTGATTGCAAAACTGTTTCTTTCAGTTGTATTTTACATGTTAGTAAATGGAATCCTAAAAATAGGTGTAAAGAGAGTATATACTCTGCAGCGGATCAGTCATTTCTGCAAAGCCCAGGATTTTGCTACCTATTGTAGTAACCATGTATGTTATAAACTACGGAGAAGAGTCACACACAGTATATGAAGATAGAGCAGAGCGGTATTCAATGATGTGACTTGAATGAAGTTGCACTGCATTGTAAGGGTCCAGACAGAGAGTAGAACTTAAGTATTTTAAACTCCAGTCCAGTTACAAAGAAGTGAATTTGTACACTGAACATACTGGGGTTTTTTTTGCCACAGTGCAGGGGAACACTCCTGCCCTCCTTGTTTTTTAAAGTTGTTGGATCCTTACCAGCCTTCCCAATCATGGGAGTTTTGGGGCAGTGTCATATACAGAAGATTTTTGGTGTTTTTTTTTTTTTTTCCAGTAAGACACAAGTAGCTTAATTTGAAACTACAAGCTTAGTTAGAATGCAAGAAGATAAATTTATATTTTATTGTGAATACACAATTTTATAAAGGCTAGACCACTTCAGATTGTCTATCTGAAGAACAAATTTGAATGTTTTCCCTGTAAAAGTAACATTCCATTTTAAGCATGTACCATCCCCTGAGCTGTAATATTATTGCCACCAGGCAAGCTAATGATTCAAGTCCTTTAGTTCAATTAGAGTTTTGTTGATAAGCATTTTTTTGTGAGGGGGACAGGGAGGATAGTTTATATTTTTGGAAGGAAGGGAAAGGCAGGGAGTTATTTTGCTTTTTCAGGGAATAAATGTCCTGTATTATATGAACTAAAGACATACATGTTCTCAGCAAAGCATCAGAAGAAAGACAAAATCTCTGCACGAGAGAGCTTACTGTGTAGGAGGACCTTTATGTAGCAGATCAGCTGCATTAAGCTAGAAGTTTCAGTATTCACTGGGAAGTTCTAATGTGAGCCTGTCGCACAGGCTGTGTAGAAAGCTTTGTGCAGAAGTTCTTGTTGTTTGGTTCAAGAATACTCAAACTCAACTTTTCACGGGCAAAAAAATATTCCTAGAAGGATGTATATAGAATAATGATATGTATGGTAGTTACATGTTATGGGAAGGAGACTCTGGAAGTTTGCTGCAGGGGGTGGGAAGTGACTTTGTATTACCAATGCCAGAATGGAGTCAGATTGGAAGTGCCAATACAATTGACTATAGGATTGAAAGAAAAATTGGAAGTATCAGAAAGAACAGGATAAGCAAAAATGGAAATATTTGCTTGCTAGGATGGAGAAGGCTAGTGAGGTGATTCATGGTTTGTAAGAGGGAGTGCTTTTGTGAAAGGGTTTGTAGCAATTGTGGGAGTACCAAGTAGGAATTAGAAAAAGAAACAGAGGACGTAACAGTAGCTTAGGAACTTAAGAAGGAAGACGATCTGAGCTCAGACAAAGGTTTCAACCACAGGGGTGAGAGAAAGGACTTGCTTATTTTTCAAGGACATACTGTAAAGGGGGAATCAACAGGGCTTGGCAAAATCCTCAGAGTGGTGGGAAAGAATGACTACAAAATGATTGATGTGTTGTTCTGACAAACAGGAGGATGTTGGAGCTGTAAAAGCACAGAAAAGTGCTTCTGAATGGGGACAACTGCTGTTATATTATAAACATAATCAGGTGGTAAGTGTAGTTGAACAGAGCTGAATATTCCCATTGGAACTGCCAGAGTGAAGATCCTGATTTTTAAGTAGGTGTGGCATAGCAAATTATGGCTCTTAATTGGCATTTCTGTGCCTTTCTCTCTTGTTTATGCTTTGGAGCTAGGTACTAAAAACCTTTAATAATCATGTAACAAAAGTGTTTGGCTTGTACATCCCAAGCGCATATTTTTTGTGCAAGCAGAAGGTATAGCCAATTTGCATAAGTTTGACAAGACAGGCCCTAGCTTGCAGTAAGAGCTCACTTGATCAAATGACTATTCAGTAATAGTAACACCTGACTTCACGAATTGGTAGTGTGACTGCCACAGTATGGCTGAGCTTTGTCTTAAAGCTTTAAATACTGGGATGGGAACATTCACAGAATACAGTGGATTCTCTCTCTAAAAGATCTCACTGATTCACAGACTTCTATAATTAGTAAAGAAACAAAACCAAGGAAGTTATGTTTGGTTTTACTTCAACTGCCTACTTTGAGTTCAACTAGCTATTATTCTTAAAAATATTTAGTATTTTTGCCAGAGATTAAAGACTTTGTATCGCCACCTCCTTTTTAATGTCTGTAACTTGAACTCTGTCTTGAAACAGTTTAGAAAAGCTTTGGCTTTATGAGTTCATATCAAGAAGAAGAACATAAATTATATACCGAAATGAGATTCTTTAGGATAATCTTGAGCAGCGTGCTGCCAGCAAAGTTGTCCTTTGATTTTAAGATGCCACTGAATCTTGAATTGATATTTATGTTTGAAAGCCTGTTTGTTGGGTTTTTTTCCTCTCTACATTTATTTATGAACAATTACACTCTTTTGTAACTACTTACTTAACTTAACTTTACTCACTAAGACTATTTAGTGAGTAAAATCATGGTTAGACATGAGTTAAAGCTGCTGAAATGGAAGCTAAATCCTGCCTGCCCCTTTTCCCCTCCCTTACCCATTCAAAAAATAATGAAGAGGTCTAATTTTTATCAATGGTGCACTTACATTATTACAAACTTACAAAGCATAGCAAGGTCCAAAATTAATTCTGTCTCCTTTGAGTAGCCTTGGAGATGACCGCTGTATATCCACAAAGGGATTTTTGCACTGTTCCTACTGAAATTCAAATGCAACTTAAAATATTTCCAGCCCTTGACCAAGATTTTGCACATCATTAAGTGAGCAAGCGAGTCCTTCTTGGCCATCATCACAAATACTTCTTTTTCCTGAAAGAATAGTAAACACTTGTTCTCTCTCTGCATGACTGAATTTCACAACAAAGAAACAAAACGTTCTCTCTCTCTCAATCTCTTTTACTCAATATTAGCTGCAAATTGTGTAGGACACTGCACAGCCTTGGTCAGCTTGTTGGGGAAAAAGCTCATTTTTCTCACTGTCATTGTGTAACTTAAGGCAGGATATTAATTGCATGGCTGTATAAGTTGTTAATAACAGACTGTTGGAGTTAAGTATTTTCTATATCACAACAGTCATCCATTATTACTTCTAACAGGCCATTTCCTCACCCAAACATAAATGTCAGAATACTGAATGCCTTTTACAGGAGCACTTAATTACCAGAACTATTGGAGTTACTCTAGCAGTACTTTCAGAATCCTCAACAGAATACTAGGTTATTGGTGCCACGCCAATATTGTCTAAGTTACAAAGCATTTAAGTATCTTTTACGAATGCCTAAGCCAGATCTTAAGCATGTTTAACTGAAACTTGAACAGCTCAGTTGGGTGGCTTTTTATGTTTCATAGCAGCTTTACAGTCTGCGATGAGAAAATTGGTTGTTTTCTTAAAAAGCGGGATCAGTGCACAAGAAGAAGTAGATGCACACTGGAATCTCCTCTCAGCTTCTGTGAAGAAAGACTGCAAGTAGTAAAGCATGATCTTGTAACTAAATTGCATGAATGATGTGTTATAAGAGATCTTCTATTTTTCCCTGCCATTCTTTGGGGAAAAAGAAAAGATGGGATTTTCTCCAGGACATCTAAATAAAAATTTTCAAAGCTACATGCTTACTGATGACTATGTAGATTCATGTCTAGTCAAAAGGTTGTCTTTTTGCATAATCTCAGCTGGCTAAATGTTATGTCTCTCTGCTCCTTTTCTAATAAATGAAGAGAAAGAGGCAGATCATACCAGGCTGAGATAAGTCTCTTGAGATAAGTGAGATGAATGCCTTGCTGATGATGCTTATCTGTCTTTCCATAAGGTCTCTGGCAGTTAAATGGCTAAACTTAAGTGAAATTAATGTCTTCCATGATGAAACCTTCTTGAAAAGTATCTAAAAATAAAAGTGATAGATAATGTACTTTCCTAAACGTTCAACAACAGATCAGTTTTACTACTGTTTGCTTTTACCATAGTATCTAGGAACTATAGGTATGCATTAGGTGCTTGAGGCTGTATAATCACAGACCAAAAAGCCAGTCCTAACTCCAAGAGTTTACACCCTAAGTATAAAACAAGATGACAGAAGAATGCAGAAACACAGAAGGATTAAAAGGGGCAGTGAGAGCATCTGGGTCAGCAGCAGTCACAACCTACCAACAACCCAATAATCATGATCAAATTTTGAAGGCTTCATAGCAAAAAAGCTTTACAGAGTGAATTGGAGGTTAGATAGGATTGTAACTTTGAAGAGGTTTCAGAGGAGTGCCTCTGAGGGGAAAGAAGCATGGAGATTTATGTTTGGAAAGCAAATACGTGGCCGCTGTGAACTGATGGGAAGTTTGGACCCTGCTTTAGAGCAGGGTCACCTACAGCAGGATGCTTAGGCTGTGTCCAGTTCTGTTTTGAGTATCTGAAATGATGGAGACTTCAGCCTCTGTGGCCAACCTGTTCTAGTGTTTCACCACTCCCACAGTCAAAAAGTGTTTTCTTACGTTTAAGTAGAATTCCTTGTATTTCAATTTGTGCCCATTGCCTTTTATCCTGTTAGTGGGTACCACTGAAATGAGCCTGGCTTCGTCTTCTTTACACCTTCCCATCCAATATGTATACACACAAGATCCACCTGAGCTTTCAGGTGAACCTCTAGGCTGAACAGCCCCAGCTCTCCCAGCCTCTCCTCATATGACAGATGCTCCAATCCCTCAGTCACCTTCGTGGTCCTTCACTGGAATTGCTCCAGTTTGCCCATGTTAATATTGCCCTGGGGAGCCCAGAACTCAACTCAGCACTCCTGATGTGTCTCACCAGTGCTGAGTAGAAGGGAAGGATCACCTCTCTCAATCTGCTGGAAATGATCTTAATACAGCCCAGAAGGATGTTGGCCATCTTTGCCTAACGGAAGCTAGAGAACTGAATTAAAATATGAACATAGTGAATGTTGGGTGGTATTGTCCTAAGTTTGGCCTAACGGAAGCCAGAGAACTGAATTAAAATATGAACATAGTGAATGTTGAGTGGTATTGTCCCCATATCATTCTTAATCCGATTTTCTCAGTCACCAGCTGTACCAGGCATACCCACCATGAGGTGTTAGTAAGAAAAGTTGCTTTATACAGGTATACAGGTTAATAATACAGTATTATTTCCATCACTAGGGTGGTGCATACAACTTTTACATAGTGTCTTCAAATGAGAATTTCTTTAGGCTCAGGAACAACTCCTGTTGAAGTTGAGGAGCAGAACTGAATCTCATGATTCTGGAAAATAGTTTAGTTAATCTGCTGACAGTTTGTGGATCCTGAGCTGGAAAGGGGGAATCTTGGCCAGGAGAGGAAAACAGGCTACCTGTTGTCCTATGTGCTGCACACTGGATGAGGGAGAGTAAAGATGGCACCTTCTGTGAGAGCAATGTAAGTTGCATGATTAGGGGAGGCTGGAGTGCAGGGTGGGACATGCAAGGAAGGGAGTAAGGGTGGTAGCAGGGACCCTATACCAGGAGGGAGATGGGAAAGCTCCTGAGTAAGCATTGGGCCAGCTGGCCTCCCAGATGAGGAGGAGGAGACTTTAAAGGAGCATGGGGACAAGGTAGGGGAACTGGGTGGAGGTTAAAATGGAAAGCCTTTCCATATGCTCCTTTCAAAAAATAGATGATGTGGCATTTCCACATAAGGCACGGGCTGATTTGGGGTCCTTCACAGTGACCTGTAGAACCACTATTGAACTTACCTAGGTGATGTAAGTATTGATGATAAGAAAAGCATGGAAATTTCTTCTGAAGTCGGATGCTACTACTGATTAAAACACTTTGAGGTAAAGACTTTTTAGCAGTGTACGCAATTTGTCTGCTCCAAGATTTCTTTCACTAAGCTGCTGCTGTTGCCTGACCTCATGAAATGGCACTGCGTGGGAGCTACACACTTCACATGCAATTCCAAAAGATGGCAACCTTAGGCTTCCAAACTGGGGCCTCTGCTGAACAGCTCTGCAGCTCTTAACAGTTCACAGTGGTGAATGTTAAAAAATTCTGGGTTCTCCCAGACTGAGCTTATTTTTTTCTTTCTATCTATCCTATTCTCCATATTTTTCTACGTATAAAACAGAATTTATGTGACTCAATTAAAAAATGGGCAACTTCCCAAATGTATTTCTGTGCCTGAAGGAAGGGGAGGATAGGAAACCTTAAATTACTGACTCTGGGTTTCAGTCTGTGACTTCTGTTACCTACAGGAGTGAGGCTGTGCTATCAATCTGTGCTGAAATGATGTTCCTATGGCACAATCATAAAGCAGAGACAGTTCAGCAAAAGTATGAGAAAGGAACTATTTAATTCGATGAACTGTAGTATATTTGCTCTTGTCTTACTGAATTATTAAGGCTTTATACACACAGTTCACTAGTCTTGTCCATACCAGTGTACTTTAAATGGCAATCACTAGCATTTTGAAACCCTGTATAACTCTGGGCAGATACACTTTCACTTGAGACATGGTAAGGTACATAGCCTCCTCATACTACATGCGTTCTCATGTCTTCAAAAATCTGTCTTTTTTCTTGGTTAGTACTTATTTTCTGATTTGATCTTTGTGTCCAGTCCCTGCTTTTTTGTGGTTGTTTTCATCATGAATTTTACTTGTGAGAAGGTAAGGATGGAAACTTCACAGACCATTTTATCAAAAAATGCAGTTATTTTAGAATTTTTTATCAAATAATGTAGATTTGGCTGAAGTTGCATTGACAAAAATACAAAATTCTGATGCTAAAGTCTAATTCTGGGGTTTTTTTAACATGCTGCTTTTGTATTACAGGATCAGTACTTGACGGAATATCAAGCATCTTGCTTATTTTCCAAAAGTCATATTTGGAAATAGTTCAGAAAATTCCATCTTGCTTTGGCTTAAAGCCAGATTTTGAAATCTCAGCTTTCGTGAAGCAGATCTCAGCTTTCTCCAGGCAGCCCTAGCAGCAAGGTCAAAGTTTGAGCCCCACTCTGTTTTATGCCAAAGCTTTTCACTTCTGCAATTGTTCATCTGCTTCTTTCCCTCCCCAATCCAGGGATAAAAATTTATATCGTATTTTGGTTGTGCCAGTTCCTTGTGATTTCCCCTTCCTTACTTGTGCTGCACCACTGTGGCAGGGTAAGTACTGGCCTAGGCTATTACTTCCCTTCATGCAGGCAGCAGAACTGGGAGAGAATTTTGAGGGTGGTTTTGCTGCTTTTTGCTTTTGTGCAGAAAGCTTGTGGTTTTAGTGTAGCCTGTAGGGATATTTTCCTCCCACAATGTTTGTTGGTCCGTCTTTTTTAAGCAACTCAATATTCTAATCGTTTGGTATCACTTCATATTACTCTCTTCTTCTCAGTTAGGTTTGTTGCCTGCAGAGGTAAGATTTCAGTCAGGGATCTTATCTCTGTGAGGTTTATCCTGTGCTACAACCCTCATTACTGTAGTGTCTGAGCATCTCAATGTTCAGTACATTTATCCTTGCCACCCCTGTGGAATAGAAAGCTTATTTTCTATCTATTTGCTTTTAACAAATGGAACACAGTGGTCCGTGGAGGCTGAAGGCTGGATGAAACACAGTGAAGAAATTGAACATGGGCTCCCGTGCATAACTTTCAGGTGTTCGGCATCCTAATTACCTCTGTTAAACAGTTGGGGTGATGGATGTTGCATATGGGGCAGGGTATCTGAAAGAGTCAGCATTCTCAGCAGGAGGCCACTCTGAGACAATTAACAAGAAGGGGGATGTCTCTGAGATCCTGCCTCCTTCTGCAGCTTTGGCATTTAGCTTTCTGTGGGCAATAGGCACTTCCTTCCTTTGTGTACTGGGTTTGCGTGGTGAGGTTTTGGCAGCAGGGGGGCTATAGGGGTGGCTGCTGTGAGAAGCTGCTAGAAGCTTCCCCTGTGTCCCACAGAGCCAATGCCAGCCGGCTCCAGGATGGACCTGCTGCTGGCCAAGGCTGAGCCCATCAGTGACGGTGGTAGCACCTCTGGGATAACACATTTAAGAAGGGGGAAACCAACTGTGCAACGGCAGCCAGAGAATATGTGACAGAAACAACTCTGCAGACACCAAGGTCAGTGAAGAAGGAGGGGGAGGAGGTGCTCCAGGCGCCGGAGCAGAGATTCCTCTGCAGCCCATGGTGAAGACCATGGTGAGGCAGGCTGTGCCCCTGCAGCCCATGGAGGTCCACGGTGGAGCAGATGTCCACCTGCAGCCTAACGGGACCCCATGCCAGAGCAGGTGGATGCCCGAAGGAGGCTGTGACCCTGTGGGAAGCCCACACTGGAGCAGGCTCCTGGCAGGACCTGTGACCCTGTGGGGGACCCACGCTGGAGCAGTTTGTGAAAAACTGCAGCCCGTAGGAAGGACCCACATTGGAGAAGTTCGTGGAGAACTGTCTCCTGTGGGAGGGACCCCACGCTGGAGCAGGGGAAGAGTGTGGCGAGTCCTCTCCCTCACGAGGAAGGAGCGGCAGAAACAACGTGTGATGAACTGACCCCAACCCCCATTCCCTGTCCCCCTGTGCTGCTCAGGGGGAGGAGGTAGAGAGAATCAGGAGTGAAGTTGAGCCTGGGAAGAAGGGAGGGGTGGGGGGAAGGTGTTTTTAAGATTTGGCTTTATTTCTCATTATCCTGCTCTGATTTGATTGGTAATAAATTAAACTAATTTCCCCAAGTCGAGTCTGTTTTGCCCCTGACGGTAATGGTGAGTGATCTCTCTGTCCTTATCTCAACCCATGAGCCTTTCGTTATACTTTCTCTCCCCTTTGCAGCTGAGGAGGGGAGTGATAGAGCGGCTTTGGTGGGCACCTGGCGTCCAGCCAGGGTCAACCCACACCTTGGCACACCACCTCTCCTGCCAGTGCATGCAAGGCTTGTTCTCTGAGCTCTGGTCCATGCTTTTATCCTTCTATGTCTTCTGTCTAGAAAAAAACACCGAAAACCACAAAACCCGTGGTGGTTTCCCTCTTCCTCACACCCCTTATACATGAATCAGTAGCTTAAGCATTAACCTGAGAAGTTTATGAGGGCTTGGTGCTCACTTGGGCATGTTGAAGTTGCATCTCCCAGGTCCTGGGGGAGCGCCCAACCGAGCAGGCTGCCCGGGAGGCTGGAGCTGGGAAGGGAGCCGTGCTGCCAAGGCTGTGTGAGTAGGCTGGGAGGAATGCGGGAGTCCTGGGGCCTGGAGGAGAATGACTCCTGGCCTGGCTGTCCCAGCAGGGAGGGGTAACTTCTGGACTCCGCTCCCAGCTTCCAGACTTGTTTGTGCATTTTAAACGCAACTCCAAAACTAGTCTAAGAGGTGCAATCTGTATTTTTGTCATTCAGGTGACAGCCTTAACTACTCAGGGGTAAACATACTCTCCTTCATGTCTTCTGTCCCCCTGCCCCTGCTCAGTCTACCTTCCAGCCTGGTATTTAAGCATGTTTTTGAGGCAGGAGACAGAGAGGAGTCAAGAGAGGAACCTCCTCTTGCTGAAGAGACCTTTAACCCAGGTGTCTTCTGTTTTTTCCAGTGAGTGTGCTCTAACCAGCAGGATACTGTGTGAAAATGAACACTTGCAACAATTTCTTCCTCTCTGGCTATGTTTTAACAGAAAATGTTCACCTCTTCATTTTGTGAAGTACTCTGGGCTTCTGCTGTAGCGTGGGTGTGTTCTGAGTACAGGTACTGGGCTCCTCCGGGGCCAGAGAGACACCTGGGGTTTTTGGGTCTTCAATTAGAATAGGCAAGTGACACAACTCCCAAGATGCTTAATTTTCTCCTTGCACAGAAGCAGAATTTTTAGATAACTTGCAGGTTTAAGTGGGAGGTGGCCCTTGGAGTAGGCACTTGCAGCTGCCCGGTTTATGGTTTTGGAATTGCTATACAATTATGGAGGTGTTTAAGTTCTCTGTCGAATGTAGCCTTAACTGAGTAGGGCCCCATGTCAGTGCCCTTGCTCCTTTTCCTGTCTCTTTGCCTATTCTATTTCCAAATCAGTAAAAAAAAAGATATGAAATAGTTACTAATCATAATTTCTGTAATACTTTACCTGATAATCATGTCTCTGTAATATTGCCTATCATTATAACCACTTCTTTCAATCATCCAGCTTGTTTTAAATCTGTATAACTTCTTTCTACAGAAGATAATTAGATTTAATTTTAAGCATAGGGGTTTTTTTTATGAAGTACTGTCATTATTGAACCTACTGCTTTTCATTCATCAAGGATCAGAATTTAATAGAGGTCTCATACATTTTACAAAATTTTGTATTTAAATGAACACTTTTTTTCCTCTCATTTTTTTACTGTATCCCCTTACCTCTGTATTTTTCTGTTGAGGATGCTGGGCCAGTTCCAACTGTAATGTATTACTTCTTGCTCCATCAAATTAATTTATAGCACAGGTTCAGTGAAACAGTTTCACTGTTTCAAAGGAGATTGCAGATGTACCTCTGCTGACAGAATTTTATCCATAAATTTAGATACAAAATGTCTCAGAAAACATTGTCTATTACTGGACTAATTTCAGCCTAATAGCGTACTCTTTATTTTATGCTGATTACAGTGGTCTCTGTTCAGAGAAAATAAACTTGCTTATTCCAGTAGCTTTTTTTCCCTAAAAATCTTATGAACTAAAAATCACCATGGCAAAGTACTCATTTCTACATTTCTATTTGGCAAAAATGAAACTAGCAGATGATTTTGCCATCGAAGGCCTGGACAAAATTTGAAAATGACTTAAGATTTTCCCCTGCAGAAACTTAATTCTCTCCATTATTATCGGCATTTCTGCTGCGCACATAGCCCCTCTCAAACTTCACTGGGGATAGTTTCCATGGGAACCAGAGAATGAGAACTGATGAGTCTTGAAACAGTCAAATAATAATCTTGCTTTTTACCAGTGGGCAAAGATTTACTTCTCCAGTGTTTAATGGAAGGCACTAGAGCTTATTATGTTTTGAAGGAGAGGAAAAAACCAGACATCTGGCAGGAGGCCAAGTCTGCTTTGTATACCTGTAGGGTTCATACTAGCTGTACTAAAAGGGAAAACTACAATATTCTCCTGTGCTTGTAGACTTCCTGAATGATAGAAAGGGAAACTCTCCGTTAAATGCAAACACTCAGAGTCCAGGGAAGATGAGGAGGAAGCAGCAGTCACGAGGAGATGAGTTGATTACACGTGTGGCAGAGGTACAGAGCCACCTCAGGAATGCAACCTTTTAGAGGCTATTGAATGATCCTGCAGAAAACAGTCCTGGGGACGCATTTCCAGGTGCTAGCATTGACTCGCCTCCAGAACTGAACTCTCCCGTTTTTTGCACAACGTTAAGTGCATTTTACCACGACTGAGTATTAGCTATAATGAGGGTTGTTTATTGTGATTCCATGGGAGGGAGCAAACTCCCTCAAGAGTGGTATTAGGTAATGAATAAAGTCACACTGAAGTCCAATGAGATGGTCTGCTAAGCTAGCAATTATTTGGCTGCCATAGTCATTGGGATTATTTTCCTGAAATACTGAGAAGAGGTGGGAACACCATATTTCACTCTTGTAGAGAAAAAATATGGAAAGGATAGAGAAATGTCTGCCTTTTTTTAGATCTGTGATATCTTTTATGAAAGATGACCTCCAAAAGGAGAAGAAAGCAGGTTCCACAAATCTTGCAGTAAAGTTCCAGTTCTCTGTAAATGCCAATGCATAGAAATGACCAGAAATTTATTCCTACAGAGACTTAAATTTGACCAATACCTTGTAGTTTTAAGGTAGCACAATTCAAACTTGAATTATAGGAGGGTAAATGGCAAGGTATGTTTTTAAAAAAAAAAAAAAATTCTCTTAAACCCATTTTTATATTCTTTACCATCATCTGATTTTCCAGTGCTTTTGAGCTTAAGTATTTCATATACACCTTTGTTTAATTATTTTAATCTCTATTTCACAAACATAAAGAGAGTAAAAAGAAAAGTGGATACATAGAGCCATAGAGCATTATTGCGGTGTTTGGAAAATTATTTCTTTTTTGTCAATTAGTTGAAATAATAGATCCTGAGGGAGAATAGCTATTGTTATTTCTGCATTGCATAATGTATCAAACATAGATGTGATTAATGATTTAATACAGTGATTAAATTAAGAAATCCCCTTTCTGTCTCTTACCAGTAATTAGTATGCTATAAACACTGAAGGCAATTATTGTGTTTAAAAATGAGGACTCAAATTTTAAAATATTTTTTCTTAGCTTGTGGATGAAACTAAAATAAAATGAGATGCTTGCATTAAAAAAACTGTAAAAAGGATTTTTCTGCATTAAAGAAGTATTTTGGTGGGCTTATGAGATAAATACCGAGTTGTATTACTGACAATATTAAAGAATACCTAATACAGGAGGAGGATGAGGTGGCAGATGAAGCACAGTTAGGGAATACATGGGGTTGGCAAACTGTTACGCTCTGTCTTTGGGTCACTTTATTTGGGCACCCTTAGCCATGCGCAAAGAGACCCTGCAAGGAAGAGGTCTGCAGTTTAAATGTGTAAAGTAATGCTCATTTTTTTCCTGAATTCTAATATCAGATTTCCTACTGTATGTTTTAAAATATCTTCATGTTAAATTACTGCCCTGTAAAGGTCTGGTGACCAAAGGTAAGCACAAGTAAAGAATATTTCCATGTTTTTGATGCCTAGAAGAGTTTATTAACTTCTTACTGCTTGACTGAGACAAGTGTTTACCCTGTTGCTACTAGCTCTATACAGAATGCCCGCCCCGACTTCCAGGAGTGAAGGACATCACCAAAATTCTTCATTCCTGTGACCAGCTGACCTAACTGAAGTTATGCTGGGAAAGAAGAGACAGCTCCTTCTCTTCCCCACAGTCTGTAAAACAGGCTTGTTGTGGATGTGGGGTACAACAAGGCAGCAAATGCTAATACTGGTAGGCTGCTTAACATGGTATTCCCTACTGTTCTCTGAGCTAGATCCCCAATTGCTGACCGCAGACACTAGGCAAGATGACTGTTAGAGGAGAAACTGAAGATTGTTAACCACTGATGAATCATAAATCTCGAGCACCTATTCTTTTGGAGAAAAAGGCATCAGGGCTGCTGCTTATCTTGAAGATCTGGGTGGTGCAGTGAGAGAGAATGTAATGATAATCACATAAGAACAGCAGAAACGGTGGTGGTTCCTAAACATCTGATAGGAGACAGTGGAACAAAGGACAGGGCTGATACAACTGCCATTTCATCACAGCGTGCCCAAATCAAACAGCATCGTTTCCTGGGAGATCGAACAATGCTGCATGCTTATTAATCACAAGAGAAGCTCTCTGCTGTTCTCACACGTCCTCCAAAACCTGTCTAACTCAAGTGGGCGAGGATCAGCCCACCCATGACAAACTGCTGCGGCTTTATCCTACATACTGTATATTACCAAAAATGTTATGTCTGCTCTGAACAAAATGTCCAAGTGTGATAAATGTGGGCAACATTCCAAGAAAGTGGGCTTGTCTTCATAGGAAAATTGTATTTAAAATCAAACTTTAAGTTGGTTAATTCATTTTAATTAGACTAATCTACAGACCTGCATGAGACACTCATTTTTTTGTAAATGTTGCTGTCACACTCACTGAAATAAATGTTTTGTGCAGATTAGTGTGCTGCTAACTAAATTGGTCTGAAATCACATCAAATTTACAATTACTTTCTCTAGCAGCTGTGGTTATATGCTGTGGTCTTCTTTACACTGGACCTTAGTTCCCACTGTTTATTATACAAATGTAGGTGTTTTAGGAAAGCTTTCACTGAAGCAGCAGGCATCTTTTTTCCCCAAAGAAAGCCTGTATTTCTGCTAGGTTAGAGAAGGACTTGAGTAGTGCTGGCTGTTGAATGTACAGCCACACTCTTCTCAAACTGCATGTGGTAGGCCCCACTGCTGGAATTTATCTTAGTTTGATATGGTAAAAGTCAAGAGTTAATGATATAGCTCTTTTTATTGCTGAAAATCTTGGTAGAACAATACTAATAGAAAATTTGCTCTTTTGTAAAGTATACTATCCCAGCAGAAGGCAAAACGGTCAGATACACATTTTTTTCTTCCTCATCCAAGGAAGGAATGTTTTCTCAGTAAGTAAACTATGATCTAGGATTCTTTGAAGAAATACAAGCATCAGCTAATTTAGAATCACTAAAAATCTGTTTGCTGTGTGCTTACTCTCTGATATCATGCTTGGTTGTCAATCGTCTTTGTTTTACTGTGTTTTACTATTTGAACTTCATGATGAGATGAAAAGCTTGAAGGAGCTTTTAAAATGTAAACTAGGTTAGAAAAGGCACTGTTCAGAACGTTGCAAGAGTCGTTTAAAAGAAGCTTGTTACTGTGACATTCATGTCTAACATGAGTATGTTGGGGCAAGTTTTTATCTGCAAGAATAACAGTAGTCATTTTACATTAAAAAAAAACAGTCTAATTCCCAGTGAAGGGTAGAAGCATGAAAGTAGACTTATTTTAATGACCCAGCCAGACAGGTCTGCCAGCAAAGTCTTGTATACTTGGTTAAGTAGTCTTGTGTAAACCAATAATATTTTAATTGTTTATTTAAAGGATGCAATGTATGTTTTATGTTGTCTCTTCCAATTATGCATGATGAATATATTTTACTTTACAGAAACCTTTGAGGCAATTATTCAAGAATTTGGCAAAAAGTAACTTAATGACCACTAAGTAGTCCTTCAAACAAGAAGTCTCTATCTCTGGAAGTTGTTATATCTATGAAATGTAAACCTAAAAGTGTAAGTAAGTAAGGTTAGCTAAGAGGGGGAAAGAGTAGACTTATTGTTGAAATAGTTTGACTTCAACTTTTACAATGGTGGGAAGCAGCTCAAGAATTACAACCCATCTGTCATTATTCCAGCTACTGGTTGAACTGTTACATTCCTTTTTCATACCTTAGGTAGATATTACAATGTGTATGACATATCCCAGGATTATTTTTACTACGTAAGCATCGTACTGTTTGTATCTGAAAAAATATCAGGTCCTCCCTTTACCATACCACTTCTTGAGTTAAACTTACTGAAGTCTCCTTTTTAAGGAAAGAAAGGACTGCTAGACCAGAAGATCCTAGAGCAACTGGCAGGGAATTTGTTCAGGACCAAGTAAAAGCAGCACCCAAGAAACAACTGCAGTTTGGTATGTTGGAAGCATAACCTTCCCTAGGACTGATGTGTTCCCGATTTCACTGAAATTAAAGGCTGTCTTCTGTTCAGTTTTTGTAGCAGGGGAGTTCGGTTCACAGGAACTCAGCAGATGCCCTGGTGATATGCTAGTTAAGCTGTTGCAGAGTGACTCAAGCAATGCTGACTTAGGCTAAAAGAGGATCAAGCCTAATAAGTGGGGTTACATTTTTGTCCTTGGTAACAGAATCACAGAATCAGTACGGTTGGAAAAGACCTGTAAGATCATCGAGTCCAACCTGGGGGGGGGGGGGGGGGGGGGGAAGAAAAAAAAAAAAAAAAAAAAAAAAAAAAAAAAAAAACCAAAACACAACACAACCACAAAACCCACGCCACACAACAACAATAACAAGCCACAACCCACCCAACACCACACAGCACCATGTCCATCAAGCTACATCCCACAATGCCACATCCACACGCTCCTTGAATACCTCCAGGGAGGGTGACTCTACCACCTCCCTGGGCAGCCTATTCCAGTGTTTCACCACTCTCTCAGTGAAGAACTTTTTCCTAATGTCTAGCCTGAACCTCCCCTGTCGCAACTTGAGGCCATTTCCTCTAGTCCTGTCACTAGTCACTTGGGAGAAGAGACCAACACCCACCTCTCTGCAACCCCCTTTCAGGTAGTTGTAGAGAGCGATGAGGTCTCCCCTCAGCCTCCTCTTCTCCAGGCTAAACAACCCCAGCTCGCTCAGCCGCTCCTCATAAGACTTGTGTTCCAGACCCCTCACCAGCTTCGTCGCCCTTCTCTGGACACGCTCCAGCACCTCAATGTCCTTCTTGTAGTGAGGGGCCCAAAACTGAACACAGTATTCGAGGTGCGGCCTCACCAGAGCCGAGTACAGAGGCATGATCACCTCCCTGCTCCTGCTGGCCACACCATTTCTGATGCAAGCCAGGATGCCGTTGGCCTTCTTGGCCACCTGGGCACACTGCTGGCTCATATTCAGCCGGGTGTCGATCAACACCCCCAGGTCCTTTTCTGCAGGGGAACTTTCCAGCCACTCATTCCCAAGCCTGTAGCGTTGCCTGGGGTTGTTGTGGCCGAAGTGTAGAACCCGGCACTTGGCCTTATTGAACTTCATCCGGTTGGCCTCAGCCCATCGATCCAGCCTGTCCAGATCCCTCTGCAGAGCCTTCCTACCCTCAAGCAGATCAACACTCCCTCCCAACTTGGTGTCATCTGCAAACTTGCTGAGGGAGCACTCTATCCCCTCATCCAGATCATCAATGAAGATATTAAACAAGACCGGTCCCAAAACCGAGCCCTGGGGGACTCCGCTTGTGACCGGCCGCCAACTGGATTTCACCCCATTCACCACAACCCTCTGGGCTCGGCCATCCAGCCAGTTTTTTACCCAGCGAAGAGTGTACCTGTCTAAACCACAGGCCGCCAGCTTCTCTAGGAGAATACTGTGGGGAACAGTGTCAAAGGCTTTGCTGAAGTCCAGGTAGACAACATCAACAGCCTTCCCCTCATCCACTAGGCGGGTCACCTGGTCATAGAAGGAGATCAGGTTGGTCAAGCAGGACCTGCCTTTCATGAACCCGTGCTGGCTTGGCCTGATCCCTTGGGTAACCTGCACGTGTCCCGTGAGCGCCCTCAAGATGAGCCTCTCCATAACCTTCCCCGGCACCGAGGTCAGGCTGACAGGCCTGTAGTTCCCCGGATCCTCCTTCCGACCCTTCTTGTAGATGGGCGTCACGTTGGCAAGTCATGTCTGTGACTTACACAGCAGGCTGCCAGGGATTTATACTGTGCTCTTTTCAAGGGGCAAAATGTTCCCAAAGTGTACTGGGTTTGCGTGGTGAGGTTTTGGCAGCAGGGGGGTATAGGGGTGGCTTCTGTGAGAAGCTGCTAGAAGCTTCCCCTGTGTCCCACAGAGCCAATGCCAGCTGGCTCCAGGATGGACCCACTGCTGGCCAAGGCTGAGCCCATCAGCGACAGTGGTAGCGCCTCTGGGATAACACATTTAAGAAGGGGGAAAAACCCAAAACCTGCTCAATTGCAGCCAGAGAGAGGAGTGAGAATATGTGACAGAAACAACTCTGCAGACACCAAGGTCAGTGAAGAAGGAGGGGGAGGAGGTGCTCCAGGTGCCGGAGCAGAGATTCCCCTGCAGCCCGTGGTGAAGACCATGGTGAGGCAGGCTGTGCCCCTGCAGTCCATGGAGGTCCATGGTGGAGCAGATATCCACCTGCAGCCCGTGGAGGACTCCACGCTGGAGCAGGTGGATGCCCGAAGGAGGCTGTGACCCTATGGGAGGCCCATGCTGGAGCAGGCTCCTGGCAGGAGCTGTGGACCCATGGAGAGAGGAGCCCACGCTGGAGCAGGTTTGCTGTCAGGACTTGTGACCCCGTGGGGGACCCACGCTGGAGCAGTCTGTTCCTGAAGGACTGCACCCCATGGAAAGGACCCATGCTGGAGCAGTTCGTGAAGAACTACAGCCTGTGGGAAGGACCCACATTGGAGAAGTTCGTGAACTGTCTCCCGTGGGAGGGACCTCACGCTGGAGCAGGGGAAGAGTGTGAGGAGGAAGGAGCGGCAGAAACAACATGTAAGGAACTGACTGCAACCCCCATTCCCTGTCCCCCTGTGCTGCCAGTGGGGAGGAGGTAGAGAAAATTGGGAGTAAAGTTAAGCCCCTGAAGAGGGGAAGGGAAGGTGTTTTAAGATTTGGTTTTATTTCTCATTATCCTACTCTGATTTGATTGGTAATAAATTAAACTAATTTCCCCAAGTTGAGTCTGTTTTGCCCATGATGGTAATTGGTGAATGATCTCTCCCTGCCCTTATCTCAACCCACGAGCCTTTCGTTTTATTTTCTCTCCCCTGTGCAGCTGAGGAGGGGAGTGATAAGAGTGGCTTTGGTGGGCACCTGGCGTCCAGCCAGTGTCAACCCACCACACACAAGCACTCCCACACGAGCTGTAGGAAGACTGAGTCCATGACTGTGTTTTGGGAGACTTGTACCACTGTGTGTGAGGCCTTCTTGACCTGTCAAAACAAAGGCCCCAGGGAAAAGCGCTCTGCTCACTTCCCCTCCTCTGCTGCTTATCCCTCGGTGGCCCTGTGTACCTAACCCTTGTCTGTGTGCATGGGTAAAGAGAAGAGAACAATACTGGGCGCTCCGCTCCCTCTTGTACAGGCAAGCAGGCTCTGTAGTTAAGGGGCACGGAGATGACCTCCTCCTTGTTTTCTCTGTATAAACATGGCATCCCAATGTGGGAGGTGCAGAAGCTTTTTCTCATGCTGTTCTCTGTTCTGTAACCATGTAAAGCAAGTGTGTGTGCAGGGTAAGATTAGGCCACAGGAGGTGCTTAGTAGTTAGCTTTCCCCTGTGGGTTTCCTTTGAGCTGTGAAGCTCAACCAAGAAGTAGCAGGGAAAAAGGAGAGTACCTACACCTACCTACTGTGAAGAAGGTTATGTCTTTTTTTTTTGTTGATGGGGTTTTTGCCACTATACTGTAGCTATCTACATGGGCACAGCCCTCCAGCAGAACTCCTGATTTTTTTCTATATCCTTTTCCCTTCAGTAAGTTTGAAAAGAGTTAAAAATTCATGTCGGATTCTGGTCTGGACTTCACTGAATTTGTTTGTATGGGCTTGGTTAAACAAAGAAAGAAATAAGCACATAAAAATAATTTCCTACTGCCTGCCATTGGTTAAATATACAAAATCAGCTTTCAAAGTGTACATACAAGTAATTGTGGCATAGCCCAATATTTAAGACTTCTGCTTTTTTAGAAAATACGAGCTTCCATCACCTTGTTACTTTATACACTTAATTTTGCATAGGTTTGAAATAACAGAATCAATTACACCTAAATAAGGTATGTAAATAAATAAATAAATACAAAATTAATTCCCTTCTCCAAAAGCAACACAGAGTAAGCAGTAGTGCATGAGACATGAACAGCTTTCTAATTAATGTCAATCTCTACTTCTAGAACATTTTAAGGCAGTATAGTCTGCAACAATTACTTTAAAAACAGTCTCTGTTTTGTGATGAGTTATGGTCTGCTCTCAGAAGGCAAAAAGTTAAACAAACATTCTCTTAATCATGCCCAAGATTAGCACACTAATTTAAAAAATCTGATTCTCCTCTGGAGCATCTATTTTTTTTCTCCAATTTTGAGCCTTCCATGAAGAACACAGACTGTTCTGTATGTGTCCTCTTTAAAATTTCTTGTTACAGATGAATCAGTTAGTGAAGAATTCATGACTCATTCCTACAAAAAAATTTCTTGAACTTCCCCACCTATGTGGCCTAAGGATCATACCCCTACTGACTTATCTCCTAGCAAACTTTCTCATTTCTTCAGCAAGAAGTTCTTAATCTTCTTTTTGATATTGCATCCATGAGGACCTTGTTATTGACTTATTACTGAAATGAAAGGCATGATCAAACTCAAGATTTCTAGCATTACAGTCTCTGACTACAAGGATGGCTGGTATGTATTATGGATAACCATATATTCTGTGGTACAAAGTATTACAGGTAGTTTAATCTGAGAAATAGTGTGTATCTCAGTAATTGCATATGGTTGGATATTTGATTTCAAGTTTATGCTTTTCAAGCTCACTACAAATGAAATGGAGAAGGCAAAAAGTTAAACAAGGCTACATGGTCAGTGATTTCCATTCAGTGCTGAATCAAATGGTTTACATCTACCAAGACAGTTGGAGGGGGAAGGCGAAAGAATGAAGGTGGGCAGAAGGTTGATCTTCTCAAAGTGCAATGCAGCAGAAGTCATTCCTTGCGATAAGATGGTTTCATAGAGCAAAGGTTTTAATGAAAGAAGGCAGAAAAAAATAAAGGCCTCCACCCTGAGATTCTGAATCCCTGAAATTCCTGCTAGCATTGGTTGCCAGACTGCAGAATACAAGGGCAGAAAGGATAAGTGCCATGTAAAAATGTTGTGGAAAACAGTACAAGCTTGTTCATGCTCAAACTAAGCAGTTTTTCTAAAACATATCTGTATGAACAGAACCATAAAAATCAAGAGGGGGGGAGGGGGAAGATTACTTGCATTTAAGAGATCCTAAAGTGACTTGTCCAGCCTGTCTTTTGATCATAATAGTTTTTTCTCTTTTTGCTTCATAGTAACATGAGATGTACACTGTCCTTTGAAGGATGAACTACTGAACTACTACTACTACTGAAACCCAGTTTTACTCAGTGTATTAAAAGAAATGTCCAAGTGGTAATATATACATTTCTGGTTCCCTAAAATATCTTCTGCTGCTTTGCCCCCCCACCATTCAACATTCTTTCCCATTTTTTGTTCTACTGCCAACAGATAGTTTTGCTGGCTATTTAGAGAGTTCTCTATTGAAGCAGCACTGAATGCAAGCTTCAGAAAATCTATTTAAAAGAAAAGTAAGAAGTGTTTTGGGCATTTAAGAGCTATAGGAAATGTTCTGTGCAGCAATCAGAAATGTTGCCTAAAAATAAGTAGTTTAGCCTTATGTGTGTATTGTCCATATTTCTACCTTTACAGTATAGGTTCAGAGTCCTAAACTTAACATTCAAACAATCCAGTGCTGTCTGCAGTTTGGGAGGTTTACGGACGGACATTTCCTTTTCTAGTGATCAGGATGGTTCAATATAGTCAGAAAGACATTCCCCATTCTGTTTATCAGTTCACAATGTTACTGAATGTCCCATAATTTTTAAACATAATGAATTCAAGGAAGCTGTAGAATAATATGATGACTTAATAAACTTCATCCTGATAAAAAACAGAATTTGGTGCGTTGGTACAATGTAAATTTACAGTAGTTAAGACAGCAGAATTTAATTCAGTGTTTTCTCTTTGTAATGGAAAAGATTTTTTCTGTTATTTTTTTCTGGTAAATTGTCTCAGCTGTCCTTTTAAACTTAAAACAGTTAATACAGCAGGCCAACCTGGTGTGCCCTGTGTTCTGGCACTTAGATGATTTTTACATTGAGAAGTCACGAGAAGATCCTTGTTAACAAATAATCCATCCATGATAATGCCACCATCTGCTGTCCGGGGAGGAGGGAGAGCAATGAAAACCAGAAAAAGCAAAATCTCAGCCTCCCTTACTTGGTGCAGACTCCCTCCAGCAATCCACAAATCTTATTCAGGCATCTGGCAAGGACTTGGCAGCTTTGCAGTTGTGGGAAGTGAAAAATGATCGTAGTTAAACTTATGCCTAGCATTCTTTTATTTTTTACAAAGATAGTAAAATAGTAACGTGGTACCCGTTTGCAGGCATGCATCTATGTATAGCTTTAGATGGCCCCTCTAAAGCACTTACAAACTGCTTAGAACATCATGCATGGGCGAACTGTAGTGCTAGTGAATTTAGGTTTGATCTAAACTCCCACTCTCTCAGCTGTTTCTGAAGACTTGGTGCACTGTGTTCTTTTTCCTTCTCTGAATGGCACTGTGCATTACTAGTAGTAGCACCATGAGTTACTACTACCTCATACTATATTAAATAGCCATTTACTTTTTCCCTTGCAGTGAAATAACGAAAAAATTTCTTTACCTGATGAGATTAGTCTCTTCACTGCCTGTATATGCTCTTGTAGAGCAGTTGTGCAAAGCTGATTGAGTAGGCTCTCAAATACAAGAGACTAGGAAAATGCTCTTTTCTCCTCCCCCTCTCCCACCCCAGTTACTTGCCTGGTGTTTCTGAGGTCTTGCCCTTAGTTAGTCCTCTGTGCAATCCGGAAGAAGCACTGCCACGCAGGCTAATCATTCCCTCGTTGCTCTGCCTGAGCTGCTTCCTTCCTTTTACTTTTAAAAACTTCTTTCCCTGTTCCAATTATGAGACAAGCTGGAGCTCCTGAAGTACAAAGCAAAACTGTTTACCTCCAGCTGGGATTTTATGGGACTGATTCGATGGCGTCTCTACCATACAACCTACCCCAACTGGAGACAGTGATTTCATGCGGGATAGGAAAGTAAGACACTGGAGAGAATATTTGTGTTCTAGTCCGAGCTTCTGTAGAGATATAAATATATGTAACTTTATTCTTTCTTTTTATTGGAATCTACATAGTATCAAGCCACTTACCAGCTAGTACATGATGCATTCCAATATTTTAGTGTTCATGTGCCATTGCTTGCTAGCCTGTTTTCTTCATCATAGTCAAGGCATTGGTGGGACTCTTGAAGCTGCCTGTATAGAGGCATGGACACATGCAGCTACCTTATCTTCTTTTGTTTCAGTCATTTTATTCCCTGTCTGAAAATTCCACTACATCCAAAATAGATAAATAAAAAGGGTCCAGTTCTTTTGGTCCTCATGCACTCCTTGCAACTTCCCTCTTCTCAGATGTGACAGGTTGTTGGCAGTTTTGTACCCGTCTGTATTTCCCTTCTGCCTCCACCTCCTCACCATCTATTCCTAAACACTCTTTCACGTGGCACAGCATGAAACTCAAGCAGACTGCTGGGTAGTATGTCTAAGCTAGCTTAAACCTCTGTAATCTCACTTTCCTTTCTTCACCCTTCAGTCCAGCCCTCTCTCCCCCTCTTCTTTACAGCCATTTTTCTTAGATGACAAGACAGTGCTTGGAAGAGAGGTTGGTCATTTGTAAGAGGTGTATTACATAGAGCAATGCCAACACAATACAGAGGAAAAACTACTTATATGACCTCATTATAAAGAAATTTACCGTAACTGTTGAATTTTGCAAAGCTCTTGGGAAAACAGTTACAATTCTGCATCCTAGTTCTTTTTGATTCTGCATCCCCTCCTGTTCACTTGTTGTAGACTTGATTTAGGTATGTTTGCTTCCATTAGGCTATCAGGCAGCCTGCTTGCAGTACCTGCTTTTGCTGCCCGGACACTAGCGCATACAACTATTTAGGTCCAAGCCCTACTATCAGCTTATTTACTAAGTGATTTTGTTATTGTGCTAAAGTGTGCATGACTCCATGCCTGAATGAATGAAAATGGTCACTCTTAACAGGAAGCACTTGAATAATCAATGGCCCTCTCAGACCTGAGTGCCATTCATCAGATGCATCCTGGAGCTCTTCAGTCTCTTTCTCATTTCACGGTAAAGTTACAAATGACCAGATGAGAGATAACTTGTTTGGTGAAAATGGATGGGCGGGTTGTGTGTAAATACACCTTTCCTTGGTAGCAAGAGTCCTGTTTGCCTCTGGTTTAGACAGAAACTTCTCCTGGAGAAACAAGGATCCATCGCCTAAACCCATTGTGCAGGCCTATTCCAACACTTGTTGATACAAGTTACAGCTTCTCAAGTTCTTTTAGAGATGGGTCATATCCCTTCTGAGAGAGCATGCATCTACTTTGTTATTACCAGAAATACGTATTGCATCAGAGTAATTGTAATGTAACGCAGCTTTCCAGAATGCAACCCTTTTCTTGAAGGAGAGGAAGTGGAGTTTCCAAATAATGGAAGTTTTCATTTTCCAGCTATCTTGTGTTCCTGCTTGCTTGCACCTACTCAGCATGTCAACTGAATTTTTATTAAAGAAGCAAAGTCCTTTTGTCATTGGTCTCATTTTTGGATTCAGCCCCTGACTTAACAGTGAAATGACAAGAGGTTCCCCTTGTCTAACAATGCACCTTTTCATTTGTACTTACAGAGGTAATGGAACATAACTCTTCAGAGCAATAAAGAAACTCAGTATTTTTTTCCACTCTAAATTGTTTCTCAAAAAGGCGTTGAAACACATCTGCCACAAGCGAGGCACTGCCCCTTTCATCCGATGGGGAGAGCCAAAAAGCTTCTCGTCACTGACCTTGACGGTCGCATTTTAAATTTTTTTTATATTACACACCTGAAAGTTTAATATTAGACCCGTTATTCGGCATGTAAACTCGTGATCTTTCTCTGTTTTCCTGGTGGCTTGATGGTTTTCCCTGTGCAAAGCTGGCTACCTTATAGCAGCTATTCCTGGGCATTTTGGTCTTGGACAACGGCCTAGATCCTTCAAAAGCTTGTCTCTTCTGCCTCATGCCATTGCTTGTTCTGTTTCATGCAAATATTTATGTAATCCTATTCCTCTATAATTCTATACTGATTAATGTGAGTGTTCCTTCCCTTTCTTAAAGATGTAGTTGTACATTTGTGGACTTTAATTCATTAATTCTTATGTTTTATGTTTCAACATGGAGGCAGTGTTCTCATTTTTCTTTTTAATGGTGTGATGAAGTTCTTGATTTCTCTTTCTCTTTACACAAGTGTTTTATTGTTAGCACAGAACTCTTATTTATAGACACCTCTAACTGGTAACTGGTATTTCTACAGCGACTGCGGCACAGTGATATGGGTTCTGTGCTTTGGCAAAGAACACAGCTTTTCCAAAATAACTGAGTATTTTTTAGCTGGCCTACGTTCATTGTCTGATGCCATACAGAACACGGTAATTAAGTATTTTATGCTCTGATGCACTAAATTAAACTGACTACCAAATCTAGCTTTAAGAGAGAATTTTCACTGGTTGTGTATTAGCAAGACAGTACCTGTAAGGTAGGGGGAAATGTAATCAACGTACGCGACAGGTAACCAAGATATGGGAAACTATGTTTGGTTCTACTGAGCTGAACAGCTGTTTTCTCATTTGTATTTATTGTAATTACTAGATTTTTTAAAAGGAAAAAGGAGAAACAAATTCCACTAATGCAACCGTAACCAGTCCACGTTCGTGTTACCAGGAGGGCTTGGGACACAGACTACTGCGATGGGAGCTCAAATAGAGGCACATGCATCAGCTTCAGCGTGGAGCAATCCAGACAAATATCTTTCCCACTTGCCAATAGATTGCACACTGCAAGGCAGCAGTAGTGTGCTGTATTTTGTGAACTCCAGTCTCGGTTTCCCTCTCCGAGAAGTCATCTGTTGCTGTTTCCAAAATGGGAGTATAGGCTCCGAAGTGCCACTGAATTTGAAGAGTCAGTCGGTTGGAAAAGGTGAAAGCTGAACTTGCTGTCTTCTCTTCTTCATGGCAAAAAACATTACCGGGTTTAGCAAGGTAATGATTAGTGAACTCAGTAATCAGAATTGCTTGTGTATTATATACTGACAGTACCAAGTACACTTGTAAGATATGAGCTTCAAGGATACTACTCCCTCTTCTCCCAGTTTTCCTCTGGCTCGCTAAGTGTTCTTTAAGAATAATAATGGATATTTACTGCACAAGAAATACTTTGAGATAATGCTTCTGCACAGACTGGCAAACCCCATTATTTTCTGTATTCTAGATTCTGACTGTTAAGAAAAATTTTCTTTTAAATAGAAAATTAATTTTGTCATGATAAGAAAGTATTTCCATTAAGAAATAATATTAATTATTGAATTATTATGAGGCTCACAACTACCTCTTATTTCTTCTTTTCTGGTTTGGAATAGTTGAATTAGTAACATTTCCAAGTCTGAATCTTTCTCGTTGATGTTGGAAAGGTGGGTTTTCTATACCATGTATCTATGTATGATACTTATCTCATGAATCAAGGTATGTGACCGGTACCATTCGCCTTGGAGTATCTTACTCATTTTGTCATCTAATCTGGTTTCTGGAATGTTTCCTAATAATTTCCCCACCTGAATACCTTAACACGATATACAAGTTTTGCCAGAGTTTGATTCTTAGCGAATTCCTAACAGACCGAACAGTTAATCTTTTCCTTTCCCATGAGATCATGTATTTTCTGCAACTAGCTGGCATCATTCTAGCTAGGCTGGTAACTAATAGTTGTCTGTATTGTGCTATAAATTCAGAGTTCAGTGTTGAGGGCCCATGAGAGAAAGCTGTGTGAAATACAGCTCTTTTGACCATTCTTAAGATATCTAGCTTTTAATATAGGCAAAACCACTATTTCAATGTAAGCAGTTGTATGCAGTGTATAATTCATCTCTTTCCCTTTTGAAAATCCTATTTTATTCTAGCCATAACTGTGCATTTCTTGAATAATTTAAAAGCAGAATGTTTAAGAATGGATGTGCTAGTCTCCTCACTGTAACTGAGAAAAGGCTATTACTAGTCTGAGTTTAGGCCTTCATAATGCTAATATTTGCCTTTCTGATAAAATGCTAGAACATGCAGGTTTTTTATCATTAGCAGAGATTTTCTTCAGATCTTTCAGGACAAAGTTCTTTTTTTGACGCTATTCTTGAGCTTTCAAGTAGTTTGACATGTTCTGTGTAAAAACAGCACAATCTTCTGAACTTGCCAAATTAATGATATTAATGAGCTCCCATTTTTAACTATTAATGGCTTCCTATATGAAAGAATTACACTTACTGCAATCACAGATTGCTGATGTTTGAAACTAAAGGTTATAAACTCATTATTACAGTTGTTTGCTGTTTTGTTTAGTCTCCTGCTACTCTGATACAGGGGAACCCTAACTTGAACATTCCTTATCTGCCAAAATGTATGTGTCTTGTTCAGACAAGATCTTTTTCTTTAAATTGGATTATGTAATAAGAATTCATGGCTGAGTGTTCAAAAATAGAACTCAATTCTGTTTATGCTGTGATACCTGTAAGGAAGAAAAACCTCCTCCCTGCCAGTGGTTTGGCAGGATAGCAGATAGAGGCTTTCTTAGCCAAAGATCAGAATAGGTAAATAGTTTCCATTTGTATGTGTACATACAGATATCATCTTGCAAGACTTGAAAGACACTGACAGGAGACAGATGATGGAATGACTTTCTTCTTCTGCCTGAGCCACGTAGAAAAACTTGCATTGCTGCTCCACTGCACACATAAATCGCTATCTCAAAACCTGAGTGGCTTAGAAGCACAGAAGTGACTCAAACCAACCCATCAGCAACATCCAAATAGTCATGTTTGTAAGTGAATATAATTCACACATCTAAAATAAACAGAAAATCAATTTTTTTCAGTGTTGGAGGACTGCATCAAAACTGGTTTTAAAAGATACTGAGCGTAATTTAAAATGATGCTGTCAGGTTAAACGACTTAGGTCTCTCTCCCTGTCATATGTGTGAATTCAGAATCATTTGAACGGAGTTGCTACTCTGGTGCAAGTAAAATGGCAGTCATACTTTATCATATGTAAATATTAAGCTGAACAGATTTTAAATGCTCATTGGGAAGCAGAGTAATTCCGTAACTTCACTGAAGTTACTCTGAATTTATACTAACATAATAAGGAGGCCCTTGGTCTCTTATCTTCCCTAAAGTATGCTGTGCAGCATTTTAATGTTGCTCAGGAATTAGCAGAAATGTCAATCATGCTTTAGCAGAGCCTAAAAATACTTTCTAGTCAAATGGATTGTCACAGAAGTACTGAAAATGTAAAAGGACACACAATTTTGATTTTTATAGTTAGCTCCATGGCCACGCTCATATATGAAGAGTCTGTCTTGAAAAGTGACATACCGATTGAAACAATTTATTGTTTATTTATTGTTTATTTATTATCCTAGAGACTACAATAATATTCTTTAACATAGGCACTGTGTAAATAAGGTTGTAGAGTGAGAATTTTTTGTAAGTGATTAGTAAGTTCGAATATCTTAGATGTTAGTGACTGAAGTTGAACCCCTAAATAAGGCCCAAACTGTCTCTGATTGAGCAGTGAAAACTTCCAGTAGTTTCTACAAATCTTGGCTGTTCTGAACCTGAGGTGGTATCAAAGGAATGTGAAATTACTTAAAATAATTTTGCATTGGATTCTGTGTCAAAGCTGGGTATTGTCTGCTTGAATGTCTGTGCTGTCTACTTACAACACATTTAAGGAGAACATAAATCTATCTCTCTCACCGTGGAAAACTTGCAATTTCTTGTGTGCTTCTTCTATCAGCATCAGTGAGTTGTCTCATTTCCTTACTTTCTACTCAAGTATAATATAGAGATAGTTTGTACTATTCTGCCATGAAATAATACAAATGTTTTCTTGGGTACCTTGTTTAAAATATATATTATGGGTCAGAAGTGGCTATTTTGTTTGCAAAACATCTGTTAGAAAAAGGATTTAATAGTATTTATGGCTCTGGTTATGTAGATATGGTAGTGTCTACTTTCCTAATTATCATTACATAATTAGATGCAAATTAGTCTCTGTAAAATTGCTTCAATTGTTTCATAGATTGTTTAATGTTTGCTTGTGTCCCTTTTTTTGCTTGTGTACATGAATTATAAGACTCTTCCAGATACATATCTGGTACATGCTAAGCTCTTCAACCATGCTGCATACTTAGCCTAAATTCACAAAGGAAATAAAATGTTTAAATTTCTGCTTTACGTCTCTATTCTTCTCCAATGACACTTGAAGTTCTGTTAATGTATTTTTATCTTCAAAAGTCAAGCAGCTCTCTAAGTGTTCTTACAGCTTCACGTCTACAAAATCATACCGATAGAAAGGCACTGCCAGAGAGGCTGGGCCTCAGATCTGGTGTGTTATCTGATGTTTAGTGTTTAATAGGGAATGTCCTGGTTAGTTGCAATATTTTTAGTCCTTGTGCAGGGAATCACCTGTAGGACTCCTCACTGCAAGCACCTGTGAAACAGTCGTTCCCTCATTCTTCTGCTTCGGGAAACAGGCTCAGAAGGGGAGCTTTCTGCAAGGGCTTTTGAAGCTCAGGTCCTGCCTATATCCTCGCTTATTACATACCTCATCTGATCTCCTTTCCTCCCGGCTGTGCTAGCCTGCTTTGGCATGGCAATGCTCAGCAGCCCGCAGGGCATCCAGAATCCCACTTACCTCCTCCTGTGCCCCTGCCCTCAGGCAGCAATGGCCTGAGTGGAGGCCAGGCAACGCACCAGGACGGGCTCCTTGCCCCTTGCCGGCAGTGGGAAAACCACTATTGAGGTGTCCTCGCTTCTGTTCCTGGCCCCCTGCATATGTATTTGTCAAAATGCTGGTTTTGGGTCTGTTCTGCAAGATTTGTTTTCTGCCTGTCAATATTAGTGTGCTGGTTATTTAAACCTTACTGAGGGGAAGATTTTGAGCTGCATACCCTTGGTGTGAATCAGATTAACTAGAGGTTGACACCTGTGAGCACCTGGAATAGTACCCATGCTTTGGTCTCACTAAAACTAATGCATGAAGTTTGCGAACCTATATATGTAATGTCTTTATTTTCAGTCACTGCTGTCTTGATTCTCTCTGCATAATAACTAGTTTTCAACATTTGCAGCCTACATCCCCCGGCCATTTTCTGGATACTTATGCAATTAGTTTAATGAACTTTGCTTAGGAGTTGCTACGCGATTACCAGTCATTACCTTCTTGGATTGCCAATTTTACAAATTACCTAGAGATTTCAGGTTCCGCCATTAAGTTTTCTTGTTCACTGCATAAAGCCAGAACATTTTTGTGGCGAACTCGCCCAGCTAACAACCAACAGAGGCATGCTGCTGGTGGTTGTACTCTAAGGGCAATCCACTGTCATCCGCTGTCCCTGTCAGCAATTGCCGGAGCAAGGGATGTTCATGGAGTGGTGTAGCGGTTTGCCCGGGTTTGTTATCAGCGCATTACCCCTTCATGTAGGCAGGGTTAAACGGCTTGATAGCGAGGGAGGGAAATCGCTGGGTCGTGATCTCTAGCGAGTTCGCAGTGCGCCCGGTGCTACAGGCGCCCCGCAGGTTTCCTGCAGCGGGAAGAAGCGGGGGCTTCCCTGCCGCCGGCGGGAGCCGGGACCCTGCCGCCCCCCCCAGGCGGAGGGGGGCACGCTGCCCTCCTCGGAAACGGGCGGGTGCCGAACCGGCCCGGTCTTCGGGGGTCAGGCTGAAAACAAGCGTTCCCGGGGGCAGGAAGGGGGCGAGCCGGGCGCGGGGGAGACAGCGCGGCTCGGCGCTGGCAAGGCGGCGGAGAGGCGCGGGCGAGCCCGCCGCCCGGGCGCGGAGGCGGGTGGCGGCGGCCGGGCCCGGCCTCCGCCGCTTGGCGGTAACCGCCCGGGGCCGGACTGCAGCGGGAGCGCGGCTCGCCGCCTCCCCCGCCCCCCCGGCGGAGCGAACCACTGCGGCTCGCCGAGGAGGTGAGGCACCTGTCACCCGCCAGCGGCGGCGGCGGGCGGCCCCGCGGCGGGCGGCGACGGCGACTCGGGGCGCGTCCCGCGGCGGGGGCGCGGCGGCCGCGCCGCGGCGGAGTGGCGGGCGGCGGGCGGGAGCGCGGCTGCGGCGGGGCGCGGCGGCTCTCCTCCCCCGCGCTGCCGCCGCGGGTGTGCGCGCGGAGCCGTGTCGGTCCCCCAGCCGTTGCCGTTGCCTGCAATGGCGTTGAGGCGCCCTGGCGGTTGCTGCCTCCTGTCAGGCGGGCGGCGGCAGCGGCCGTTCTCCACAGCGGCGCCGACCCGCCGCGGGCCGGAGGAGGAGCAGCGGCAGCGCTGAGGCGGGAGGCTGGGGCAGCCCGCCGCGGCTCTCGGCTGGGTAAGGCGGCGTGTGCGCTCGGCGGGAGAGGCGCCGGGCTCCGCGGGGGAGCAGCCCCGTCAGCGGGCTTTTGTTTCCAGGGGCCCGGCCGCGCGGGGGCGGCGGGCGGCTGCCTGGGCTCTGCCCCGCCGCAAGGTGCTGCCGCCCGGGGCCCCGCGCCTCCAGCCCGCCGGCGCGGCGCGGCTGCCCGAGGAGGAGCCGCCGCGGGGGCTCCGGGGCTGTCCTCTCGGGTTAAGTTTATCGCCTTCTGCGAGACCGGCAGGAGCGGCGGGTCTTGCCGGGGGCCGCTGCCGTGTGGCCTTTCAGTCGCCCGTGGCGATCGGCGGGACCGGAGCGCGGAGCTGCGCGGGGACGGGCGCGCCTCTCCCGCCGCGGCGGCGGGGTTCCCTGCGTGGGCACGAGCAGCGTGCGTTGCAGCGCCCAAAATGAGGCGTCCCCGTCGCTGCGGGAGCGGCGGCGGCGCGGCAGGGCGCGGGCTGGCGGAGCGAGGGCAGGGGAGGACGAAGGGAGGGGAAGGGAGAGGGTTTGGCTCTCGGCGAGCCCTGTGCTGCCATTCGCGGGGGTGCGGGGGCCGGGGGCGGCCACCGAGGCCGGGGAGCTCCGGCGCGGCGGCCCCTGCGAGCCCCTCGGGCCGGGGGGTGGGAGCGGATCCAGCCCCTGGCTCTGTTTCTGCAGCTCCTCCGTAGGCACCTCTGGGCTCTTCCAGGTGCTAAGACCGCTGCCCGTGACAAGGGGCAACTTTCTCTAACTGGATTTCACTTCCTTTACCGTGTCAACTGAGGATTTTAACTTTGGGTGCAGTTTTCTGTATTCCCTCGAGCTGCTGTTTAATTTTTGCCTTTCTAAGTGTATTATGTTTGATGTTATTTCTACCGTTATGTTTCTCTGAGAGAGCAAGGGTTGTTTTGCAGTGCCTCAGGGAAGCAGAACCATTATGTTTGCATGAATTACTTTATAGTTAGATGTAAGTAACTCAGAGGTTTGATTCTGGGATTTTTTTTTTTATTTATTATATTTTTTTAGAAAAGTTCCACAACACAGAAGTAGTGCTATTTTCTTGTCATATTGCCTTTCCTTTGTATGCATGTTTGTGGCATGATATGATACTTTGTGAGCGGTTCTTTCACTGTGGAATGATATTATAGATTGCAAATTATAGAACAATCAATTTGAAAAAGTTTGTAATGACAAGTTTTCATGTGTCTGTGCAGTGTTAGGTTGTAGTTTTTTACTATTTGTTGTAAACACGTCAAGTAATGGTAAATGGAAATTGTGGCTTCGATTTAAAGAAGTACAAGTACCTGACATGATTCAGAAAACCCTCCTTTCTATTGCAGGTTAAATCAGCCGTCGTTCTTGAGAGTCCTCAGTTGTGCTGCTTTGTCAGAATTGACCGTGTGTGTTTAGATATTTGCCTCCACATCTTCTGTCAAGTATGGCCCTGCTGAAGGGCAGTGCCCCCTGAGAAAAGCAATCCTCAAGCAGAATCTCAGCTGTGACAGGCTACTGAGAGCGGTACCACGGAAACTATGTAAGCTGGTTTTGCACTCCTGGAGTAAACATGATGAAAACGGAGTCTTCAGGAGAAAGATCAACCCTCCGAAGTGCCTCTCCTCACAGGAATGCTTACAGAACTGAGTTCCAGGCGCTGAAAAGCACCTTTGACAAACCGAAATCAGATGGAGACCAAAAAACGAAAGAGGAAGGAGAGGCCTCACAGAGCAGGGGAAGGAAATATGGCTCAAATGTCAATAGGATTAAGAACTTATTTATGCAGATGGGCATGGAGCCCACGGAAAGTTCTGGAGTTACCCCTAAAACCAGGGGGAAGGGTGGCCCTCCATCACCTCAAAGACGAATTAGGCCCAAAGAATTTGTAGAAAAAGCAGATGGATCAATCGTAAAATTGGAATCATCTGTCTCAGAAAGGATTAGTAGATTTGATACTATCCATGATGGTCCTTCCTATTCCAAGTTTACTGAAACTCGGAAGATGTTTGAGCGAAACGCTCATGAAGTGGGACATTCCAATCGCTATTCCCCAAAGAAAGAGAAAGTTCTTTCCAGTGAGCTTCCAGATGAATGGTGCAGCTCTAAGTGTCACAGAGGCAGCACTGATTCACTGGACAGTCTTAGCCCAAGGACAGAGACTGTCTCTCCAACTGTGAGTCAGCTCAGCGCAGTTTTTGAAAACACTGACTCACACAACGTAATCGTTGTAGAAAAGTCAGAGAACAATGAAGAGTACTCTGTAACTGGTCACTATCCACTAAACCTCTCATCTACTGTCACAAATATCTCCTCTCCAGTTGCAAACCTTGAGGGTTTCAGTCCTCTGAAAGATGCCAGCACATGGTCTCCACCAGCCAAACAGAGTACAGGCTTGATGTCTGCTGAGATTTCTCAGCAGAATAGCATGCCTTCAGCGCTGAGGCAGAAGATGTCCACAGGCACTTCGGCAGGTTCAAAAACAACTGAAGAAATAAAGAAGAGTACAGAGGCAAGTGCTGATTCCGTTGAGAGCTCGGTAGCAAGTCAACAGGATTTGGTCAAGGTGCTCGACAGTGAAAGACCTGTGGACAGCTGTGCAAGGAATAAGTCAAAAACAGAGACAGAAGTTTTGTTGCAACAAAAGGAACGGTCAGAGCATGCAGAGGGTATCTTTGATAGACCTGAAGCTGCAGAAGTACCAAGAAATGCAGCTTCAGGTGGTGATTTTGCCACAGATGCTGTTTCAGATGCTACTGAGTCCCATTATGATGAAGGAAGTGAAAAAGAAGTGCATGAAGATGGGAATAATTTTCAGAGTTCCCATGTGTACATGCACTCTGACTATAATGTATATCGGGTACGATCGAGATACAATTCTGACTGGGGAGAGACAGGTACAGAACAGGATGATCAGGATGACAGTGATGAAAATAACTGTTACGAACCTGATATGGAATATTCCGAAATTAATGGATTGCCAGATGAAGATGAAATCCCAGCCAACAGAAAAATACAGTTTAGCCGTGCTCCAATTAAGGTAAAGTTTCCTGTGTTCTTTTTCCGCGGGTTGGTTTGTTTTCAAATGCAACTTTATTTGAAGTAGATTTTGACAGCTGATCTTGGCTCTGAAAAGATTGCAGAGGATTTTTCAATACACATTTTTTTGTTACAGTCAGCCAGCGAGCATAATCTTAAATGAATTAAGGAAGCTGAGCTCTGAGCTTGTGTCATTTCCTAGACCACTTGATGGCTGACTAAGCCAGCAGAAATTGAGAATGACAGCTGGGTTTGTGCAGTTTGAGAATTTTAACATGCACGTTTTGACTTACATGACTGAACTGTAATCAAATGGTAAAATGTAGAAGTAGGTATTTGGTGGCCTTTGTGTGGCTTGGTTTTTTTCATTTGAAATCACAGCTTCTTTAGATCAGATGGCTTTTCTTCAGCTCTCATCAGATGTTCTTTAAAGTCCCTGTGTTTAAACACTGTGTCATGAAATGCAATGTGATTCTGTCCCAGTAGCAGACGACTGTTAATATTCTGTGTCTGAATTAGTATCATCTTTTCTAGTAGCATCTTCACTTTTAAAAAACTTTATTAAACATTAATATATGTATATCTAGTATATCTCAGTGCTACAGAAAGGCCAAAGTCAGTTGATTGAAATACCTAACGAAGGGTGGGTTTCTTGCAGAGCTGTTTTTGTTAGTTTCTCATTACCTTGAAATTACAGCTAAGAATGTTGTTTCAAGTATTTTCAGTTCAGGATGGAATGTTTTGTTGTACCAGCTTTTCACTGCTGAGTCTCAGAGTTATGTATAAAAGTATTTTACTTCTGAGTTGGTTTTAATGCACGTGGTCTCAAATGGACAATTCAAAACCATAGTCATTTTTTCCAGAAATGGCTCTTGAAAGAGCCATATACAGTGGAGTACTTGAAATCTAAACATTTTTAGATTAACAACCTATAATTGACTGTATTTTCATTGTGTGAGTTTAATAATGAAAATTATTAAATCAACAAACAGAAGTTTCACTATCAAGCTTGAAGTAACGTGATTTACAAAATCTGTGTTTACACCACCCATGCTTTAAGTTAGGGTAAGAGTTATATTTGTATTAGGACATTTTAATCTGAATGAAGTAACCAGGTTTTCACATCTGTGGGAGGGACGGGATCAGCCTTGTGTTTTTCATGCTTCTAAAAGACCATTTTTTACACTGAAACCAAATACTCTGAGCCAAGATAATGGATTTTTTGTTTTGTTTTGTTAGTATTTTATTCAGGCTTGTGTCATGGACCAAAAATTCTAACGGTGTTTGCGCTCACTCTAGGTTATTCCCGTAGTTAAACTAGTTGGTTTTCTTTAATTTTTTTGGAGATGAAGTAGAGAAAACTTTTATTCCAAAGGATTATGAATGTTGTCCCCACCACCGCCTTCCCCCCCCAGGCTGTACTAACAGACAAGATGATGTTCTCTCTTCTGAAAGATCTACCAGTTACGTGCAGAGGTTTGTTTTATCATATTTGTTATGGTTCCAACAGATAAGGATTCAGAAAGTGATTACGCTGATTTTTATTCTTGAGATGGTTGGGTTTTTTTGCTGTTTCTGTTTTGAAAGAGTGACAGTGACATTATTACTTCAGTATATTACTGTCATCTGACTGAATCATGCTGTTTTGCCAAGTGCTGTAAGAGTATTCTCTCAATTCTTTACTTATAAAATTTTTCTTTTCTTCTCAAGATTTTCATTCTATGTTCATTTCAGATTGCTGTTATCAAGTAATAATAACAGTCCATCAGGAAAATGCTCTAAAAGTCATTTGTGTGAATAATAGAGTACATTTGTCATGGTTTTCAGCATGAAACACTCTTAACAAGCTTATCCAAAGTAAAAGAATCGTTGTTTTAATTATTTTAGCATCTTCATTGTAGATAGGAAGAAAACAGAATAAAAGCTGCGTTGCAAGAGAACAGTGTAGGAGAGATTGGGAGGTCTGGGAGGTCCCCTCGGATTGCTTTTTGTCCTGGGTGCCTTCAGTGCATGCAGTCTGTTAGTCATGTGCGGAAACAGAAGTGAGACCATGTGGAAGGCTTGCACTAAGAGGAAGAAGTGCAGCAAAAGTTGTGGAAAATAAAAAGCTGCTTCTCGAGCCTTCCTTCCTTTTCTCCACAGCACTCTGTAGTTCCCTCGGCAGTGTCAAGCAGCGTAAGCTCAGGCAGGCTGCCAGCAGCATCAGGTCACTGCCCGGCCATGCCGCTGCGGGCAGGGACCCGGGAAGGGCAGCTGGAGAATCCCCTGGTGGGTCCTTGGAGGCTTGTGAGTCTCGAGGCTCCTGCGCTGCCTCCCTGACTGTTCTGCTCATTCGTCACGCTGCTGGGAGGTCGTGAACCAGCTCTGGCAAGATAGGTACCAATGAACAGTGCAGAGGGCAAGGGGGACTTGTGTTCTGTTCCCTCACACAGTGCTAGCAGATGAATTTACCCACTCACTCACTTCACTTGTCCATTACATGGGGATGATGCTTGCTAGCTGAATAGACAGCAACTATTTAATAATTTTTCTGTTTTAGGCAATTTTGTGTGTTAGTGGGCATAACTGGTTTCAGTAATACTTTCCTGAATGTCATCTCATGCATAGCGTAACTGAGAGAGAGGAAAATAAAAAGCAATGTAGGAGTATTTTGTGAACTGTTGAAAACTGATTTGTCTTTATTAAAATGAAGCAATTTGTACTTAACTACTCTGCTGGATAGTGGTGTGAAAAGTCCAACCCAAACTCTAGGT
This sequence comes from Gavia stellata, assembly GCF_030936135.1. NCBI lineage: Eukaryota > Metazoa > Chordata > Aves > Gaviiformes > Gaviidae > Gavia > Gavia stellata. The sequence continues at coordinate 27,636,229 of NC_082599.1, forward strand.
GTTTAGTGCTGATTTCACAGTATCATACCTTCACTGTCCTCCTGCAGGTGAGCTCTGAAATAATCAACAAAATTGGCATTTGAATGTGTAACCTGTGAAATGAGTGGGTAGTTATTGCCATAAAGTTGTTACTTGAACGTCTCAACTGGTTTAGATAAACATCTTCGAATTATTTTTCCAAGGGATTTTTCAGGTAGAGGTGTAATAAGTAAATGAGGAGAGTGCTGAGACTGAAGAGCAAAGAGATTTCAGTTGCCACCAAGCGGAATCCTTTCTGTCCCTTTAGGGGAAATGCTGTGGACTATGAGAAGTAATGAAGTATAAGCAGAAGGATGAATAAATAAAATTTTACCTATCAAACTGATAAAAATTGAATTCTGCTCATCTACCAAGCAGAAACTCTATAAAGAGAAGGATTCAAGTCAACAGATGCAGGAAATTCTGCTCAGTCACAGTCTGTAATTTTGCTATCACATATCTCATGCTCAACGGGCCATTTACTCCGCTCTAGGATTATGGGATATGCTTGCTGATCTGTTTGGGATTATGGGATATGTTTGCTCTGTTGAAAATTAGTCCCTTTAGGAGTAGGTGGCTGCCCAGGGGCCATTGCAGGCTTGGAGAGTTTCTAGGTATTTGGAGTGTGGCATCACTGACATGAGCAGTTGCGCATGTCTGTGGGAGCTTAAGTCAGCTTGGTGCCGTTCAATAAAAAATAGCCTAAGAGAGCCCAAGAGTTGGTGCTGGTAGTGGGAGTGGACCTGAGTGTGTATGTTGCTAAACAAGGTATATGCATGTTGATATACCAGTTGGTACGAGTGTTTATATAGCGATATGGAGGCCTTCATCAGCACTGGCCTGTTCTATGCCTGAGCAGAAACACAATACCTCAACACAAGAACTGAAAGTCTCCAAGGCAAGTGTAAGAGGTTTTGCCAGGGATACTTTTCTACACAAAAAAGCAGAAACTCTGTGATTTAGTGGCCTTTTATTGAGTTTTGCAGGGTTTCCTGAGGGTTGGGTTATATGCTCCTTCTTAAACATTGCGGGCTAATTGGACGAAGTTTGCCAGTAGTGCAAAATTCATTACCTCATGGCTTTCCACACTCCAGCAAATGGAAATGTATTGATTGTCCAAATCATAGTCCTTTTTAAGCCATGCTTCCTCTGTCCTGGATAGAGTTAGGATGGAAGAGTAATGTTCACCTTTCCTCCACTCTCCAAGTCCAGAATGTCTGGTATCTTGATAGCTGATGGCTGCATCTTCAGTTAGTACCCTACTTCTGGTACCAGGTACATGTTAAACAATTTAAAGCTGTTAGCAGCAATGGGTGTCTCCTGCTGAGCCTCCTTCTGCAACCTTCTGCTCCACTGACTTGGCCCTACCTGCCTAAGGGGTTGGAGAGGGTTGGGCAGTATGTGATCAGACCGTATGGCAGACAACAGGTAACTTGTGCAATGAGGGGTTTCAGCCCAAGCTACTGCTGCAGTTTTCAGGGTTCCATAAAGCTTCCTTAGGGTCCAGTGGTGGTGAAGGGACCTCTCCGCAGACCTCCGAGTTTTGGGGTAGGTGGGAGAGAGGGTGACAGGAATGGAAGGGATATAGCAAATGGCTCTTCCATACTTCAGCTACTTCCATGTGAAGGGATTATGATCACTAGTGCCCGTGCCTATGTTCTTTCTCTCTTTTGTCGTGCAGCATGACTGAATCTTATACCGTACAGCATTTCAGTTTTCCAAAACGTGTTTTGTTCAAATGGTCTTCAGGAATCAGAATTTGTGCTTGGCTGTCTGGCTGTCTGTCTCTCTTCTTTAGTGTGAGCCTTTGGAGAGGTTTTACAAGAAGTGCTGTGACTGTAGTTTAGTGTAAAATATAAATGACACTTGTATTTAACAGTTGTTTGGAAATTTCTTATGAACTATATTGTGATTTTTTTTCTTATTAAAAGTCAGTTCAAGGAGCAAGTCTTTTAGTTATTCCTTATTTCTCTCACTAAAATGTAGTCGGGCATGTAAATAGTGGTGAAGAAAGAAGCTGAAGCAATCTGACACTAACTACTTTGGAAATGTTTACTCTCTAAAATACTATTACTCTTTGTCTGGTAAGCATCAAAATAAAGTCTGCTGAAAACATTTTCAAGTTTTAGTGTTGAAAAACAAAGGATTTCTTTGCCTGATTCAATGTTTAGTATGGTATTTACATGTTGTTGTTAAAATGTCCATGAACTATTTTGGATCACAGAAGTCATAAGTGAAGGCTACCCATCCACAAGCACTGTACAGTCCCTGGCTCCAAACCTACCACCACTTCTATTCATGTTTCACTTAAGCTAGTATGGATTTAGATGACCTCCGGATCTCCCTTCCAACCTCAGTGAGCCTAAGATTCTATAAATAAAGTAGTCCCAGGGGGTCTTAGGACACTTGCTGAAGGCAGATGTGGAGGACAGGACTTGCAGAAAGATTCTGAGGTTATGTTAGATTTGAAATGATTACAGAATCTGAGAAATTAATCCACTTTTGAATGGGTTAATTAAGAAACCTGACAGATAAAGGTGTGTAGCTTCCTTTGGAAATCACTGAAAGAATATTTTCCTTTCCTTAAATTTTGTTCTCTGCGCCAGCTCCTGCGTCCATGCTTTGTTTACAACGGTGGGAGTGGATAGTAGTTTTGACTAAAGCATGAAATTAGATATTAAGTAGTCTTAGGCTCTGTATCCTGTAATGTTGAATAAATCACTGAACCTTTATGCTGGTATTTGAATTCTGTAAAATGGGCAGCAAGCTGGTTATTAATTCCATTAATCTCAAGTTATGAAGTAGTTTGAGATACTGAGCTATTGCTTGGGTAGCTTGGAACATATGTATTCTGTTACATAAAATGACCTTATACTTTTTTGAGGTATTGTGAAGTATGGGAAGTTCTACAGACTTAAGTGGTAATAAAATGTGTTGTACTGCGAGGATCGTGATGTTAACTTTTTGATTCTTTGTAAAAATTAACGATGTAAAACCAGGTTCTTTCTTCTGGTGGTAGGATATATAAAGCATTTCTGGGACCTGGTCTTTTATTTCAGTTACATTTCTTATGAAAGATCTTGTTTTGAAAGGCAGAACCTTTTATATATATTCATCAGGGAAAGGAACGAGAAGTAAATATTAAGGATTCGAAGACTGGATGCTCTTAGATAAAGAACACCAGTGAAGGGATAAAGCGTTCCAGAACAAATTGCTATTTTGGTTATTAAAAAGTAAGTCTGTTCTACATGGTTATCTCATACATGAAGTGTATTATTGAGTTGGAATTGTCTACTTTCACTGGATGAGTCTTTCACACACAGTAATTTCGGATGCAAAAGAGTTTTCTTGTATTAAGTATACATGGAATTATTTGAAATCTAGTAGACTGAATAAACCTGTTTGTCTGCCACAATATGCTGTGGAGACTTTAACTCTTGTATAGGTCATAATTTCACTATTAATTCTAGGGGACAGTTATTCCTGGATGCAATGGTCACACACAGTTATTGAACTAAAAAGAAATAATGTTGCTTTAAATTGTGTTTTATAAGCATTGAGGACATTCTAGAAGAGATGTTTGTAGAAACCAAATTTGGATTGAATAATTGGCATCAGAGGTTTAGGCGGTTTAGATTGAAAGGGGTTTCCAATTAAAGGTTTTGAATTTCAAAAATGCAGATTGTGAAGCTGTAGGGAAATGGTTTGAAATCTGTTGAACCAGAGATCTAAGGGAGCTGATGGTGGGGTTCTTGGAACCTCTTTGATTCAGAATTAGAAGTAGTACATAGGATTTGCATCCCAAGAAAAGGCAGAATACGTGAGCAGAATAATTGCAGACCTAACTGGAAGAAAAGCCAGCCAAAGAGAATATCAGAAGCTAGCCAAGAATTTGCAAGGAGTGGCAAAAGTGGTTGTTCAAAAAATGAAGACTATCATAGAGTTCAGAAGTCTTAAAGTGTGAATAAGATGTTGCCAGAAGTCAAGCTGAGTTTGACCTTGTAAAGGAAAGTAATCCAAGTAGTAAAAACCTATTTATCCGTTAAAAATGAAACAAGAAAGGACGTTGGGTGTTATTCAGTGAGCATGAGGTTATGATTAGAGCTATCACCCCCAGTTTATATTAATATTTTGCCTTCATTTTTGGTGCAGTTGGTCATGTTGAACATGGAATCAGGGTTGAGTGAAATAAATGTATACAGGTGGAAACTCTTACAGTGGAAATTCTTATAGTGAAATGAAGATGAAACCTAGAAGTTCCTAGTGCTTAGGTTTGTAGGGGGCAGGGTGAAAGAAGCTGTGTTTTAGAATGTGTTGTAGCAAACATTTCAAAACGAACAGAACACTGTCAAACTAGAGATGGTCTTTAACTGCAGAAGAGCAAATGAGGTAGCTATTTTTCAGAAAGTAGAGAAGAGGTGGTTCTGGCAGCTTGAAAATGATTAATCATTTTTTTTTTTCACTATAGCAAAGCAATAGAAAAAAAACTATCAAAAGAATCAAAGGTAGGGAGGCAAATGGAAAAGTGGAATACATGTGAAAGGGTTTATGAGAAGTAGCATATGTCAGACTAAATTAGTGTCTGCCTTTGATAAGATAGAAGACCTTGTTAAAAATTTCAGTAGTTCTGTCTCAGAAAGTTGGAGCACACTAATGACACTTGCTTTTGACAGAAAGTGGGGAAGCCTTATCATTGCATAGGATTACAGTAAAATACAGGTGACTGGGAGGACTTGAGTAGCAGGGATGGATTTATGTGCTACGAAGTTTCGTGGTAAACTAGCGACTCATTTGTATGGGATGGCAGCTAAGGAGAAAGCTACTCTGTGACTCACTCGCACAGAATGACAGCCGTAACCCACGGCGCGATGCAGCTGTGAGGAAGGGAAATGGCATTCTAGATACATGATGCAAAATATTTTGGTGGTGGTGGTAGAGAATTGTGAGTGTCATTTAATAATTCGCTAAGGAAACTTCATCTGGAGCGTGTCTAGTGGATTCTGCTTAAGGTGAGTGAGTTTGCGGGAAAAGCTGCAGCAACTTGCTGCTCTTAATCTGTCTTTTTCTTGGTTAATTCTATCATAAAACAGGGGGCTTAAGAAACTTATCTTGCTCAGTGAGGGATGACAAAGCCTGAAAAAGAGCATAATTGCATCTCTGGTATATTCATAAAGAAAAAGCACCTGAAGGCTAAGGGGCAGCTTTCCACTTTTATGGTGGAACTGAGTGTTTTCCAACTAAGATTAAAGAATTGTAATAGCAGTCAATGACACAGGCAATTTCCTTCTCTTTTCCTATGTTCCTAATAGACTACTGTATTGTCTAACAGCGTCTATTAATTCTGTTAAGAGTTGGAATTTCCTTCAGCACTGTTGAACTTGCAGGCCACGCATAATCTATTAAAAAAAGTACCTGACATTGCTGTAGTTAAATGGTACAAAATGATAGCTGTTATTCTGTGGTGTCCTTTTTTGTACAGAATGTGTTCTAGTGAGAGCAGAAGCTAATTTTACTCCCTAGAATTGATTCAAGAGACCTGTCAGATCACTCGGATATTTCCATATGATAAAGACAGTGGAAGGTATGAATGCAGAATTTATCTCTGAGACCTGTTTGCCTTGTGTTTTTACACATGCAGCTGCACTTGTTAGTCTATGCACATCTGTAACTTTTTATGTTCCTCTCTGCAGTTTCCATCTGCCTCAGTATGCAGTGTGTAATCTCAAGGGCGTAAGATGCTGGTTCACATTGAAAGGATATCTTCTAATGTACAGACTATGCTGCATGTAGCCTTTTATTTGATGAAATACCTGTATTTCAAATTTACTATTCACATTACTTGTTTAAAAGCAATAAGCTATAGAGACTTTTAAAAGTCATACTGTCAAACTCCTGTATAATTCATCTAGATCATGGCCTTTATGATTAAAAAAAAAAGTTCCAAGCTTTTATCCAGCTTGTAATCATCTTTACATCTTTATAAGCTTGCAGTCATCTTTAAGATGGACTCTGACATATTTACATTCTGTAGATACGTAGATTCTGACATATTTAAATATTTACCTGTTAGCTCTGCCTTCTTAGAAGCCCCAAGATACCTGTTCATTAATGTCAACTTGGGTGATTGTCCAGTAGATTTTATTGTGTGTGGACTGCTTAAACAGAATACTCAGAATATTTTAATACTGTATTTTTTCACAAGGGCAAACCGAAGAGAACTCATGAAACTAGAGAGAACTCATGAATCTAGAGGTTTAGAACACTCTTGAAAAAGCTGGTAATTTAGAAGGGTGGCAAAATGCACTAATGCAAACGAGAATGTTTCAGTATGGTGTTTGGGAGCATGAGATTACCAGACCACGTAGCTCTCCATTCCTCTTTTCTCAGCCTTTTCCTCTGAAGTAGTTGCTCAGTTTTATCTCCCCTTTATTAATCTGGTAAGTTGACTAAAAACTGCCACCTTTATGTTTTGCACATTTCTTTCATGTTGATTTTTAAAATGTAGTTTTAAAATGTTGATTTTTAAAATCCTTCTCTCTGTATGGCCAGTAAAGCAATTTCCAATCTTAACAGCTGTAGATCCAAAATAACTGGTAAGGCCTACTGTGGTTTACTCCAAGGGCATGACAATGACTTTACCAGTAAGTCTTGACGATTAAAAAGGGAAAGTTATGCTTGACCAAACTCATCACTTTCTACAATGAAATGACTGGCTTGATGGATGAGGGGGGAGCAATGGGTCTTGTCTACGTTCACTTAAGTAAGGCTTTTGACATAACATCCTCATAGAGAAGCTGATGAAGTAGGGGCTGGATGACCAGACAGTGAGGTGGATCGAAAACTGGATGAACAGATAAGTGGGCAGACAGGAACCTCATGCAGTTCAGCATGGAGAAGTGCAAAGTCCTGGACCTGGGGAGGAAAAGCCCCATGCACCAGTATACGATGGGAGCTGCCTGTCTGGAAAGCAGCTTTGCAGAAAAGGATCTGGGGTCCTGGTGGACACCAAGTTGAAAATGTGCCAGCAATGTGCCCTTGTAGCAGGGAAGGCTAGTGGTATCCTGGGCTGTGTTAGGAGGAGTGTTGCCAGCAGGTAGAGGGAGGTGATCCTTCCCCTCTACTCAGCACTGGTGAGGCCGCACCTGGAATGCTGATTCCTGTTCTGGGCTGCCCAGTACAAGAGACTGAATACTGAATAGAGTCCCATGAAGATAAAGAAGGGTCTGGAGCATCTCTCCTGTGAGGCAAGGCTGAGGGAGCTGGGACTGTTTAGCCTAGAGAAGAGAAGGCTCAGGGGGAATCTTACTAATGTACATAAATGCCTGAAGGGAGGGTGCAAAGAAGACAGAGTCAGGCTCTTTTGAGTAACAGGACAAGAGGCAATGGACACAACTGAAACACAGGAGGTTCTGTCTGAACATCAGGAAACAGTTTTCCCCTGTGAGGGTGACCAAGCACTGGCACAGGTTGCCCAGAGAGGTTTTAGAGACTTCATCCTTGGAGATACTTAAAAGCTGTCTGGGCATGGTCCTGGGCAACTGGCTGTAGGTGGCGGAGGGGGTTGCACCAGATGACCTCCATAGGTTCCTTCCAACTTAAACCATTCTGTGGTTCTGTAGCTTCATTTAAATCAGAAAAAAATAATTTTCCTGATAGTGAACTTTGGCAAAGGAAGTAGCTAAACTGCATCCAAGATGAATTCTTTTTTTTTTATTATTTGTAAAATATACTAAGTGGCCTCTCATTTATCAAATTGTAAGAGTGCATAGTTTTGCAAATCCAAAGGTGATGCAGAAGCTCCAATAGGTTTTCCCTGATTGTAATAGTTAACTTTGTTTAGATATAGATTAATATTTTAACAAGACCTCATTGAATACAGCTTGAATTGTTACCTGTGATTGCAGTGGAGTGAAGTCAATAAAGATTTCTGGGATGTAGAGGCTTTTTAATGAGTTTTTCTTCCACTAAAATACATAAACATTTAGGTAGGGAAGTCCTGGTTTGTTTATGAGTTGTCATGAAGCTTTATCCCTTCTTTTTCAATGACTGTAGTTTAGATTTAATTGTTAATTAAAATCTGAGTATTAAATATTGTAGGATAAGGCAGACAGTGCTTCATTGTAGAACACGGTCATGATACTGAATTTTCCTGGACTTTAAACAATTATGAAGTATCTAGAAGATGCAGCACTTTGCCACTTTGCAAGAAAAGCATAGGGAAGAACTGCAGGTCTGTCGACTTGATGGTACCTTTGCTATCTGGCAACAGTGTGTCACCTTAGTTGGTGGTACAAGTGGGATGACTTTCTCATGCGTATGTACGTCTATTACCCCAACAGATAATTAAGTTTAGTTTTAAGGATTGATAGTAGCCTTCTAATGTTTCCTGTTAATAAGAACCTAGACCCACCACTGTCAATCAAAATAAGTATCTAAGAAAGGATTTTAAGGGTTTTTTTTGTCCATATTTTGTTGTATTGTAGCATGGACAGATTGACCTAACTTTATAAGTAGTATTTAACAATGCCAAAAGATTTTGGGGAAATGTTTAATATTGGGGCAATGTTTATGATTAAGAGGAGAAATTAAAAACAGGCTGTATAAAAATAAAACTGTTGAGGGGTAGCGTTCATTTGCAGCAGAGGCAAAGCCCCCTAGTATTTTGCATATAGCAGTAGCTGAAGTCTGTATTGTTGTTGCTGTCCTGCAGCAGGGTAAGCCCTGGTTGGAACAGGAGCTTGAGATGAACACTCAAAAGCTGTGGTCAAACTGGTAAATAATTCCACACTGTGCTGTATACCTTCAGTGCAATCTCAAAATTACTTGATTTGTGAAATGTCCCGAGCTGCTAGCGTTGTCTAGTTTATCTGTGAAATCCTTCCAATAATGATGGAGAGAGGCATTTTGCTGATTTTGTAAAGCTCAAGAACTCCTAGAAGAGAGACCAGTGTGTCTTGCTGAAGATGACCGACGTATAAAACATGAGAGAGATTAGTGGGAAGTTTTTTGAGTAGCACTTTGCATAAATGGATTAAAACAGAAAGACAGTGAGTAGTATAAAGTAAATTGTTCTTTGCTGTTTTGGCTTAGAAGTGGATCTGTTAAAACAGGCCTCCTGTGCCCATATATAACTTTTTATTTATTTTATTTTCCTAGTCCAGAGGCTTGCTTGTGTCTCTAAGCCCTGGACAATCCCTGTAGTTAATCCATGCCATTAAGAACTGCACGTTTCTGAGCTTGAGACAGCTGGATTTGGCTTCCAGCAGCACAGCGATGAGAACCACGGGGGCTTGGCCGGGGTGGTGGTAGCGGAGCGCTTGGGGTCTCCTTCCGCAGCTGCACGATGGGGTGGGAGCGCGGGCTGAGCTGGAGCCTCACCAGCAGCCAGCACCCTGCCCTGGCTGGGTCCTGCCCAAGCTTTTGTAAGCTAATGCAGCTGGTACACGGTAGTGCTGTACTTGCAGCATTTAGGATTCAAAGAAGCCGTAGGGCAGGTTTGTGGCCTTTTTCTAAGAGCTAGCCACTTACCACTGCATCAGTAGTCCCGCAGTACAGCATTATCTGAAATATGCAACTGAAACCTTTCTTCACCATTTTGCCTCACTTGACTTCCTGATGTTATCTGAGCATTGTAGTCTGCCTCCTAGACTTTTTTAACATGTAGTTTCTGGTTGTCTTCTCTTCTTCCCCACCCCCCTAACCCCCACATTGATTCTGGACATTTGCCAGGCTGCAGTTAGTTTTGTTGATGGCCTAGGACATAATTTCCTTTTTTATCCTCAGTTTTCTTGTTTTCTAGGGCTATGTACTTGACATTTTGCATTACATTATAAAGTAGCAAAACCAGAAAAAAAAAGAAACAGAAGCTTCTTTTTAAATTGTCAGTTTATGATTTTTTGTCATTGTTTATGTAGGGTATATTCAACACTCAAAAGACTGAAGAATTTACTGTGGTGCTTTTTTTTTTTTTTTCCTTACCGCATTATCTGTGGTTGTTTTGTTTTGCTTATTGTATTTTGTTATTTGTAATAAGTAAATAATGTTTGAAATGTATAGCTTCATATCCATAGAGGCTCTGTAAATGCTGTTCATTCTCTGGTTGTTCTTGTTCTCTGCACAGATCTTTCTATCTGATCTCACACTTTGCTTTTAATGGCTTGCAGCTTTATTGTGTGAGACAAAAATATCTAGATGTGCCATATGTTCTGCTACGGTTTTCCTTAAACCTGTGGCTGACACCTGAGAGGAGAGGAAGCATCTTCTCTGGTCTGTGTTGTGTGGAGAATCTGCTTCAACCAGCCAACTTATAGGTGGATCTGCTGCCACCCCTTTTTCGAATATACACTTGTACACCTAGAAAAGTAAGAATTAAAAGAACAAACTTATTTGTGTATGCAGATACTTGACTACTAAAATGTTGTAGTAGTAATTCATCAAAAGGGTTTGAAATTTTTGTCTTAAAAACTCTGTAATTCATTCTTTGATGATAAACATAATGCAGGGGTGTGGGGCTTGCTTTAGCTGCAAGAATTTTTGCAGTGCAAGGTAAACCTGCCAGGAGGGTGTAGCAAAAATGTCTGTTAAGGGTAAGCATGGCGTGACTTCTCTCTGGTATAACGTATTTTTTGTTCTCTTTTAAACAAGAGTGGTACTATAGTCATGAAATACTAGATCAAATTCTTTGTCTTTCATTAGCACTGGTATTCCAAGATACAACATCGCTTGGTGACGTGCTGAATAATAGTTGCCTTTTAATGACTGGCTTGGATTACTTTATTCTGAAAATGAAGGTCAAATTTTTATCTTTTGTCTCACTATCTGAAAAAAACCACCAGCAGCAGAGGAATAGGAGGACTACCCCTTGTTCCCCCTTTTAGACCTCAGATTTTATTAAGTTTCTAAAGTGGAAAAAAATGCAACTGTAGAATAAATTACATTTAAAACATCAACTCTTCTGCTAATATCCATGTATCGGTGCAGACATCAGTGTTAACATCAGAAATAAGATATTTTTTGGGACTCCCTGACATTTTGCAGCCCTTTGTCATGGTACCGTCATGAATTTGATCAGTAAATTAGCTTAGTAGTAGTAATAGTGGATTTCCAGGAGTTACACCACCAGCTCTGATTCAGTTCACTGAGCTTGCATGCAAGAATTCCTGACAGCACATGATGGAATATCAAACCTAACTATACTGTCATCTACTATGCAAACTATACTGTACAAGATTGTCAGATGACAGTGCTGGAAACTGTCATTACAAAACCATTGAGTCACGTGTCATCTTCTGCACCGTTTGGTTAGCACATGGGGAATAGAAAATAAGGTATCAGCATGCACTGATAACAGGGCAACTGGACAGACATGATGATGGCAGTGACCTGAAGAAGCACACAGATACTAATTTTTCTGCCCTTACACTGCATTTGGCAGTGATGAACAGAGTGGGCATCAGGAGAGCTGCAAAACTGACAGGCAGCGCTTCCTTTTCTCATGGGTGTGTGGCAGCAGGTAAACTCAAAAGAAGCAAATGTGAATGGGAAAGTTTGAAATGTACAAAACTTAAGAGTGGTGTAATACAGCAAAATAAGGTGGCACTTAATGTTAAAAGGCTTGTCAAATTAGGGGAGTTTTTCTTAAAGAGGGAAGGATAATTATGACCATTAAAAGCTGAGGGGCAACCTCTGCATAAATTGCCAGTGCACTTGCAACCTCTGCTTAAAGCCTAACAATGAGATTGCAGGGTATTTTTTAATTAAGATGATAACATCCACGTCATGGAATAGAGGGTTTTCAACTGTTCGGGGCTTTTTTTGTGTGTGTTATCACAGCACTGTGGAAGTTTAATGTGGACAAGTCTGCAGAACCACTTCAGTGACTTTGCAGTATTTTACCTATTTTACAGTCTCCCCTTACTGATGCACTGATTTGCACTACAAAGACACTTCTTAATTTCACATCATGGTTAAGGAAAAATGTATAGCTTTGTCTACAGTCTGCTGTAAGAGAAAGATTCAACAGCTAATCAGCTAGAAGAGGAAGCTATAGCAAACTCTCTGTGGTGAAAAAACAAATCTGAGAGTTGTGGGGAGTACTGGCCTTTACTCTTTGCTCTGACTATTTTCCCAAAGCAACCAGCCCTCCTTTTCTGCAAGGACCCTAAACCAATGTGCTGAATGTGTAGTGTGCTGTCTAATTATACTAAATACTGGTGGGATGGTCCCTTCATCCCGTTACAAGAATTGTGTCAGAAAATGTTTACTTCAGGTCAATCTTGTAACAAAACCATGAACTGATGCTTTGCAGGAAACGGTTTCAATGTCTGTTAGTATTCAAAGAAATACAAAGCCTCTTTGATAAGAAAGCAAATTACTTAAAGTTCCTAACTTCCAGTACTTTTCATAGAATTGTAGAATGGTTTAAGTTGGAAGGGACCTTAAAGATCATCTAGTTCCAACCCCCCTGCCGTGGCAAGGACACCTTCAACTAGACCAGGTTGCTCAAAGCCCCATCCAGCCTGATCTTGAACACTTCCAGGGCTGGGGCATCCACAGCTTCTCTGGGCAACCTGTTCCAGTGCCTCATCACCCTCATGGTGAAGAATCTCTTCCTTGTATCTAATCTAAATCTATCCTCTTTCAACTTAAAGCCGTTACCCCTTGTCCTGCCACTACATGCCCTTGTAAAAAGTCCCTCTCCAGCTTTCCTGTAGGCTCCCTTCAGGTACTGGAAGGCTGCTGTGAGGTCTCCCCAGAACCTTCTCTTCTCCAGGCAGAACAAGCCCAACTCTCTCAGCCTGTCTTCATAGGAGAGGTGCTCCAGTCCTCTGATCATCTTCGTGGCCCTCCTCTGGACTCACTCCAACAGGTCCCTGTCCTTCGTATGTTGGGACCTCAGAGCTGGATGCAGTACTCCAGGTGGGGTCTTACGAGAGCAGAGTAGTGAGGGAGAATCACCTCCCTCGACCTGCTGGTCACACTTCTTTTGATGCAGCCCAGGATACGGTTGGCTTTCTGGGCTGCAAGCGCACATTCCCGGGTCACGTGGAACTTCTTGTCAACCAACACCCCCAAGTCCTTCTCCTCAGGGCTGCTCTCAATCCACTCTCCACCCAGGCTGTATTTGTGCTTGGGATTGCCCTGACCCACGTGCAGGGCCTTGCACTTGGCCTTGTTGAACTTCATGAGGTTTGCACGGGCCTACCTCTCCAGCCTGTCGGGGTCCCTCTGGATGGCATCCCTTCCCTCCAGTGTGTCGACCGCACCACACAGCTTGGTGTCGTTGGCAAACTTGCTGAGGGTGCACTCATTCCCACTGTCCATGTTGCCGACAAAGGTGTTAAACAGTGCCAGTCCCAATACCAGTCACTGGTCTCCACTTGGACATTGAGCCGCTGACCACAACTCTTTGAGTGTGACCATCCAGCCAATTCCTTATCCACCGAGTGGTCCATCTGTCAAATCCATGTCTCTCCAATTTAGAGACAAGGATGTCGTGGTGGGACAGGGTCAAATGCTTTGCACAAGTCCAGGTAGATGATGTCAGTTGCTCTTCCCATATCCACCAACGCTGTAACCCTGTCGTAGAAGGCCACCAAATCTGTGAGGCACAATTTGCCCCTAGTGAAGCCATGTTGGCTGTCACCAATCACCTTATTGTTTTCCATGTGCCCTAGCATAGTTTCCAGGAGGATCTACTCCATGATCTTGCTGCGCACAAAGGTGAGACTGACTGGCCTGTAGTTCCCTGGCTTTTCCTTTTCTCCCTTTTTAAAAATGGGGGTTATGTTTCCCCTTTTCCAGTCACTTTTGATGCATAACTAAAAAAAAAATTGTGCATTTTTGTGTGAGAATTTATGAGAAATGGCATCAGCTTCATGAAAGAAAGTGTAGTGCCTTCAGTTGAAAGCAGTTCTTGCTTTCAGCAAGACTAGTCAGCAAGTCTCCTTTGTGTGATCACAACTATACAAGCTGATCAAGGAGATGCTTAGACAACCTTTGCTGCCACTTAACGAGGTTTCTTACTTACTGATCTTGGAGTGCACGTGTATCATCTCATGAAGGCTGGCAGCTTTTTCAGGTGTGTTGTGAATCTATAATCAAATTATGTAAAAAACTTTGGCTTGTCCATGCAGTTAATAAAAGAGCTTGGAGAAAGGATAATCTTTGGAACATGTGCCTAGGAAGGGGACTCAGACCTCCCCCCATCATGTTCCAGGAGAGCATCTACCTAAACATTACGCTATAGGTTACATTGTGTTCTTCCACTCTTTCTGTTGAAGGTGGGACCAAAAGACCCTTCTATACAGAAAGAATTTGCGGGTCTTGGCACTAGAAAGAACACAAGGGCAAACAGGATTGTGTAGCTTAATATTTAGACTGTTCCCCTTCAGCACTGAGGGATCTGAGATGTGCTGAAAGACTTGTTAAAATGAAATAGGTAAGGTGCTATTAGATTTAAAAAGAGATTCTTTGACTTAAAGGGAATTGAATTTTTACTCCCACATAGTGGATGAGTGTTAAAACCACTTGGCCTTTTATATGAAGTGCACCACTGTCATCTCTTCCTCTCCTGGATAGGCTTTCACAAAGAGAATTAGATTTTTCCCATTTTTTTGATCAAATGTGACAGTCGCCTGCCTTCAGGAGGCAGTTGTAAGCTTTGAGCCCTGAGTAAAGGGAGGCATCTGTTTGCAGCTCTTACTAGGGCTGTAAGCTGGAAGAAGAACAAGTCAGAGAGACTGCAGTGTTCAATAAATTGATCCTTGACTCTAGGCAGGGCCTTGGTCGTTGCTTGTGCTTACTTTGTGGAGCACCGGCCCTATTGCAACTTAATTTCCCTTCAGATTTTGTGGGGTGTTTATGTGCTCAACTCCAGATTTTTAATTTAGTCAGTACATAAATGTTGTGTTTTCCTTTGACCAACTGGTAAGACCGTAAATACTTTACTGGATTGTAGTCCCCAGTTAGTGATAATAAATAGTGCTTGTTTCTCAAACCAGATTCCTCTTCTGGATGCTTTTCCATCCTGTTTTTTTCAGTCACAATACCAGTTGAAACCTGACTTTTTTTTTAGGTTGTCTCTCCCATTATGCTGTTTGAAAGTGGTGGCTGGGAGGTGACAAAGACTAACATTTAACTTTACTGCTCTATAAGCAATTTGAGTGTGGAGCATAATCCCAAGGGGGAAAAAAAGATAAATAAAACAGCTATGAATAAAGAAGCTAGAAAAAATTTAAAACCAGGATAACCGGTATAGGCTTTCTTGTTCATGTCTTGAAGCTGCCCTGGTTTGGATATACAGTCAGGGCCTTATCGAGGTATTCACTTTGTGACTAGAATGTCTGTTTCTATACATAATGAATATAAATAAGCCCAATAGATAACATAGTAGGGAGAGAAACAGTCAGAGGAAGATGAAATAATTCTCAGCTATGCAATTGGGATTAGTGGAAGAGAGAGAAATAGAACTGACACCTTCAAATTTTAATGGAAATAAAATATTGTAAAGTCTACATAACTGCTTTTTGGGAATCTTATGATACTGATGAATCGATGTCATAATATTACAGTTCAGAACGAAAATATTATTCGCCTTTTATGAGGTGTACTCACTGACCTACAGGTAAATGAGGTACAGGTGAAATCTGGGGAAAGAGCCAGGAGCTGCAGCTACCCATGTTGGGGAGCTTGCCTCCTGGCTGCACTGCTGCTCTGTCCTTCACTATTTGGGTTTCAGAGAACTGTGCGGTCTTCAACATCTCCAAAACACACCTCCTGCATTGTCATAGCTCTTTACTAACTGTGAAACCAAGTTTCAGAAATTGAAAAAAGGTGGGTAGTGTACTGTGGACAGAATTGTACCTCACATGTAACTGGCTGACAAGAGTGGGTTTGTTGTCAGTGATATCTTCAGCAGAACTGAAACTGAAATTAATGCAGAGAAAGTAAAAGAAAGTGGCCTCAGCCTGTGCTTTGAGTTCGTAGCGTTTTTATGATAGTGTTGACTTTCTTCTCTGCAGCACTCCAATATGACTTGATACTTGTTTGAAAATACTGTCATGTATGTAATTAATATGCTTGGCCAATAGAAGTAGGAAATGAATTACAATTCCCAGAATCTGTACTGCTTTCCTTTGTATAATGGTATCAAGCTATGTTGAGGAAACAAGAGTGGGGGGACTGTCATGGGGAATATGTGTGTGTGTGTATATATTGCTGCAGGCAGCAGTATAAATTAGGTGTACCTGAATTAAAATTAAACAAGACGGGTTGGTACCAAAAGCAGCCTAGTTCTACCTGTTTGGTGCTTGGTAAAAGCCTAATTTACTTTGCAATGTAGTCATATACTTTGTCTTATTTTATGTGTTATATGAAGTAAGCCAAGCAAATTCTCCTTACTGAGCCGGCCTGTCCAAACGCTAATTGCTGATGGATGGTTATAGAATTTGCTAATAATTATATATTCCTCACAACAAGAGATTGTGAACTTATTTGGTGCTTTCACAGAATTTTAATTCAAGGATGTAGTTTAGAAAGCTTCCAATTTGACGACAAATTTCCTTTCATGATTGAATTGAGTATCTAGGATCCTGCATGCAACTAAATAAATTCGTGTTCTTCACCATGTACCAGAGGAAGCGAGCACAGACTTCTGGTAAGGTTTTTTCCAGAATGCAATATTTGAAGAATCAGAGATTTTTCTCTTGCAGTTGGAGGGGATGGCTGGTTCATCTTTATGTCATTCTGTAGAGGCAGCTGTATGTTGTTTTATGTCTTTTACAGATGGTGGCCTTTTTTTCTTTCTCCTGTGGTGTTTTAAAGCATGTTTACACAGCAAGTACTCTTCCTGTGCTAACCTACGACTGAAGGTGCTCAGAAGCTTGATGCAGAGATATTAAGCTAACAAAAATATTCCACCCCATTGAGAAGCTCTCTGGACTTCCAGTCTTTTAAGCATCTTACAGGATGATAAGACCTAGGGGTTTTTTTTGTGCTACTGTGTGCCACAGACTTTGATTTATTTATTCTGTTTTCCTAAACTGTGGGCAGATGTAGAAGGACAGTAGAATCCTGCTGTTAGCAAGTCGCAAATTAACGCCTCCCCCCAGTGCAATAAATTCTCCTTACCCAAGCTAAAAGTTTGGGGTTTGGTGGTGTTTTTTTTTTTTTTTTTTCCTCTGTGTGGATATCTTGAGAAAATGTATTCCTTATTGTGTTCTTTAAGTAGTTTTCAGACTCATTATATAAGTGGAGGATTTTGTGTTTGCATCTGCACAAGATGTTTTTGCTGTTATGTGGGGTTATCTTGCTGCTGTATCAAACTTTCTCCTGGTACTGAAAATTAAGACATTAGTACACGAGAAGCATGTAACAGCATATGAAAATTTGATGTGATTTAGGACTGTTTGCTCTGAGTGCAAAGCTGTGCAAAGCTATTTCAGTTTATATTCTTACAGAAGCCTCCTGAATTTTTGCAGTAGATGATGGTGTTTCTAGTTGCGAAGCAGCTTACAGGATTGAGGTCAGACAAGTATTTCAAATATTATGAGCTGGTCTTTTCTTTCCCAGGTCTTTTTCAAAAGCTTTCAGAAATGCTTTTTGGAGCACTGAAAAAGAAAACTAACGTAGTTTCCCACAGTATAGAGTAACAAAAGTGAATCCATTGCATATAATATGCCATGGTGATGTATTTAAAATAAATAAAATTAACTACCCAATTTAGGCCCTGACACAAAGACAGACTTTGTCCCTCATGTGCCCCCCGTGTTGTGGCGTTGGGCCCTGGCTGCGTGTCGGAGTTTCTGCCCCACGTGGGAAACGGCAGATGCTTGGCAGCAACTCATCACATTTTCCAGAAAGCCCCTCTTCCACCTCCACAGAAGAAAATGGTCCTCTCCTTCCTGTGCTACCAGTGGCAGCAGGCTGGGAGGAACTTTCCTGTTTTGCATACAAAATCATCTTTTTTGCAGACTGCCTTTGTGCGTATGTGCATGCTTTCAGTTAAAAACCTTGTCTGCAAATGTATATCGTTCGTGTTTTGCCTTGAATTCAAATTGCAGTGTGGATTGATATTGCAAATTGATATAAGTTGTGCAATTTGTGCAAGAGGAAAAAGCGAATAACACCTAGAAGGTGCTATCTAAGGCCAGCTATTTTTATTTCTCTGTTATGTTTTAATTTGCTCCAAATGATGGGTTTCTCTGTGGCTGAAACACTCGCGCCTTCCAGTTTGCACAGTCAGTTTAAATATTCGATGAATCATGGCATCCAAATAAAAAATTGCAAATGTCAAGTACTGTGTTTAGTGATACTTAAGTCTGTACATAGGAGTTAAACAAATAAGAAAAAAAATTTGCTGCATTGTTGTCTAAGTACTTCTAGGGATTGCATTGCCTAAAGCTCTAAAACCTGAAAAGAAAAATCATGAGGCTTCAGAAGTTTGGTGTTGTTGAGCTCACCTATCTTCAGCGGCATTTGTTGTGGAACTTAACTGGGGACCTGTGAAGGCTGAAAACTCATACTTCAACCATCTCCATTGTTTTAAACGCTTTTCAGATTTTCTGTTCCTGCCGGGGTCCATGTCCCTGATTTACCGCACCTGATAGCAATGCAGCAGAAACTTGGGAGGCAGTTTGGGTTGCACAAGCACTGAAGGATTTGATCTCCTGCTTGTGCTTGTAGTGTTCAGTGAGAAGTACTGTCTCCTCTGGCCCCACTTCTGGTTTTCAGGCACCGTTCATGAACTTGCAGTTTAAACATTAGAAACACTATTCTATTGTGTAAAATAAGTAAATCTTAGGCTTATCTGAATAGCTACATTTCAGCAGCCTCTCTTGTATTTCTGCATGGTACCTTCTAATTTTTTTTAGTTATCACCCTGATGACTTCCCCATGGTTAGTCCAGTTACCTTGGAAACCAGTTTACCCACACATCTAATCTCTGAACTGATGAAATAGTATGTACTGCCTGCAAATCAATTTGAAGAAAGCTTTCTCCTGTCTTAATTGAAGAATGTTAATCTCTTTGTTCCAGAAGTATCAGCATTTCAGAGGGCTTTTTAGGTTCAGTTAAAATGTTTTGCTCATTTTTCATTTTAGACCTTGAAAAAGCGACAAAGAGGATTAACCTTATTGTATATTTTGAAAAAGATGTGAATATCTCTTCTGACCCACCGATTGCAAATATAAAAATTAAAAAATACAGAGAGACACAAAGCTGTTTGCTAATGCAGCTGTTGAATTAGTGTAGCAGCAGAATTTAACTGCATAATGGTAGTTCAGAAATGTCTTATATGGTTGTGGTATAGCTCTTGAACAGTGTCGCAAAGAGGAGTTGCACACATAAAGCTCCTGCCCTGGCGCTGGTGAGGAGGATGGGCTGTGCCTCTGCTTTGTTATGCACATCAGTCCAGGCTTCCTTGGAATGGCTTCTTCTGAAAACAGTATTTTTCTTGTCTTCAATGGGATAGAAAAAAAAGGAACAAAAAGATACTACTTGTTTTTCTCTTTAGCTTTTCCTTTAGTTTTCACTGTGTACTTGTTGGTCTTGTGTTCATCTCCACACTATGACAATTTCATTTTTTAACTTACGTAACAGATGAACGTTGAAAATTTTCTCCAGTTTTGCGGGCACAACATAGAACCACTGGTTTTTCTCATTATCTTCTAGTAGTTTATTCTAATGACATCAAGATTTATTAAACTATTTTTTCAGGTTTTATCTGGAACGTGGAAGTTGAATAATGTTATTCTGATAATCAGAATAATATTTTATTTTCAGTGTAAACTTATTTATCTGTTATTTCTGGGGACCTTTCCTGAAAATTAAACTATTGATAAGAGAAAGCTCTGTCTCCCACCAGACTTCATTGTGGTGTCAGGCTTTCTAACAGGCTTTCTAAGCAGACAATCTATGCTTTTGGCTTCCGGTATATTTGAGATGATGCTTTTTGACAGTTTGTGTAGCAAAATCATATACTGTGTGACACAAATGATTTTTTAAAAGTAATTTGTAAATTTTAAGCATATGCTGAATTGTGGTAAAAAATATTTTATATGTGGTGGTACAATAAATAGGTGATCTACTGTTTTCTCATTCATGTTTTTCAGGATGGTCATCTGCTTCTCCCTCTTTTTGACACATTGAGGTCATTAAAGCATTTCCTTAGGGTGATCAGGGCTTTCATATATTGTTAGATATGTTTATTCCAGAATTCAGGTAACAAAGTTTTCATCCTGAAAATTTATGTAGAGTCAAATAGTTTCTAGAATTTTTAATAGGATTTTTTTTCCCCAAAAGCTTTATGAAGTTTACAAACTGTTTAATTGGGAGGAAGAACATTAGAGAACAGGATTTATATACTTAGCTGGAAAGAAATGCAGTTTTTCTTGTTTGATTAGTCTACTTATGGTTACTCGCTAAGATTCTAATTAGAGACCAAAGATTTGGGGATAGGATTTAAGAGGGAATTTTATTAGAGTTCATAGAAAATCTCTTGGAAAATTAAGATGTTGATGGAAAGTGTGTATAGAATCTATTGTAATGAATCACTTCTTATTTTTCCTCATCCTTCTGGGAGAAAATAAGTGTGTGAATTGCATGACTTCTACTTCTTTGTTACTTGGTAAAAAACCAGGATGCCGGAAATCAGGAGAAAACATGCTATAGACTGAAATGATAGATTCTCATTTCGTGCAAATTTACACTAAAGCAGATTTAACTATGTTAATTTTTATCTACTGAAGTCCTGGTTACAGATGTGATATTTTCCAACGTTTTAAAAGCATTTAAAATAAACAAGAAGGTCATCAGGAGTAGTTAGCATAGATGTACCAAGGGCAAGTCATGCTTGACCAACCTGATACCACCTGCAATGAAATGATTGGCCTGGTAGATGAGGGGAGAGCAGTGTATCTTGTCTGTCTTGATTTCATTAAGGCTTTCAACACTGTTCCCCATAACATCTTCACAGAGAAGCTGATGAAGCGTGGGCTGGATGAGCAGATGGGGAGGTGGACTGAAAACTGGCTGTGAGCTCAGAGGCACGAAGTCTAATTGGAGGACAGTAACTAGCGGTGTACCCCATGGTTCAACACTGGACCCAGTCCTGTGCAACATCTTCATTAATGATCTTGATGATAGGGCAGAGTTGTACCCTCAGAACATTTGCTGATGACACAAATCTGGGAGGAGTGACTGGTATGCCAGTAGGTTATGCTGCCATCCAGAGGGACCTTGACAGAAGAAATGGCTGGACAGGAACCTCATGAAGCTCAGCAAGGAGAAGTGCAAAGCCCTGCACCCAGGGAGGAACAACCCCATGCTCCAATATATGCTGGGGGCTGCCCAACTGGAAAGCGGCTTTGCAGAAGAGGACCTGGGGGTCCTGGAGAACACCAAGATGAACATGAGCCAGCAATGTGCCATTTGTCTGTACTTAATGAAAAACTGTTTTACTGTGAGGGCCACTGAACACTGGTACAGGTTTGAAGTCTCTGTCCTTGGAGATATTCAGAAGTTGTCTGGACATGGTCCTGGGCAACTGGCTCTGGGGGGCACTGCTTGAGCAGGGGTTTTGGACAAGATGACCTCCAGAGGTCCCTACTAACATGAACCATTCTGTGAATCTGTGAAACTTGCTTGGAGCATTTCTGTAACTTCAGTCTAAACAGATAACAGTGTGTTTTTTCCTGCCAGTGCTGTGGAATTGTATGTTAGGTAGCAAATCGGGCAAACAGGTCACATCAATGAGTAGGTTGAAAGCAGAGTAGTCGGGCTAATGAGAAATTACTGGACAGACATTCTCAAGAGTTGAAGAATGCTTTCATTAGTGATACTGACGAAAAAAGCAACTGTGGAGATAGTTGATTATGTAAAACTTGGCGATGTAAACAATATAGAAAAAGAAGAAGCAGCTGACCTTGAAGATTGGTGTAACAGACATGAGATTACAGTCAGTCAGAAGGGCAATGAAGCCATGCACTTTTGGGTTTATGACTGACACCTCCTGGAAATTCAGGAGAAAGGAGGAAATACCTGGATTAGCTGTTGATGATAGGACTAGTATGATTAGACTATTGAGGCAGTGTAGCTGTGTACAAAGCAAGTGTGTATTTAGAGACATACAGTGAGGTATTTCTAGTACAGGTAGTGAAGTGCTGGGAAAACGTACCCTGAGTGACTGTTTACAGTTCCAATGTCTTGCATTTAAGAAACTTGACTTTGCACTGGAATGAATGGGTGGACAGAGCTGACAATAATGGGATCCAAGAGAGCCATGAGTGAATTTAGGATGGAAAGTAGAGGACAGTTGTTAATACCAGACCATTGTGCCTTGAATCTTCATATTGGGGTAGAAGGCATGGAAATAGTATTAAGGCAGACTTCAGTAAATTCATGAAAGAGGTTGTAAAGTACGCCACAGAAGCAGGGTTTGGCCTGAGAATTAGAAGGGACCTCCTGGTTTCTGTTCATGTTACAATGTCCTAAATGAAATGTCTTAGCTTCTCTCTATGTGCTGGATCAAGCCAGTGACAGAAGAAATTAATGCTTGCAGAAGCATGCTTTTCTACTTCGTTTTGGCAGGTTTATCACACGTTTTTCTAACATGTTAGAACTGACAAACTTGTCAGCTGTAAAATGCCACTGATAGCAAGTATAGTTCTGTTTGCATAGCGAAGCTCGTTCTCTGTGAAAAAACTACAGTAGAGCTATCCTGCTTTCTGTCAGAGGAATTAATTAAATTGAACTGAGAAACCTGGAACCTGAGATTTCTAATGTGATTGCACCAGTGGATGCCACCTCAAAGTACAGGGCTAAATACTTCAGTGGACAGCTGGGCACTTTACCTTCTTTTGCTGCATTCTTAGCCCCATGCATGTCCGGGCAAATACATCGTGATTCAGCTTTCCATCGTGAACAGCTGATTCACAGTCTCTTTAGGTCACAGACAAGCCTGAATAATGAGAAAAAGAAACACTGTTAGTAAAGAAGGAAGGAAGTTTTTCTTCATTGATATTTCAGAGTTTTCACATACTTATGGGCAGAGGTGAGCAAAGCATCTCTGAAGTTCATCCAGACATAATACCTCCATTTTTGATTGAGACGGTTCTAACTCACCTAGTTTTGTATTCTGGACTGAAGTACAGAAAAAAACTCCACCAGATTGTTAAACAATCTATCTGAGTGTTACCTCACTAGGAGTAGATACAGTCGAAAGCAGATAAAAGCTGATATGAGGTAGTGACCTTAAAGTTTATGGTCAATAACAATCTAGTCAGTATAATCAGTGTAATTAGTATCATCCTAAGGGAGATGTCTGGAACAGATAGATGAATTAGTTTGCAAATGGGCCTGTTTATTCTCTACATTGACTGGGAAGTTGGCCTTAGCTACTAAAATACTGAAAATTCAAGAAAACTGAACTACAGTGTGACGGATCACCTGAGATAGATTCTGCCATTACTTGACAGTTCATACTATTCTGTAAGCCAAACTTCAGATGCATTAGGGCTCTGTCTTTAAAAGCATTTGTAACTAAAATAAAATTGCAGACTGTAGAAATACTTTCTTTCTCCAGGGTTATTAGATTCAGTATATGGATACCTAAGAACTCAAAATTAACCTGGACTTTTTCAAATTATATCATTAATGACTCTGAGCCTTGGTTTTGGGTCTTATATCACAGTTGTGTTGAAAAGATAGTTTATTTTTTCTCGTTCTTGCACCCTACCTATTAAATTTCCTAGGTTCTTGTTGAAAAAGTATCTTTTAGTATATGACCATCTCATTAATTATCTCAGATGTGCACAAGGAAATGTAAGTCATGTTCTGCTGGACTTTTCTAAATGCCGATTGCTTGTCAGAACAATGACAACAGTGGGATTATTAGATGTAATATTAATGGCATATTTCTGCACAACTTTGTAACTTCAGGGTAATTGGAACCATTCATTGTTTTTATTTCAGTAAAACACCAAAGTAGTTGAACAGGTAGTACATAAATGTACATTCTAAATTGTAGAAGCAGCATTTGAGAAGACGTAACCAAAGGCATAACAAAAAAAAAAAAAAAAAAAAAAAATCTAGTGTTAAATTAGTGGTAATAATTTGGGAGGAGTTTTCTCTCAAGTATTTCACAAGTCTTTAATTTTTTCAGTCTTCCGTAAGTTAAATTTATTTTAGTGTGCTTCAAGAGTGGGAGAGTTTTTTCTCTTAGTAGTATGCTCTGTAACATTACCACATACTTGCATTTATTTTACTTCTCTTGCAAAGTGCTATATGTCTGAATAAATTATGTACTGAATTATCATAGAATCACAGAATCGTAGAATACCAGGTTGGAAGGGACCTCAAGGATCATCTGGTCCAACCTTTCTTGGCAAAAGCACGGTCTAGACAAGATGGCCCAGCACCCTGTCCAGACGAATCTTAAAACTGTCCAATGTTGAGGAATCCACCACTTCCCTGGGGAGATTATTCCAATGGCTGATTGTTCTCATTGTGAAAAATCTTCCTCTTGTGCCCAATTGGAATCTCCCCAGGAGTAACTTGTACCCATTGCACCTAATCTTTTCCATGTGACTCCTTGTAAAAAGGGAGTCTCCATCTTCTTTGTAGCCACCCTTTAAATACTGGAACATGGTGATAAGGTCTCCCCTAAACCTTCTTTTCTCAAGGCTGAACAAACCCAGTTCTCTCAGCCTTTCCTCATATGGCAGGCTTCCCAGTCCTTTGATCATCTTTGTGGCCCTTCTCTGGACCCTCTCCAGCCTGTCCACATCTTTTTTGTATAGCGGGGACCAAAACTGAACACAGTATGCCAGGTGTGGCCTGACAAGCGCCAAGTAGAGTGGGATAATAACTTCTTTAATTATAGGTGGCTCTGAGGTCAAACACAGGTTTCCAGTCAATATAGGTAGCACGGGCATTAGAAGAAAATGGAAAAATAAAAGATACATGAAAATATAAAGCAGATTCAGTATAAATCCAGGGGTTTTTTGTGTGCTCCAAAAAGCTACAAATTCTGCATATCGAACAGTAAAAGCCATAATACTTCCCAAGGTAAGACTGTTCACGCCAACTAATAATATGATCAATCCAGAGGCAGACTGGAATGGTCTGTAAATTGCTGGTAGGTTTGTAGAGTGTCCAGGTTGTGTTTCTTAAACCGTATCTGCTGGTGGACGACAGATTTCTTCTGTCAAAGTACATCTTTGCTTATTGATAGTCTTAAT
Source organism: Gavia stellata (assembly GCF_030936135.1). Taxonomy (NCBI): domain Eukaryota; kingdom Metazoa; phylum Chordata; class Aves; order Gaviiformes; family Gaviidae; genus Gavia; species Gavia stellata. Next base: position 27,661,486 of record NC_082599.1, read on the forward strand.
CACTGCTAGTTTTAAAATGATGGAGCATTAATCCTAGAAGGGTGAATCATTCTGGAAGCCTCTTTTTTGAAGTATGCTAATCTAATTTTAGATGATGACATGAATACAAGTATTTACTGTGTACCTAAGAATTCATAGTTTTGCATTGTGAACTGGCCCTAATTGTATTTTTTATGAAATGATTTTTTTTTTGGCCAGTGGTATTTCCTTTCTTTGGAAAATGGAAACTACTTCTTCCCCACAAAAAATAATCTGCAGTTACTTAGTTTTGGTGAAAACAGTGTATAGCTAAGAACTGTCCAGGAGGCATTGAAACATTCAATCTTGATTTAAAATATCAGAATGCTGTATTAGTTCCAGTTAAAAACATTTTGGATCAATTTGGCATTAAATCAGCATTTTTAGTGTCCCAAGGGAGCTGCAGTTAGATGCTTCATGTCTTCCTCTTCCCTTATGGCTTAGGCTACACAGCTGGACTATCTGTATAATAATTCACTGCTGCCAAGTGATTCCTAGTTTGGTTGTGGTGAGTCAGGAAGTGGGAAGACCAAGTGTCATAGGAGATCTTCTGCCAAGGAATATTAAATTGCTGTGCTGGTTTTGGCTGGGATAGAGTTAATTTTCTTCATAGTAGCCAGTATGGGGCTGTGTTTTGGATTTGTGCTGAAACAGTGTTGATAGCACAGGGATGTTTTAGTTATTGCTGAGCAGTGCTTACACAGAGTCAAGGCCTTTTCTGCTTCTCACCCCACCCCACCAGCGAGTAGGCTGGGGGTGCACAAGAAGTTGGGAGGGGACACAGCCGGGACAGCTGACCCCAACTGACCAAAGGGATATTCTATACCATATGATGTCATGCTCAGCATATAAAGCTGGGGGAAGAAGAAGGAAGGGGGGGACATTCGGAGTTACAGTGTTTTGTCTTCCCAAGTAACCATTATGGGTGATGGAGCCCTGCTTTCCTGGGGATGGCTGAACACCTGCCTGCCGATGGGAAGCAGTGAATGAATTCCTTGTTTTGCTTTGCTTGCCTGCGTGGCTTTTGCTTTACCTATTAAACTGTCTATCTCAACCCACAAGTTTTCTCACTTTTACTCTTCTGACTCTCTCCCCCATCCCAGCGGGGGGGGCAGTGAGCAAGCGGCTGTGTGATGCTTAGTTGCTGGCTGGGGTCAAACCACGACAATTGCACATTATGATTTTGAATTTTTCATTTGAATTATTGTATGTAGGTGAAAAACAGTATTTTTTAGCTGTGTTTTGCATAATCTTCACTAAGGAAATTTTGATATTCGTTCTTTTTCCCAGTGCTCAAAATCCAAACACTGTCTGATAGTTAATAATGTTGTTTGTTGACCTCTGTTATTGTATTAGGGTTAAATTAAGCTTACACTGGACATGCTACTTTGATTTTAGGAATGGGCACTGGGAAGACAAAATATGTAGCACAAACTTAGACAGATGTCTTTTGGGAGACCTTCTTGGTGGTGCATCCTTGCCTGTAGTTTTGAATGTAACTTCTGAAACTTTCGCCATGCAGCATATATCAACATGCCATGTATCAGTGTTCAGTGCCTTCAATGCCTTTTAATTTAAGAAGTTGTTCCTCAAATCATCTTCCTGACTCCTGCTTTTTTGTGTTCATCATACCTATGGATGAAGAGACTTGTGTCTACCACCATCTAGACTTCTTTCCTGTTCTACTGCCAATTTCATAAGATTCAAGAGTTTTTAGAACATTAGTTGGGGTTGGATTCTTTCTTTATTTTGGTAGGTACTTTACATTTCACTGACAATGTAAAAGGATCAACAGAGCTGGCAGAAATGACCCTGCTCTATAAATTGAATGTATCATGTTCTTGCTGATTTAACTGTTGTTGCAGCAATTCAAATATGAACTTTTCATTGCTACAAGTATTTTTTTTCCAGTCTCTGGGGGCTGGATCCAGGGGGGAATGTTGTCACCCAAGGATGAGGAAAAGGCTGAGGTACTCAATGCTTTCTTTGCCTCAGTCTTTAATAGCCAGACCAGGTATCCTCAGGGTATTCAGCTCCCTGAGCTGGAAGACAAGGATGGAGAGCAAAATAAACTCCCCATGATCCAGGAGGAGGCAGTTAATGACTTGCTATGCCACCTGGACACTCACAAGTCTATGGGGCCTGATGGCATCCATGCAAGGGTACTGAGGGAGCTGGTGGAGGAGCTTGCCAAGCCACTCTCCATCATTTATCAACAGTCCTGGTTAACAGGGGATGTCCCAGATGACTGGAGGCTTGCCAATGTGACACCCATCTTCAAGAAGGGCTGGAAGGAGGATCCAGAGAACTACAGGCCTGTCAGCCTGACCTCGGTGCCGGGGAAGATTTTGGACAGGTTCATCCTGAGGGCGCTCACAGGGCACGTGCAGGACAACCACGGGATCAGGCCCAGCCAGCATGGGGTCATGAAGGGCAGGTCCTGCTTGACCAACCTGATCTCCTTCTATGACCAGGTGACCCGCCTAGTGGATGAGGGAAAGGCTGTGGATGTTGTCTACCTGGATTTTAGTAAAGCCTTTGACACTGTCTCCCACAGTATTCTCCTGGAGAAGCTGGCGACTCGTGGCTTAGACAGGTGCACTTTTTGCTGGGTAAAAAACTGGCTGGATGGCCGAGCCCAGAGAGTCGTGGTAAATGGAGTTAAATCCGGTTGGCGGCCGGTCACAAGCGGAGTCCCCCAGGGCTCAGTTTTGGGGATGGTCTTGTTTAACATATTTATCAATGATCTGGATGAGGGGATCGAGTGCTCCCTCAGCAAGTTTGCAGACGACACCAAGTTGGGTGGGAGTGTTGGTCTGCTTGAGGGTAGGAAGGCTCTGCAGAGGGATCTGGACAGGCTGGATCCATGGGCCCAGGCCAAGTGTACAAGGTTCAACAAGGCCAAGTGCCGGGTCCTGCACTTTGGCCACAACAACCCCATGCAACGCTACAGGCTTGGGGACGAGTGGCTGGAAAGCTGCCCTGCAGAAAAGGACCTGGGGGCGTTGACTGACAGCCGGCTGAAGATGAGCCAGCAGTGTGCCCAGGTGGCCAAGAAGGCCAATGGCATCCTGGCCTGTATCAGAAATGGTGTGGGAGGTGATCATGCCCCTGTACTTGGCGCTGGTGAGGCCGCACCTCAAATCCTGTGTTCAGTTTTGGGCCCCTCACCACAGGAAGGCCATTGAGGTGCTGGAGCGTGTCCAGAGAAGGGTGATGAAGCTGGTGAGGGGTCTGGAGCACAAGTCTGATGAGGAGTGGCTGAGGGAACTGGGGTTGTTCAGTCTGGAGAAGAGGAGGCTGAGGGGAGACCTTATCGCTCTCTACAATTCCCTGAAAGGGGGTTGCAGAGAGGTGGGTGTTGGTCTCTTCTCCGATGTGACTAGCGACAGGACAAGAGGAAATGGCCTCAAGTTGCGCCAGGGGAGGTTCAGGCTGGATATTAGGAAAAATGTCTTTACTGAGAGAGTGGTGAGACACTGGAATAAGCTGCCCAGGGAAGTGGTGGAGTCACCATCGCTGGAGGTGTTCAAGGAACGTGTGGACGTGGCATTGTGGGACGTGGTTTAATGGGCATGGTGGTATTGGTTGATGGTTGGACTTGATGATCTTACAGGTCTTTTCCAACCTTAATGATTCTGTGTGATTCTGTGAAAAACAGTCGTTAGCAATGGACCCAGCTCTCGAATTCAGGTGCTAGCCTGGGAAGAGTCCTCAGTTTGTCTGGTTAATACTGTGTGTCTGATCTGAACACAACTTGGGTTTCTCGCAGTATAATTTTAGTTCATTCTTTGTTCAGGCATTTCACAGTAACTTTTTCTAACAAATGATCTCATTAAATTTAGTAAATAAGACCTGTTCCACTTGGCTGCATGCACCATTGTTTGTATTAAATAACTAATTAGATGCATAAGCCATTTAATAAAAAAAAAAATTACACTCTCTCCCAATTCCGTAACCCAAACCATCTGACAGTTTCTGCAGCTGCAGTGAAGTGAGAGTAGCTCGAATCACCGGGAAGACACTACATTTGCTATGTAGTAGATTCTAACAGCTTTGTCAATGAAATATTTTGAAGCTGGGAATTTGTAAACGTTGTAATGTCTGCATATTATTTTACCTCTCTGCAGTTACATGAAATGTATGCTCTCCTATTCAGTGAATGAAAATTCTAGCCTCAACATTTGAATTCTTGTCATTTTGCTCATTTAAGCTTTTGTTTGGATCCTCTTCCTGATGGATTAAGCAAGCAGCTGCTCTTTGATCATAGCATCTGTGCCCCTTATTTTGACTTGAAGTTTCAAAATGTGCAGTTCATGAAAGGTCTAAGTAAATGGATTTCTTTTGTTTGTCTTGTTCAAAAGAAAGCAGTTTGAAGACTATTAGAGGGTATTACTGTGCTGCTGTCAATGCTGTTATCGTTTAGGATGTGTCATTGTTTTCCCCTATCAGTACATGGATGCAGGGTTCTTGCGAAATGACAAGAAGTATTACTACCTGAGAGAAATCGTTATTTAGTTGTCCATTAATGAAAGGGCTTTGGAGTAATTTTGCTAACTGAAATGCCAGTATAGATTGGTCTGATGCTAGCTGAGAGTGACAGAAAATACAGGCGGATTGTGATGATACCTTTCTTTTGATACTAACAGAAGAAACAAGAAGCAAAAGACAAATAGCAGCCATCTACACACCATCAAGTCCAGAGGGTAGTGAAAATAAAGACTTTGAAGGCTGACTGTTACAGTTATAACCATGTATGCCATTACTTCTTTTATGGTTTTTTTTGTTGTTCTAGACTTGTGCCCTACACAGATATAGTTTGTGGTTTGGCACCTTAAATTGTATCCCAAAAAAGCGGACACAAGCAAACGTAGTTGCTGATGCTTAAATTACTCAATACACAGTTCACTAGCTTTTAGAATAAATATTATAGTTCTGCCTATATATTGACATCTAGGGGTTTAGATTTGCAAACTCCTGGGTTTGGTTTTATCTGCTATTATTGCCAAAAGATTGCAAAAGATGATGAATATTTGAGCCTTCACCTCTTTCCCAAAACTGTCTGTACCTCTAAGTGCTCACACTACAGGGGTAAAGAAAGATTAATTATTCCTAGACCATCCAGCAATGACTGAATTCTGCTTGTCTTGAAATCAGCATGAAGAGGGTGCTGTCAGTGATCTCTTCATCCTTTTTTTCCCCAGGTCTGAAGGAAGTGGCAATTAGAGGTTTTTATTCCTTTTGTGTACTTACGAACTACAACGTTAACGTGTTTTAGGTAACCATCCGACAGCTACAGTGGGCAGAACTGGGGAAGACCCAGGGTACCCAGGAGCTTAGAGGGATCAAGCTGCCCCTCTGGGGAGAAAGGAACAAGTAGAATCAATTCTGTTTTATGCTCTGTGCCTGTAAACCAAATGTTTGTTGCCTTTCTGCTTGTATTCAGAGTTCATCTTGGCGGTCACTCCTGTTCCTTTAAAGCCTTGACTAACTGTCGTGTATATGGTGCTTACGTTGCTTCATAATTCATTATATGTACATTCATTAAATAGATATTTTCATTGACAAGTAGAAATTCCTTTATATGTTTCTTTCCTTACATCTATTAAGAGACAGTCCTTGAAGCATGGCGAGGAGAAGGAGCAGGAGGCATGGCTAACTATCTCCAAAATGGGGCATTTACTTTTACAATGAAAATTCACATTCGCCCTCACCATTTCTAACCTTGATGCCAGTTCAAGTCAAATCAAGCCTGTGTTTATTGACTTGCCAGAGTTTACTGACGGAAAACATTACTCTTGGCAAATTACAAACCGGCTAGGAGTATCAGATGAAATAACTGACGCTTCACTGCAGTAATATAAATGACCTAAATACCCAGTTCTAGTGGAGTCTTTTGGTGTGTTAAAATAGATCTTTTGTAGAGTACAAATTGCACACAATGTAGAAATGTCACCATAACAAAATATCTAACAATCTTTTAAGGAGCTCTATTAATCAAAAACATTCTCAAATAAATGTAAACTCGTTGTAATCACTGTTTTGTTGATGGTTAGTAGGATGTCGTCTGTATGACCCCTTTGGAAGAATGTTATCTTTCATCTTTTCAACATGCTGGCACGTCCCCAAGGCTATGAAAAATCAAGAGTCTGGGGGATGCAAGAATTAAATGCATTTCCAAATGCTGCTTTTTTCCCTACATTTTCTTTTGAGCTAATATATCTTTCTTTTTTTTTAGTTCCAAGACCTTATTTGTTTTACATGGTTTCTAAAATTGGATAGCACCTCCTAATTGTAAGTGATTCAGTTTTAACATTTTCCCTTTGCAAAAGCACTGCCATGTCTTGCCGAGATGTTGAGCACCCACCTCACTTGCTAATTTCCACGGGAGCTGGAAACGTTCAGCTTTCATGGAAATAGCACTCAAGATGTCTCAAGTGGAGGACTTAAAAGCTGTTGCTCCAAAAACGGCAGGCTGCTTTTGAAAATGCAGTCCTATATTTGAAGTGGTTTATTTCTGCATTAATTTTCTTCATTTTAGTTTGATTCTGAATCAGCTTCACTGAGAGAATTGGGGTTGGGGTGGGGGGTACGTTCCAGGCATGAATGCACCAAGGGGGACATGGAGGACGGGGGGAAGATGAAAGCCCAGGGCCAGCACCAGGGGCCATAATTGTTTGCTTCAGCGTCCCGCATCATAACTCTGTGTTGCAGTACTCTTCGGCTGTGTCTGCTCAGACTGGTTCAGCACAGAGGGATTTTAACGTTGGTCTTACATCCAGCAGAGATGAGTACAAAGAACCTCTGTTTAAGATCCCATATTTTAATATGGTGGTGCGTAGAGGTGAGAGAGGTTCACATTTGAGGCAGCCCTGGATTTCTTGGTGAATTGTACCAGTCAGAGGCCCTGTGTCTATTAGGACCATTTGAACCAGCTAACTATGCACTAGAGCAATTACAGGGATGAGCTCCTTGGGCGGATTGATTCTGTCAATGCAAAACAACGTTTATTGAGCACTGGAATATGGTAACATGCGAGGGAATGGCCCTGCTTTAAAATCCTGCCTGGTGTTGCTGATAGCATGCCTACATGAGATGATCTTTATAAGCAGTTGCTTTAGTTATCAAGAGGAGAGTTGCAGTCATGGAGATGGGGCTGCACCTTTCTCTAAGGAAGGTAGGAAAGCAGCTAATGTCCAGGTTGTTCTGCTTTTACTTATTATATTTTTAGTAATAAATTGTACAGAAGAGTTACTGAGCAAGAGCATACATCTGCGAATGTTGTTACTTTGGTACTTAAATAATACATTTAGATGTTATTTGAAATAAAACAAATTTTAAATGCTAAAAAGAGAAGGAACAGAAGGAGAGTAACAAATGTAGAATTGAGAAATGTGACGTTGGGGATCAAGTTGATGCCAGGGCAGTCTGTCCAACGTACTAGCCTTCTTTCCTGCTTGAAGGTGCGGTGGAGAGAAGGTAATACGACTAGTGCAGCATCACCGCTGTTTTTCCCTCAGAGCACTTCTGAGTCATAAACTGAAGTGCTAAACATCTGCCAATTTTGAAATGATGGGACAAGAATTTTTGCCAAAAAGTTTTCACATGGATATTCTTTTTTCAGTCTTACTTAAAATATCAGGTTTTTTCATTCAAATTTTCTAGTCTATTTCTAGGATTAATGTATACCTTTTAACTCACATTTGTAACCTCTCTTGATGCTTGTTTAGCCATACAGAATTTCCTATGTCTCATTACTTGTATGGAGTTGTACGTGTGCCACTCTAATGGGATTTTTAATTCGTGTTTCCTCCTGCTCTGCTCAGCCAACCATAATACCATGGAGAAATGTTCTGTCTTGAGGGCAGGAATAAAATTTATGGAAATAAAATTGATATCTGAGATCTGTTCTTGCAGATTGTCTCTGCTTGCATCTGTCCTCTGTTTACTGCAAGTGGTGGGGATGTGAATGCATAAAAAGGAGGGTGAAACTCTGTGATTCCATCCTTTCCTGGCAAATGCTATTTAACAGCCAATGTCTGACCATTTTAAAGGCCTGCTGAGCTGCATTACTGAAACTATAGGTCGCAACTAACAATTATGCAAGTTAATTACTCTTTCCTCAATTGTGAAAGGCTTATATAAGGATTTCTTTTTAAAACATGCATAATTGCCTTGAAGGAAAAACTGCTATTATTTGCAGGAGAACACATTGTATAATAGAAGTCAAAGCAAGAATCTGCCCTGAAGCTTGCTCTCACAGAGGTGGTTTAGCCCAGATCCCCTAAAAATAAAGTCGTGAGGGACAGGTTCATGTGTACTTTGAACTCAGCTGCATGACTAGGAACTTTTGCATTTTGAAACGTGTACATTTTATTTCAGGGACCTACAGTATTTGATGTTAAAAAAGAGTTCTTCAGATAATCTTTAAGAACTAATCTTCAAGGAAAAATAGTATTATGTTTGTCGAGCAGTTGGCAATATTCAGAATCCAGAGTAACTGGGAAAATTCAAAACATGGCTGCTGTGAAATGTCTATTTTAATATAGCACAAATAGTTTAACATACAGTTGTTTCCGGGTTCAGTTTTGGAAATGTAAAGTGGCTAAAAAACCCCACTAAATTCAGTACAAAAGCAGTAATTACATTCCCTCTGGAGCCAAGCTGGTGTGTAACACAGCTCCTTTTGACTTTTACTATCTGTGGGTTTTAACGTAGGTGGAAAACTTGCCACAAAATGATAATCGGATAGTACTCGACATTTCTAACAAACGTTTTTTTCCCCACCAGATTTGCAGCCCACACAGTGAAGTTATATGCTTGTATGATGAGAAAATGTAATTTAGGAAAGCAGGAATTCACTGAGTATAAAGTCTCAAATGGCAGAGGGGAATACAGTTTCAGTATTAGGCTTTTATAAAAGGAAAAATGTCTTGAATATTTACAAATTCATATAAACCAGAATGTACTATGTGGATGTATTTTTCAGTACAAAGCAGTAGGTAACAAACTCATAAGATGAAGCAGAATAGAAGTAAAAGCTTTTCTGATCTACATAGAGAAAAGTCCTTTTTATGACCACTGGTAATAAATGGGATCTGAAATAGGCAGCAGTACAAAATTGGCATAATACCACTGGCACGAAGCAAAGTGTTTTCACTCCCCTCCCTTTAACTGTAATGACTGCAGTGCTACAGATATTTTTAAAATCTAAAACAAAAAAGCAGAATACAATTTAGAAAAATCCATGTGTATTTAAATGTAAGGTCTTAAAATAGAACAGAATTTTGAGGGAGCTTTTTTTTTTAAACAAACAGCATTTTTTTAGAAAGTGTATTATTAAGACTTCTTATTTTGGAGTGTTCATCTGGTTTTAGTTGGATATTGCATGTTTTTTAGCTCAGATTCTCTGTTCTTCACTGTATATGTCAAAAACTGTAATTGTTTTATTAAACTTCAGACTGGCTATTCTGTTGACAGGGAAATGCAGACACCCTTAAGTTTGTGCAAGATAAATACATTTACTGTGGCCATTATAAACATTTTATTAGGTATTATAGATGAGGAGGCTATGATGATCATTACTGAACCTGCATGCTTCTGCAGACCTAGTTGACAGGTACCTTTGTCTCATTAGGCCAGCATGCTTGCAAGCTGTCTCCATAGAATAATAAACAATTATTGAATTAGGAGTATATGTAAATAAAATAATGGCTCTGAAATGTTGTATTGTGATTTGGTTGTTTCAAGGAATTCAAAACAATTGCTCTGTTACAGAGACTTTGAGGAGTGGAGTGTGTAATTGCAGCTTGCTGCTGTTTCAGCCTTGTTTCAAGGGTAAAATGGAGCAAAGTTCATTAAATTCATGATTGCTATAAAAAACCAAAGTTTAATTCACATCTTGTTGGAGGAAATGCTGTAAGAAGCAACTATATAGCCTCGGGTTGTGTGTGCCTGTAATAATTATTCAGTATCTATCATATACCATGTGAGATGCCTGCTCTCATAGCTCCAAAGTGTAGTGTCAGCAGCAATTTTTTTCGGTCGCAGGACAGATAACACGGATTTATGTTAGTAGAAAGTGGGTGCATCTTCCACTACTGTCAGTAGTATATTCTGGTCAAGTTGCATGAATTCAACTCCCAGATATTGCCAGAAAGAGCAGAATAGAAGTAAATTCTTACAATATTCCTGAGTTTGTCTTGAGAACTGAATTTTACATGTTTTGTTAAGACTCCTGTTAAACCTGAAGACTTCCAAACAGATACGTTATTTGCAATGCAGAGCCATTCTAATAGAACGAGTTTATTTGACAGTAAGGTTTCTGTTTTATTGGGGGTATTTTGTTCTTTCTGGACATCTTGCTAATTCCTTGGAATATTTTTTTAAATATTACCTTAGATGACTCAATGCTTTTTGCTTCATATTTGAACTGCCACACGTGCCTAACAGCTTTTTCAGTTGTTTGATTTATTTGGGACTGCATTGTTATCAGACTCTTGATAAAAGTTGCATGCAAGAGCTTTAAGGCCATGTTTTCTGCCTTGACTCCCCCCCTAGACTTAGGATATAACACAAGTTTTATGACAGGTTGGTGGCAACCCTTGATGTTAACAGTGCAGCTGTCATTTGCCAGAAACTATAGTAGACAAGCTACTTGCACTTGCTCTTTTGTCTCCTAGAGGTGTTAAAGCAAGCAGGCCTTCAAGAGAGAACTTCCTGGAAAATGTGGAAAGAGTAACTGAAAAAGGAGAAGTATATTCAGTATATCCAGCTCCAAAGTTATTACCTCTTTCTTACAGCTTAGGGGGAGGAAGTAACTGGAGGTGCTAAAACCAGCTCAACTTCCTGAACTGCAATAGATCAGGACCTTCAAAGAGAACGGGCTGTTTGACAAGTACTGTAATTCATCCCCTTGTAAAGTCATACTTTTTTCTGAATTGTTCATACCTGATCACACGATTGCATAGTTGCCAGTTTGAATGCAAAGGAAACAGTGAGAAATACACAGCCCTGGGAGAAAGAGAATGGCATCCTCTTGGCAGCAACCTGCAGGTTTCAGCAGATCTTCATCAAGCTTGTCTGGAATCATCACCCAAGCTTCAGCTTCATTCCTCTGCAGAAGGAATTTGGGGAGGTTGTTGCATTTTCTTTGTTTGTTGAATGTGTCTTTTAAGTTCTGAAGAAAGATTATTTCTCTAACAGGGAAGATAATTTTGGAGAGATGAAGAATTTGCTATCAGAAGTTCCGCATGGAGTTTGTTGAAAAAAATAGCAAAACCACAACAAAGTTTTATTACATTTTTTTTCTTCAAAACTGCCTCCTACTAGCTGTACAGATATTATTATGTATTGTTTTAAAAGAAAGAAGGTAGCTCTAAATCAAACTTTCAGTTACAAAAAAAAAGGCATTTGCAAACAATGACCAGAAAATTTTGGCTATCTCGGTGTCACCATGGCTTTCAGGAGGTAAAAAAAAGAAGACAAATGCTATGTAGAATGAAAGCTAATCTCAAAGAGTAGAGTGCAGCTATTCATCATTTTTAAGGTTTTACAGCTGGTTTTGTAAGTGATAATTCAGATAAATTAAATGAGGTCTGCAGTGTTCTTTAACCATTTGGGAAACATGTCCTTTTATTTTAGAGTATTTCTTCTTCCAATAACTGAAAAAGTAAAAATGCATCTGGCTACCTATTTTTCTCCGAAGTTGCTCTTTTATTTCAAAATGAAAGGTTGACATCTTCTGCTCTTTCTCTGGGAAAATTTTGGATGACTTCTTTAAAATGTGTATCAAAAGAAGGAAAAATTCTGAACTTTTAAATTTCCTTAGAAGTATACCCAGCCTATTTTAGAATGCTAGAGTGACTCTTAATATGAATCAGATGTATTTCTCCGGCTTTTGCTATTTGACTGGTTCTTAATAGCTTCTGGTAGACACTGTAATGATGTACTATTATCTTGATCTTGATATCTTAATTGTTTTAAAAGGAAAAATACTTTAAATGCTGTGGATGGCACAGCAGGAAGCAGAAGAAACTCCTTCACTGACATTTTGCCAAGTAAAGGCTAACATGGTACCAGTTCTTCCACGTACTCTATTGAAAAGTATGTAATGCTCTTCTAAACCTTCTGCTGACAAGGAAAACCTTCAGGGAGATCCTCCATGTTGTGAGGCAGTCTTGGTGCTGAGGGTGTGCCGAGGGCTGAAGGGAGGCTGATCAGCAGCACGCCCCTGGCCAGCCTGGCGTGTGGTGCCTGGGTCGGCCAGCATCTGAGAGCCGTGGCAGTGCTATCCAGTGACCTGGGTGGCTGCGTTCAAGTGGTGAGGTGCTGGGAATGTGAAATATTCTCGCCCAGAAAATTTTAGATTTGTTGTATTCCCTCATACGTTTTATTTGAAGATGGAGAAATGAACACAAAGAGCCTGTATTAGAGAAACTAGTATCAAAGGAAAGTAATAATGCAGTCCTTGAAAAGAGAAGTAAGAGGAGTTTGTTGCTGGAAAACTTCCAGGAATTTTGGAGAATAGTAGATTTCGATAAATAATTATTATGTGTTTAGAAAAAAAGGCACCTAAATAACTCTTTGAGGCCATTTGAAAGAATATTGCATGAGACAATAGAAGTTTTCCTCTTTAATGTTGGAAAACTTTAATTGGAATGCTAAGAGTTGTAGTGGGAAATTAAGCATAGGAAGTATGTACATGCTCATGCACACACATAGTTGTATATTATACATAAACACCTGGAAGGCACTGTAGAATAAGTGTATATACATAAGTTTACTGAAGCATTAGGTGAAATTTAAATAAGAGAACAATTTGTGATGGCATCCTTTGGGCAAATATGTCTGCTATTAGAGAACTATATGCAGCTTATCCTTTAAAGGAGCTGGAAAAAATGGTAACAGGACCTTTCCAGAATCTCTGTATAGCTCTTACAGAATTCTCTGCATTAAACTCAGGCCTGAATATTTACTGCTTTTTATGGTCTTCAACCATGATGAATACCATATAAAAAGCTCCTGACCATTCTGTCCTTAATGACTTTGCATGGGAGTGCATGGAGAGAAAATGTCTTTGGGCAAGCCCAATAGCTATTAATACTTAAATAATGAGATCTTGCTTAAATTAAAAGTGTCCTGTATACTCCACACAAATAATTTTTTTATCACTTTTTTGGGGTAGGGTGAACAGAGAAGGATGTTCCTTTACTCTCTAGTTCTATAAAATTTTATATTGTTTAACCCCAACTGGCAACTAAGCACCACACAGCCGCTCGCTCACCACCCCCACCCCCCACCCCCCCCCCCTCCCCACGTGGGATGGGGGAGAGAATCGGAAGAGTAAAAGGGACAAAACTTGTGGGTTGAGATAAAGACAGTTTAATAGGTAAAGCAAAAGCCGTGCAGGCAAGCAAAGCAAAACAAGGAATTCATTCACTACTTCCCATCGGTAGGCAGGTGTTCAGCCATCCCCAGGAAAGCAGGGCTCCATCACGTGCAACAGTTGCTTGGGAAGAAAAACGCCATTACTCCGAATGTCCCCCCCTTCCTTCTTCCCCTTAGTTTATATGCTGAGCATGACATCATATGGTATGGAATATCCCTTTGGTCAGTTGGGGTCAGCTGTCCCGGCTGTGTCCCCTCCCAACTTCTTGTGCACCCCCAGCCTACTCACTGGTGGGGTGGGGTGAGAAGCAGAAAAGGCCTTGACTCTGTGTAAGCACTGCTCAGCAACAACTAAAACATCCCTGTGCTATCAACACTGTTTTCAGCACAAATCTAAAACAGAGCCCCATACTGGCTACTATGAAGAAAATTAACTCTACTCCAGCCAAAACCAGCACAAGGTCTAAGCTGATCATATGGAGGAAAATCTTTTACATTTTTATTTAAGATATTTGTATTTTGCAATGTAAATCTCGTGTTTTGCATTGCAAAAAACTGTCTTTGATTGTCAATGAAGACAAAAATAGCTGTATGAAACAATATGCTTTTTCTCTCTTATTTTTAATTCCAAGCAATTTTGCCTTTAAAAGTATCAGAAGCATATTACTGGTGGTAAGAGGAGTGGTGATGTTAGTTTAAGAACCACTTTCATATGATGGTAACTGTCTAAAACTAGCATATGCAGGCCAAACAGGGTTTGGAAATCACTGGACATTGAGAATACGGTCAAACCACTCGTGAACAAAAACCTTGCTGAAAGGCTCAGATGCTGTTAGAACTCAACCTCAATACATACGTTGTAGTTCATGTCAGATTTTTCCATTTTAAGCTCTGTCCAGGAGCTATAAATTCAGCTGTGAGAACTTGCTTCAAGCTGCAATTTTTAATACAGTATGTCAAGGTGGAAAACCAACAGAAATTGGTTTATTAGGTTTTGAGTTCCAGGACTCTTAAAAAAACTGCTGAGATCAGGAAATCTATGAAGGCCTGGTTGAAACTCAGTAGAATCAGACATTAAATGAATTTCATTTCAGACCTGTTATAAATGAACAGATGAAAATTATTTTTAGCTAAAAATTAGGTAATATATTTCTTAAGATTTCAGCTAAATCTTTGCAGCAAATGCCACAATACAAAAAATCTAAGGTCAAAGTGTGAAGTGCTCCACTGCTTGCTCAGCATGTTCTGAGAGGGAAACAAGTAGGAAAGAGTAATTACCTTTAAATTAGGAGTCCAAGAGTTCAGGTAAACTCTTCCACTGTGCTTTGACAGTGGTTTGGAAGAGTATTAATAGCTTGTTATGGACTTGGCTGAGTATGAACTGTTCTTTCTTGTGATTGCTTTATAATTAAGACTTTGAAGCAGTCTTTTAACTTGTTCTGTATAAATTTCTGACAGATCACTTATTGTACAGACCGGCGAGTCTTGGAGGAGCATATGTCTTGATCAGAGCTATTTTTATTTTTTTTTTCTCCTAAAAAAAAGAAGAATGGTTTGTTTGGACTCATTTTCTGTGTCCATGCCTTTCATTCTGAGCAGAAAATTTCTACTTTCTTTAGCTGTGGTTGTAAGCAGTGATGTACGCTTTATCCTGCTTTGAATTATTGACTGAATAGTTGGGTTTCCTCCTCTTGCCCTGTGGAAGAAACAGGAGCATGTTCAACACGTAGTGTCTGTGTCTACTTAGAAGTCCCTCGTCGTGGTTGCAACTCCTGCCTGCAGCATAGCCACCTGCGATCCCATACAGCCCTTTCCCTCTGTTATTCCCATAGCTCTCCCTTGGTGTTATATCAGGCTTTCAGCTGTAGGTTTTAGTGTACCTGGTGGAGAACTGGCATAATATCCTCCCTGTATTAATTTGTATACAGTTCTCATGCTGCAAGGAAAGCAAGCTCTTGTTCAGCCAGCCTCTGCTTCTGGGCAGTAGAAAAGGTGGTGAGACTGTTGAGCAAGTCCTTCGTTTTGAAGGGTTATACGGTAGTTAATAAAATTTATGCTTCAACAGTATTTCCCTTTTTAGGTTTTATTTGCTCAAGGAGATTTAAATAGTGCTCAAAGAGTAGGCTTGAAGCGTGGGAGGTTGCCTGGCTGCCTTCAGGTATGAGCAGGCTCGCCTGCTTGCTGGGCTGGGGCTGCGTGACAGCCTCCTCTGGGGCGTGGGTTTCCATTTCTGTTCCTAATGAGGTTTCTCTTCTCAGCTGTGGGGTGCAGATGCTACAGCTATTGTTTAAATAGGAAAGCTGGGATTATGTGGTATGAACACTCTTCCCCTGTAATGTCACATAAGGAGAACAGGAAAACGTAGGGCAAAAAGAAGAGGCATGAGGACTTCAAGAGGGATGACTGGTGGAGGGTTGCAGAATCAATACAAGTAATGCAGATGAAAGTAAATGAGGGAAGACAGTAGTAGAAGAGAAGCAAAGCCGTTTTCATGAGTATCTTTCATTCAGGGGTCCCATCACACTAACATCCAAAAATGTCTCAGTAATCTTAGGTGCAGCTTCAACTGTCAAAAATAGTCAGTTGTAACACTGGTTCACAGTTGCGATTTTTGAAAGACCAGCTGAATTGAATACTCAGTTGTTTTTAAACATCATGGTTAAACAGCCAAGGAAATTAATACCTTCCAAAGGGATTGATATTTTGACTGAAGGTGAGAGGAATAACCTGTGCATGAACTCAGTAATTTTGCTCAATGCTGCAGTGTTTTGTCTTGATTTAGATTTTGGATGGTGTTGATTGTATCAAGTCACATATGTCAATTTAACATTGTTCCTCCAAATCCTGTTTACACAGGGGTTTGGATAAATCCATCATCATCTCCACATTATCATTGTCACTATATTTTAGAAATCAGGCACTATGTTGACTCGTGAATGTAGTCCTTGCCGTGGCATGGCCTCTAAGGTTTGGTCTGTGCTATAAAAAGCATTTTCCCTGCTTCTCCAAGCGTGCTGTAGCCCACACCACTACAGTCTCTGAAGCAGATAACACAACTGATACAGTGTTGTGTAAGACTTCATTAAGTATTCCAGAAATAGGCATGCTTTTAATGGAGATAGGTCTTCCCAGTGGGAGCCCGGAACTCCAGAGGCACTGCTTGGGTTGCTGTTGCGGATGCTGTGCAGCTGGTGTGGGAAGAAGGAGCTTCTCCTTTCTCTCCCTCCACTCTGGCAGTCATTTCAGTCCACCTTTGCTGGGCTTCATCTGCATGCCATTACCTCCCGGCACGGACCTAAGCCACAGGACTAATCTGGATAAAAAGTTACCTTGCAAAATGGAGTTAGTTATTATAGACACTTAGAGATCAGTTTACCTGGCACGAAGAAGTAAATTCCTGATCTCTCAGGCTTTTGGATGGTTCTTAACATCCAGAGCACAACTGCAGAAATCAGGTGGTGTTTTTGCTCTATCTGCCGGAAACACACAGGATCAGATGCAGCTGATACTAAAATCACAGTCCCTTTTCAGGAAATCTGACTCGGTATCTTTCCAGGCCACCAAATGCTATTTAAAGCACAAGCAGTCAGGAAAGAAAAAATGCCAAAATACTACAGAAATGAAGGAAAATATCCTGAGTAAAAAGCAGAGCTAGCAAACTTCAAGCTTGTTCCCATGAAAGTAAAACAGTGATTTTGAAAGGTGTGCTAGAATGCATTCCCTGAAGACGTTGCTGTGGATTTCTTTCTGTAGGTGGTTTCTTCCTAGTAAGAGACTTCTTCAGCTTTATATTTTTGTATTAATTTCCCTAAAGGTAGAAGGGATGTTAGTATAACTGAAGATGTTAAGGTAATTCCTCTGTAGGATTTCTCTAGCTGACCAAGCCCCTTCAGCCTCAGAATATGGATGAGACTTTATTGGGTTTTTTATAGCCTTTCCATGAGACCTATGGATTTAACAAAACTATTAGGGAAGAGGAATGTTGAGTGTATCTATTTATCTGTTTTCTCTATGGAGAGTCCTGTTTTGTTTTGCTTTTCTGCAATAACTCCCACTTTTCAAAAACGTTAGAGCAGAAGCCAAATACAGGATGTACAGGAAGCATAAGAAAATGGTTTCTTTTTGCTAGAGGTGTGATTGCCTTTAGTAAATTGTCACAATAAGTTTTCCCAGTTGCTCTTGCAATGAAGTTTGACTGATCAGTAAGACACTTAAACTTCAGAATGTGAAGTTTCAGTGTATTGTATGGCAATTAGCTTGTAAAAAATGCCTTTCAAGAACAGCAGCAGAGGTCATGGCACATTCCTTTTCTGTGTGTGTTAAGGAAGAACAATCAAATATGTGTGAAATTCGTTTAATCTTTTCAAGTTAGGAAAAAAGAACCCTGTCTGCTTGGGAAAGTACAGAACTCATGCATAGCCAAAGCCAGATATATAAGATCTTGAAGGTACCGTGTATGACAAGTAAAATCCCTAAAATGGCTAAATCTATTTTGTACTGGAAATTGATTTTCTAAATTAGCTTTCAGCTGTGCCATTGCTATTTCATTGACATAATGAGAGGTATGAGATTTGCCTGCACTGAAGTACACACAGCTCAGAATTGTAATTAATTTAGGAATGGACTTAAGCAGCACCCAAAACTGGTATGTTAATTAAAACATTTGAAAAATAAAGGCCATTTTGGTGACTGTTTTTGTAGTTTGGCTTCCGAGTATCTACAGTGTTAATGTGATTGCTATAATCTAGCGACAGCTGTCACAAAGAATTAATTATTATTTGCCTTTATTCAGTATTTATAGTGTGCAAGTTGCTTGTTAGTATAATTACTGCTGTTTATAGATTCCATTTGCCTTCCTGCCAAAGGTTTAGTAGCATATTTTGTTTTGGCAATAATATCTCAGTCTTTCACTTTCTGCATCTAAGTTTTTACCTGATGGGTTGGTTGTCTTACCACCTCCTTAAAATACAAGTGTAGTTCATTGTTAAAGATTACGAGGTGTCTTTGCTGCTTTGCTTCCTTCTGTTGTGCGTTATACTTCCTTGTGCTTTTTTTATCTACCTTAGAAGACTGGTTACATCCCTTATCCTTCTCTGGCATGTATTTCTGGTTTTGTGATTTTTTTAATGGCTAACAATAGAAGGAAAGAATATGTGGGGCGTGTAGCCTCAGCTAGCTGACCCTTCAGCAGTCTTGCAGTTTTGCAGCAGTTACAGTAGCACAAACGTGGGCTGCTTCTAGACATTTTAACATGTCTGTCAGCCTGGTTAGTGGGATGTTTACTGTGTGACTATACTGGCTTTAAACAACAAAGATTTTGGAAGAAGGGTAGGTAGGGGAAGTGGTGACTAGAGCTAGGGCATTTCTCAGCTACTTGAGTTTTTACTATGTTCATGAGAGCCATCAGCACTCTGCTGAGATACTGAACTGCTGATGGAAAATTACAGCCCGTAAAGCACCTTTGATGGGACAAAAATAGCGCTTTTCCTGAGTTAAGATATCACTGATTGTGGAAAGCCCTTCATGGTGGTATCATTGGCTTGCTGGAGTGGAGAGGGTGGTCAGCCCATACCACCTTGATACGGGCTTTTGGTAAGACAGACACATGCAAAATCTTTTTCTTCCAACCTTATGCTTTGTTGCTGCTGCTAAGATTGAACAACACATTTATGCAGACATTTGATTTAAAATCACTTGTTCCCCATTGGAATGTGGTCAGTATTAGAGGAATGGTAGCTCAGGTCTGTTCCCAGGTTGGCAGCTGGCGGCGTGGCATCCAGGCATGTTCCCCAGCAGCACCTCTGTGGGGGAGCCTCTCTCCCTGGTCTTCTTCCATTGAGCCAAATGTCACTACTAGAAGTTTGCTAAAACACAGTGTTTGGTCTGTTGCTTCAGGGTGGAGAAAAACATTAAAAGAGAAAAGGCATCGAGAAACTGGACTATGGGAAAGGGGTGAAGAGAGGAAGGAGCATAAAGTGAAAAAATGGGAAAACTGCAGTTGTGTCGATGAAATTGTTGTTATTCTGTGTAAATGTGGTCCTTCTTACACTGTACTGAGAGATTGGCAGGATCCTCCCAGCCTGTGTTATGATTTCTAGTTTGCTGGGTACCACTCTTTGTTGTTTTGATATTAAGTGAAATTCTCAATGAAGAACAGTTAATGTATATGGCAAGAAAATACTATTTGCAAGGTTTAGTGGTTCAGTACATGAGAGAGGATTCCTTTAACTGTGAATAGCAAACTATATTTCATTACATCTTTTGAGATGCAATATCTATTACTAGGAGTTGATGGATTTGATAGAATCGAATGGACTACCTTTACTTCTCTATGCTAAAGGGAGAAAAACATTCTAAAGTCAGGATCTAATTTAGAATAAGCAAATTAAAAGCAAAAAAAAAAGAAATTAAGCAACTTTTCTGTTACTGGGAGGTCTCCCATTGACTTGGAACGGAAGTTGGATTGAATTCATATCGGAGGAGAAAATGCACTTTACAGGTGTTTTGTCTGTCTCAGTCTTCCCAAATTCTCGTTCATAAGGAGTTGTTCTGCCTCCTGTGGCCAGCAGCCCTTCTCCTTCCACAGCCTCCCTGCCTAGGAGTGCGACCACCATGCTCCCTCAGCAGTTTGTAAGGATAGGATTCCTCCTACGTGAAAGGACTGGTAATGCATATGGGAAATTTTCAGTAAAGTTTTGCTGATGTTTTATGTACATGTTGTATAAAGTAAAAGCAATGCCCTTATTTTTGTTGCTCATTGCTCTAATTATTCTGGAAGTCGTAACTGGCTATTGTCTTGGATTTGATTGTGATGTGATCTATCAGTTTAAAATACCTTGACTGCTGTTTACTTCCGGACTTTGAGTGTTAATTCTTATGTGCAGAGCTCACTATTGTCCCTTAAAAAGAGGAAATGAGACCATGAAGGCTCTTCTTTGCATTCCAGATGTTCAAACGATCATAGAAGAGCTTGTGGTCAGCATAGCACCTCAGACTGCTCTCTCTTTGCTCTGCCAGGAAGGATCTTTGCATTTGGACAAAACATCTTAGAACTCCATATTTTTTTTTTTTTTTCACTTTTTGTTGCAATTAGCAACTACATTTTTCTTGTTGTGGCACAAACTGTGTAAATGGGTCTAGCAGGGTTATCACAGAAATGATGAAGAAATACAAACCTCTAATACGAGTTTTACAATGTTAGGGTTATAGTTTTGCTTTCACATTCATTTACATATTTGTTGGCACTATGACAGCTGCTTTTATTTTGTTATATGTGGTTCAGTTGCAGATCAGCTAGATCTTTTAGTTCTGCCCATACTTAATTATGACTATTCAGTTTAGATTAATTCGTCATTTAGATGATAGCTCCTGTTCTAAGTATTGAGCCAAGTCTTTAGCATGGTTGTGCTCATGTCAGTAATATTCTGCCAGGGTGATGTACATGGTATCTCTTTCGTTGTCTTTAATGGGAACTATAGGAAAGATTAAGTGAATAAAACCCCAGATGGCATTCCAAGATGGCATCCATTAAATTGGAAGACACCAGTTTACAATAATGGGGTTTTTTTGGCGTTGTTACCTTTTGATCTTTCAAGACTGGAAATGGTACTCTTTCATTTAAAACAAGAGTCACAGGCCTCCCTAAATGTTATTTCTTGAAGCAAAATCAGAATAACAATACTGCTGATAGAGGAAGAGGAAAAAAATTAATCCTGCAGCAAGCTACCGTTTTCAGGTGTTAAAACATCCCTGGGAAAATACAGCCTTAGGACAACATTTCTCAAGCTTGTTCTAATAGTAGTGATCATTTATTTAGGTTTGAATTTAGAATAAATGAATTTAACATCTTAAGAACATTAACGAAATTCCAAATAGTGTCATTTTCTTGATTTAAATATACATATAACAATTCAGATTTCAGAGAGTGTAGGCACTTTAGTCTGCTTGCAATGAGGGATAGTTATCCACAGCCTCCAAATTCTGTTTCAGACTCCTTTTCATAACACTATGAACATAAGAATGCGTATAAAATTATATACTTGAATATATGAAAATTTATTATATTTGGTTACTCCAGTAGATTTTAAACATTATTTTAAAATGTCATTTAAGAAGTTTTGCAAATAAAACATTTATAAACATAAAACATAAAAACAACAAAGCATTTCTGTATTATTTTTAACAATCGCTGTCTCACATCTATACAAGGACCCTACATTAGCAACCCTTTCCGAAAAGCAACATGATGAATAAGTATCAACACAGTGTAAGTATGCCCTTGCTTTCTTTCTTGCAGACTACTTGTGGTTAGGTTATATTCATGTAACACAACAAGATACTTACATACTTGTCTGTGGCAGAGACTTCTGTAATGTTTTTCTCATGGTAGCTAAGAAGTTTGCTAAACATAGACTTGAAAAACAGAACGATCTGATTCTGAAGTGGGGGAAATGGAGAAGGAGTAAGATCATAATCAGATTCCTCTTGCATTATTACTGGCAATTTATTTTTATGGGTTTTCTATTTTAATAATTAAGGGAATCGTGTTTGCTCAAGAATTTATTTTCAGTTACGATTCCCAGTAAGATTTTTCATGTAAGCTTGCCTTTCTTCTCACAGGCGAGTTTTTGAAGCCCTTCTCCACTGTCCTCCAGGCAGCACTGGACTGGCAGTCAGCACAGACTTGTGTGAAGGAGAGAGAGTTCAAAGAACAGCTATTAATCTGTCTAATGAATAAAATCCTTTGTAAGCAACATAACATTTTGAAATGGAGCGAGTTCCTGCATACTCGACAGATCTGATTACCATGTGACAATTACAGTAGACTATTGTAGAGGGTGAAAAGGCCTTTAGAGACATAGAAGCTTATAATAATGTTCTGGAAGTTGGCTTTAGTTTATTGGTAATATTCAGTTCAAGGTTAGGTTTTATGGCACCTCTTCCTTCTGCATATGTTTAGCTCTTGTTTTATTTTATAGAGCAGCTTTTATGAAAGTTAATTGTATTTGATTTCACTTTTTCTCACACCCATCCCTTTTTATTAGAACAAGTCTTAAGTAGACTTCTGGTATCTCTTTGTTTCCTTTGAATGACCGTAGCCTATTTGACGTCTGTAGGAACACTTCTCTGCAAAGCTGTTATCTACCCAATGAAACTGAGCAGGGCTGGCGTATAGGCACGAGCACTGGCATGCAGTCAGTCATCCATACTGTTGAATTTCTAGGGTTAGTTATATGCTAATATAGACACAGCCTGAAATCTCAGCCCTTTCATGAGTACCAGCTCTAGTGTGAGTGTGGCAATCAACAGTGGCATCTCGGGTCACCAGCCTATGTTTGCAGTGGTTTTGGAGAGCTGAGTGGTAGAGAAAGGGGAATGGCTCCATGTGTCTGGCCCAGAGAGGGGTATGGATAGAGAAGGATACAAGGAAAGCTTTTTGGAGTTGTCTTAAAGAAGGGGAGTTCATGTATCAACTCATGAGGTGAAAATGAACTGATGCTGTTCTTTACCCAAAGATCCTTTGTCCCATCACTGAGTGTGTCTGCATCCTTTCCTGGATGTGGCTTGATGGGCATGGTGCTGTGTGGTGTGGGTGGGTTGTTTTGGTGTGAGTTGTGGTGTGTTTTGTGGTTTGTGGGTGTTTTTGGGTTTTTTGGTGGTTTTTTTTTTGTGGGTGTGTGTGGTGGTTTTGTTTTTTTTTTTTTTTTATGGTTGGACTTGATCTTACAGGTCTTTTCCAACCTTTGTGATTCTGTGATTCTGTGATGTGCTTAGACAGGAGAGGGACCTCACAAATCTCTTCCCTTCTCTGTCTTCTGTCTCCAAGCTTTGCCTTGAGCTGGTGATGGTACAGGAATGCAACACCGGCCATGTGGGCTGCAAGTTCAGCATTTGTTTAAACAGCAAACCTGCACTAGCCGCAAGTCAGGTAGCCACGAATACATCCAGATTTTAGAGTAGGCAGGAGTTTTTAAAAACAGAGGTAGTCTGATTTGCTGCTTTCAGACCCTTTTGTTAGACGGTGGGGTGTTCTGGTGGTTCTTCAGGAGTTCCGGCACTTGCAGTCAGCATTCGAACCACCGGGGTATAAATCACCGTGAGGACTATTGCTGAGACCGGTCATGACCATAGCACAGCGGGAAGCTCATTGCGGCGTTGCAGATCTGCTTCTATTCTTCTGTTATTACTTTGGCAAGAAGAGAATACCATCATAAGTATAGAGAATTTTGAATAAAATATGAAACTTCCACTAATGGATCAGAATCTTAATTACAGCCCAAGGACTTCCACTGCACTCTGGTTTAGCAAAGCGTCTGGGACAGGTGGTCACAAGCTCCGGAGTAGCAGCTGTAGCTAACTGTAATCTGGGTTTTTTATGTTGCTTAGTATCTGCATAGGACGATAGATACTTCTTTCCATGTTTTATTCTTCTGAAATTAACTTTAGGCAGACAATAAACTTTGACTTGCTCCTTCTTTGTACGAGAAGTCATTTGAAATAGATACTTTTTGTAGCTTGGCAAAAGTAACTAGGAACACTGTAAATGAGAGAAATGACAGATACAGTGTGAGGACCTGTTTTTTTTAAAAGCCTAATGTGCTCTCCCCATGCAACTTGAGAGGAGTCACTTCTGCAGGTTCTGCACGAGGGGAGGTTTTGCTCTGAGAAGTAGCAGGTGAAAAAGCTGTAATGATGTAAGGAGCAGAAGCCCCCTGCCAAGGGGCTCAGGGGACCCGCATGGGAATGCGTACGGGCACCTAACTAGTGTGTGCAGCACAAAGAACTTTTGGGCAAGTTGAAAAGGTTGCCTTTAGGCTTTTCTGGATGTTTTAAGCAGAGAGTTCTGTCTACAAGATGCAAGTATCTTTCAGGGGCAATCTTTACATTACCAATATGAGATACTCAATCAATTTTTAAAAAGGGCACACAGTGTTTCATTCTGTCTCTTGATTCAATGTCCAATTTTTATTTTATAGTTTTCACTTTCCATTATACATTTCCATATACATTATACATTTCCATATACATTATACATTTCCATTATAAAATGCCCCTCGCTCTTTATCCCAGTATCCACTTGAATATCTTACTCAGTCTGGATAGTGTGTTGCTAACATTTTGCTTTGCTTCTGAACCATTTTCTAAATAAACCAGTGAAACAGATAAAAGCTCATGTTTTTCTTCTGTGCTTCTTGGAGAAAGTGCATCAATGATGATGCAAAATAAATGCTTTTGGAAACAGCTTAAAATTTAATGTGAAACATGTGCCCCCCCCCCCCCCCCCCCCCGGGTGTCTCTGACGTCAAGCTGGGATGGTAGTAGCTGGCTGTGTGAACATTTGAAAAGGCACAGTGTTTTTGTGAGCAGTGATAATGTAAAATGCAGATTAGGAGACTGTAGCAGGATCAGAAAGAATACTGCCATCACCCACAACCTCACAGATCCCTGCTCTTCTAAACAGCCAGGGGGAAGTGAGGAGTGAGACAATACCTGCAGTGGGTAATTAAGAATAAGTGTCCTGAATTTTCATCTTTTGTCTTCTCTGTATTTAAAGACCAAGAACAAATGCGAGAAACTACTTCTTCCCATTTGTTGGCAAAACTTGACCTATAGCTTGGGTAACTTCTTACTTGAAATTGTCATGAAGAAGTAGTGCTAATTAATTATAAGCAACGTAACACTGCCCTGTGTTTAAGGAAGGCAAAGCAGACAATACGTTTAATCACTTACTGTCATTGAGCTTTCGATCTTCTTGCAATCTAGTCATCTGTTAACATTTAGGAGAGTACCTCCCAAAGAGATTATGCACTTGTTTCTGTTTTTAGCTGGATTACAGATCATTAGCAACCTCTAGATGCAATGAGAACTACATACAGACACGATATTTAATACTGCATTTGTGGGAAGAACTAAATTGCTAAGCCACTTAGGTACTCAACAGGTCGGGGGAGACTAGGTTAAGCCTCTCCTGATATATCGTAAGCCTTTCACTGAACACATAGGGTTCACTGCGGACTAAAGATAGGCTTCTGTTTATTATGTGTCTGATTAGATCTCCGTAACCTACTGGATAGAAATGCAGATTTTTCTAGTGCTGATCTAATCAGTCTTCTGTATTCATCATTTGGACAATATGCTGTCTGTAATGTTGAATGTTCTTTGCATGAAGCCCTAATGTGTGGTTTTTTAAATACAAGATTTCCCCCACCCCCTTTTTTTAATTGTCATTTTCAGCTAATTTAAATAATGATAGCACTTTCTAAAATTAGTATATTTTCATTCCAGCAATACCTATGCAAAAATTTAAAAAAGTAGTCCAAATGCTGCTTTTTTTAAATAGACCTTCCAGCAAAAAGAACAACACAAAAGCAAAATTCATGGAAGATTGTCTTTTTATAGGTAGTCCTATCTCTATCATCTTGCAATTAAAGATGGGGAGCTGAATTCTTATATAGGCTTCAGATGTTTTAGAAATAAATCATAAAATCTTTTCTAAGACAGAGTTTGGGTTTCCTGATGCAGTCTGTTGAAGAGTTGTGCTTGACTCTTGTGTATCATGAACTACTTGTGTCTTACAGAAGGCTGTTTAAAAACACCTAAGGTATAACAGTTCTGTGCTTACAAATCCATCATTGTATTACATTAAGATACAGTTTCACAATAAAGGATTTTCCGAGAGAGCTCACAGGTGGACAAGTGGGTCAAATAGGAAAACCCTACACTAGTTGATGAGTTCCACTCATCACAGCATTAAATGTTGTTGATAGGTGTGCATTTTTAGTGGCTTTAGGACGTACTCTTTATCATTGAATATAATGCAAGAACTATGCATGGTAGTTGGTGCGCAGTAATGGGAAGAGAAAATAAAATCCATGAATAAGAATGAAGTTTCTTAAATTAGAAGTAATAATGACATTTACTTTCATGAGAAATACTCAGGGAGAATTATGCTGTACTGTGCAGAGAACTCCACTTTTCCCTTCCTTGTAGTCTTTGACAAACATTTAAACTTTCTACTTATTAAAGGACTTCCAGTGTTGAAGGTACAAAATTGTTTTTCCAGTTGCACTGGTACAATATTTACAGTCTGGTTGCCTCGTTTCCCTCACAATTAAGGTACTTGTATATCTAAATTTGTCTGGTTGCTAGCAAATCTGTAACAGAGAAGGGCAGCACTAGGGGGTTGAAAATAACCAAGTTTGGGAGGTACCACCATGGCAGAGCAGCAGTCAAAATGCATGTGTGTTTTGAGGAAGCAGGGCAGAGAATCAAGCTCTGCGTTGGACTTCATCAGCCTGATTTCAGAAGCAGGAAAGAAGTTGTAGGGGCAGGGCCGTGGAGAGGCATTACAGGAGGTAGGAACCGCGTAATGAAAAATTGCACAGTGTGGCACTTTCCTTTTCTGAAACACTTCAGAAAAAGGTTTTAAAGTTCTTATTTGGGGATTTATCTCAATCTTGACCACCAGCGTGTGACTAAATGCCGATTAACTGATGCATTGACACAGAATTTTCCTGTGCCCATCCACAGAAGCACAGAATAGTATCGTAGAGCAGATGAGCTCAAAAGGGACGTGAGCTCTTGTCCAGCTCCCGACTCAGAGCAGGTAGAGGCAGACCAGGTTCCTCAGGGCACTGCCCATTCCATTTTTACATCTCCCCATAGTCAGGGAGACTCCGCAGTCATTCGGGACAGCCTGTTCCCATGTTTGAGCATCCTCACGGGGAGAAATCTTTCCTTACTTCTAACTAAAATTTCCCACATGCAGGCTTGTGTCTGTGGCCTCTCGTCCTTTCCCTTGGGAGCTCCACTCCCTCTTTAATCCCTCCTGTAAGGCAGCTGAAGACCGTGGCAAGGTCTGCCCTTGCCTGCTCTCAGCCATCATGTGGTTCAGATGTAATCCCATGCACAGGAGGGACGGGGCACTGGGTGACACCAGCCAAGGTCCTTTCAGCACCGCTATTGGCCTCTGACCTGTTGGAAGCACACTGTGCTGGTTGGGGGGGATCATTCTTTTCCATTTTGAAATCTCCGTGGACATTCTGGGAAACTCTTCAAATGATCACTTCCTAAGTAAAAAAAACCCAGAAAATCCACTGAGGAGGAGTATAGCATGTTTTTTGTTAGATACATTACTGATTTATTAGTGTTTTATCCAAATTTTCTTTCACTTTGAAAGTTAGTTATATTTTATATATGACATATTTAAATATTTATTAATAAGGCATCTAATAATAGTAAATATCAATATAGAAATGTTAACTATTTATACATAATACATATATACAGAAAATCTAAAACAATGCACAAAAAATATACATATAAAATACTGAACTATTCTAGAGATTAATACAATAAACCTGTATTATATTTACATAGGTTCAGTATGCATTTTATTACAAAACTTCATTTGCTGAGGGGAAGGTTATTTTTTTATTTAGCATGTTGAATGTCATTTTCCTTTTTCCACTTAATAAATATGCTACCTCGTGGATTATAATGTAAGAGAGCTAACTGCTGAATATAAAATTACAGTCAAAAATTGGTCAATGCCATGACCAATGTTACACAGTTTACCATAGGATCCTCCCTGGTGAGTAAAGGTGATCTGGCATTTTTAACATACCAAATAAATCAATCAGTGCATTAGAAAATAATAGGATTAGCTAATGTCTGATGCCTTAGAAAAGGATACAGATAGTGCAACTTTAACTTAATCCTGCAGCCCTCTTTTCTTTGATAAAAATGTGTTGGGGATGTTTTACTGTAGAGAAGCATGTTGAGAGATGGATACTAGAGCTCTAAATTGTTTTCCCACATGAAGGCTAAATAAATCTCCTATCCATAACAGGCAATGTTAAGGTTATTTTTCTATAATGTATAAATATGTAATTATGTCTTGAAAAAATGTTTTCCTTAGAAGTTAGTAGAGAAAAATGGAGTGGTATGAATCTGGAAATACATTTTGAAGAACTCATGTGTAGTAGAGATCATCTCAGTGTTCAGTTTGCTGTGCAGATACATGATGCTTTTTAAGTAAAGGATTGCTTCACCCACTAGGTATTTGCATGTTCTCTAAAAGTTCTTGAATAAGGAGTGGGAGTGCAGGGCTCAGAGTATGAGGGTTGTTTGCTGGTCAGCATTGAAGCTTTTGCTCTCTGAGCGACATTTGGGAATGATTTTCTGCTTATGACTGTGAGAATACTATTCAAATAGTTGAGAAATTAATTTTGTTTCACCTGTAATACATAAATAAGTATATAGTATATATAAGATACATAAGCACAGTGACTTTAATGATGATTGGTAAAACAGCTTTGCATTTTGTTGGTTTTGAGAATCAGTAGTGTTCATATTTAAGTCATTCTTTGGTTGGTTTCAAAATTGTGCATTACAGAATTTAGGCATGCACGTTTTTTTACAGCCATGTGCAATATTACCACATGCCAGAGTAAGTAAAAGCAAAATAACAAAGTAGAGGAATATGTGACTAAACTATAAATCCAATTCTCAGGGTGCTGTATGCAGATATTTAATTAAGAGATCATCTGGATAACTGAAGAACAGAAATAGCATCTGTTCTAAATTGCATAAAATGAGTGTTAACTTGTGCTTCTTAAATGTTTAAGAGAGAACAGTTAAAAAGAAAAATAGAAGAGACAAGGAAATGTTCTTGTGTCAGACTCTAGTTGAAGAAATCACATGGTTCTTTAATAAAGAGTAACTTTTCCCCCTTACTTATTGACAAAGAGAATGAACAGTGGCATAGCCTTGTTTAATTGCTCTTTGCATTAAAAATACAGAAAATAATTCTGAATTAGAAATCACTAATAGTTTCAGGAGTATGTTATTTGTCGTGGTCCCTTTGCGTGTTTGGGTCAGGTAGCAAGACAAAACAAAAAGGAGTTTGTCAAAATCTTTGTACCACTCCTGTTTATATATCAACATTCTTGCCTTTCCTGAGCATTGGCTGTCTATTACCTTCTCTTTGCATTTCATGTATTAGCAATTGGGAAGCTCATGATCCAGCAAAGCCTGATTATACTTAAGGGGAGACATTCCCTAAAAAGAGGTACAGCTATGCCTTATCTGGGAAACTTTGGGGTAGTTTTGATGTCTTAGCAGGTGATTAACCTTTGGAAGAGCCTCAGAATTTTCCAATTCAGAGGGTACCTGTGATTCCTGAATAGAAACAAGGATAGTAGGCATTTTCAGCCACTGGATATTGGCCTGGTACTGAATGTGTTGAAATGAATTGGAGGTGTCTCTGTGACTTGTTTGGAAAGCAGCTCTGAGTGCCTTTAAGCTTGCCATGATGTTAATGGGTTTTCAAGGGATTGAGCTTATTTCAGTGTGCTTGCATTAGTACAGCAGTACTATATACAGTTGGGATGGGGAAAAAAGTGATAGTCTGAATCTATCCTTACACTCTCCTTATGGTGTCGGGAGCAGTTTCTATCTTTTAGTGAGCTATTGAGAGCCCCAAGGGCTGTAAATAGCAGAGATTCAGCAATGTTCAGTCAAATACCTGATTCTCATTTAAATTTCATACAGAGAAGAGGTGGGCCTGAGATTGCCCTGGTGGAAAATCCATATGGGTTGAACAGGATTTTTTTAAACCAGTTGCTTGGCAGTATCACATCTCCCTGATCTCTTGTTTCTTCTCCATTCGTTTTCTTAAAAGATCTGTCTAGGTTGGCTAATGAAGTCTCATTCATTTTGTTTCAGTGTTTTTTATACTTTTTGTATGGTAAGCAAAATGAATTGAGAAGCAGCAAAAAGGCAACAAATAGAGGTTTCACATCTATGCGTTCTTGCCTGTTTTATTCATTTCTACTAACCTGTATTTGTCTGTTTCATTACTGATCAGGGCTCTGATGAGACTCTCTGGAGACCAGTCTGACCCCTCCAGCTAAGCCTGTGTATGTGTGTCGATGAAACTGGAAGAGGGTCTGTCTGTTCTGTAGCTGTCTAGCTCCTGCCACCAGGCAGCATTGCCCTTCCACCAGAAACCATCTCCTCCCCTTGGACATTAGGTGAGGCACCAGAAATAACCTCCCCCTTTTTTTGCATGATACAAATCACAAATAGTTAAATACTTAAATCTGCCCTAAATTACAGGAGCTTGTATGTTTTCTTCCTGAATTTCTACTTTCATCCGCTCCACAGCTTTCAAACCTATAGAATCACAGAATGGTTTAGGTTGGAAGGGACGTTTAAAGATCATCTAGTCCAGCCCCCTGCCATGGGCAGGGACATCTTTCACTAG
Organism: Gavia stellata; assembly: GCF_030936135.1. NCBI lineage: Eukaryota > Metazoa > Chordata > Aves > Gaviiformes > Gaviidae > Gavia > Gavia stellata. Next base: position 27,692,162 of record NC_082599.1, read on the forward strand.
ATCAAGTTGCTCAAAGTCCCATCCAGCCTGACCTTGGAACACTTCCAAGGATGGGGCATCCACAACTTTTCTGGGCAACTTGTTCCAGGGTCTCACCACCCTCATCATAAAAAATTTCTTCCTTATGTCCAATCTAAATCTACCATCTTTCAATTTAAAACCGTTGCCCCTTGTTCTTTTCATTACAGGCCCCAGTAAAAAGTCTCTTTTCATCTTCCTTATAAGCCCCCTTTATATATTGAAAGGCTGCAATAAGGTCTCCCCGGAGCCTTCTCTTCTCCAGGCTGAACAATCTGAAGACCTTAGAGGATCAAGAAGATAGGCTGATGATGCTTACTGTTTGTTAGGTTGACTGGTGATACAATTTGGCTCATCTCTTACTGGGTGGAGGGGTAGGGTGAGGAAGCAGTAATAAAAAGAAATACAATGGGACTACATTTATTTCAATAGAAGAAAATTGATGAATATATATTCATGTGTATATGTTTTACCTAGAGTTTAGCTCTTGTCTAAATGGGAAATAATGATATAACTGGAACGTCTCTCACAGGGTCTGCTTACTGATAGTATGATGATAACATACACACTAATAACATATATTATGTATAATAATTACTATTCTAATAGTTATTAGGTCATAATGATATAATATAATATATATGAAAATCAACCTCTTTTTTAATAAAAATTTAAATGGACTCAAATGACTTTAAACTCAAAGACTTACTCTGGCATGAGTTTATACCTGTGTCATTTCACTGCAGAAGTTTTGTAGAACTGGTGAGCATCTACTCTTCGAGTTTACTGGCTATATCAGGATTCAAGGGTGAAAATACAATGTTTGGTCTGTTCTCAACTTCCTGTTTTCACTCGTTTCCCAAATTTGGCTTAAAATATGTCTGTTGAGATACGAATTTTGGGCACTTAAAAGAACTTTTAATAATCCAATGTTAACGGTAAGTTTAATACTTTTGTATTAGGGTGCATCCTTTCTGACAGCCATTGTACCCCCATGTGAAGATGCTTCTACATACGTATCAGTTAAATCCTGCAAAGAGTTTGAAGAAAAAATGTGATATTATATGGCCAATTTGCTTGGGTTTTAATATTTTGAAGATATTTATGCAATGAGGAGACAATACAGACATTTTAATAAATTGCTGTCTGTTTCATGAGAGAATTGCTTTTTCGATGCAGAAAGTGCTATCTTAATTTAGAACAGAAATTGTGTTTTGGGAAAACAAATCTTTTTAATAAGGTCTTTTTAATGGATGGCTAAATAAAACAATAAATATGTTAATGTAGCATTATTATAATATATAATTGATATTTGGACAATTATAAATGCTTCTTTTGAAATACTGCTCTACTGGCATGTTATTAGATTTTCTTATACATCAGCTGTTAGAGGATATCTACAAAAATGTTTTAAGCCAGCTTCATTTGACTTTTCTAGAGGAAAAATAATATCAAAATCAGGTCTGATCTCATCCATGATATGAACATGTAATGAAATACAGTAAACCTCTGACCTGTTCAGTTCGGTTTGACACAGAGGATCAGAAGGGTTATGATAAATTTTTCATCTGCATTTCTTTCATCCTGTGGGAAAATAAACTAATATATCTAACTTTTAAGTCAGAAAATGATGCTGATCATTTAATTACAAATGCATGTGATAACAATGTAAGGTGCAGCTGCTTTAGCACTGCAACTCTTCTTCATAGGTCACGCAGCCAAAACAATGGTTAAGTAGGATGAACCCTTATGTCTACCTGCCTTTTGAGATCTAGCTCTCCAGGTAGCCTCATTCACTCGCCTGTTCTAAGCACAAACAAAATTTGTTTCAGACATGGTAAGCGTAATGGATTACTTGGATCGCACTGCATGCCAGATGTTGCCTTTGAAATACTTTTATTTCACAATGTAAAACTTTGACAATCGTAAAATGTGATAATATTTCAGGCTGAAAGAGCTGCTGGGATAATAGTGTTAACTTTCTGACACTTACTTGAATAAATATAACGGATTTGTTTGCCTTCTGTTTAAAGTTGCCCAGAAGCATAAATCTGATTTTGTTTCTTGGACGTGAGGGAGGTGAAGTGTTCCCTCCCGCTCTGGCTGCGGCTGGCAGCAGGGCCTTGTCTCCTGCCTGCGGGAGAGGTGGGCAGCTGGTGGCTGAGATGAGCTTTCTGGGGAGCATTGCCTCCCTCTCCCTGCTGGCAGCCTGCCAGCCCTTTCCCTCAGCAAGGGGTGCTGTGGGTCCTCAGGCGAGTAGAAGAGTGTCCTTGAGCTTTGTATGTAGTTGAGCTGCGCCTTAGTTAAACCAGGGCTGTTCCTTGCACCTTCTGTAATCAGCGAATACCTTTTCATGGGTAAGATAGCATGTAGCACCTTGGCTGGATTTCAAGAAATGGGGAATATCATTAATAAAATATTTATTTTGGAAATAATATTTATATATTGCTTTTCTAAAACACAGAATCACAGAATCACTAAGGTTGGAAAAGACCTGTAAGATCATCAAGTCCAACCATTACAAAAACAAAACAAACCAAACCAAACCAAACCAAACAACCACCCACACACAAAAACCACCACACAAAAAACCACCCACACCACGCAGCACCATGCCCATCAAGCCACATCCCACAATGCCACATCCACACGCTCCTTGAATACCTCCAGGGAGGGTGACTCCACTACCTCCCTGGGCAGTCTATTTACTTTTATTTCAGCTATGCAATTTTGACCTAGAATACAAAATATGCTTGATAACTTTGCAGCTTTATATCAAGACATTTCTGTATCTTTCAGTCATTTTGCTCTTAAATAATACTCAGCGTTTCCATCTGCCAGACTTAAGTTAGCTAGACTTACATACTGCTTTTCTCCTATCTTACTTCTCTTAGAAGTACTTCTGAATCTCACAAAAAAATCCCGACTGCTGCTTCTTTTGAAGTTGTGATTTTGGCTTTCGGATTGTAAGCTTCATGCAGCAAATTGAGCTGCTACATCCCCTCTGGCCAAAACTGACTTCTGCAGCTGTGATCTTTACTTTTCTCTGGTACTGAGTAGTCATGCAAGGTGTACCCTGTACTGTCTGCCTTCAGTCTTGCTGTTAGCTGATAACCCAGATGCTTATTTGATAGACATACTGGATCTCTCCTCGCTGTAATTTGTGGTGTGGCCAGGCAGAGTTTGGATGGCTTACTGAGCATTTCACAAAAGCAAATTGCTGAACTGCTGGGACACCTTGTCCCACCTGAATACCCAAACTGCAGTCAAAAAAGATGTTAAAAATGCAAAGTCATGCTGTAGGGTTTTCAGCACTTAGGAGACCATTGCAGGAACACATTTTGCTCTGGAGCAGATCAAATTGTCTTTTTTTTTATAAACATAATTTAAGACCTTCTTCAACACAGACAAATGGGACTGAGTCCATGGAGAGTGCCAGTATTTCTCTTACTTTATTGGTCAATACCTGCAAGCTGCCAGATTTGAGGCTTCTATTTCTTTCACCATAACTTGGTGTGTATTTTATTTTACCTTGTTATTAGTAATAGATTAGAAAGTTGTGAAGACAATAGTTTACTGTAAAATGATTGCTTGCTTTTACTACCTGTTATCATACTGGGTTTTTTTATAGCCATTATTTGAGAAGAGTTTTTTCCAGTTTCTAGTGCTTCAGGACCATACACAGTGACTGTCCTGGGTGCATTACACTCACCACGTTGGTTTTACTTGAGAGGGCTTTGTTACTAGATGTGAGCTCTTGATTTTGTATCATGGGATTGTCAAGGTTTAATGAATTTCACGAGGGACTTCAGCCGTAGAGGAGGTGTGATACTTTCATTGCTCAGTTCCAGGTGGTCTGTTCAGCAGCCTGCATTGAAGATCTTACACATTAATGACATGCCATGGAGATGGTAGGCAGAGGATTTATTTTGTTGTAGCTGCCAGTGGCAAGCTCATATGGTAGTAGAAGGACACCAGTTTGAGGTAGCTTCCATGAGGGAGGGTTAACCTGGATTCAATTATCTTGCATTGCACACAGAGGGATTTTCATCTAGGTGATTATCATGTAGCAGTAGTCTCTTGCTGACTAATTTCTGGTTCCCTACATAAGTCCCTAGTTAATCAAGCATTTTGTGACAGGCAAAATGACAGCCTTTTAATTCTTCTTACTACTCAGTGGAAGGACTTTCTTCCTGATCTGTTTTGGCAGAAATCAATACAAGCCATAAGACAATTACAGTTTTGGTAGAACAAAGAAAAAGCCTGAGTATGAAGAACCGCTCTTGTATCTAAAATGTATTTTGTGTATATGTGATGGAACCCATTTTGTGCATCTGGTTTTCAAGCACCTATCCTGGAAAAAGCCTGGAAAAATCTGCTGGGTTATTAAAATACAAGTTCTTTCCTAAACAGAGACATGATGGCTTTTCCATAAATCTGCCTCTTGTTAGCTAGAAGTCATAACATGAAGACATAACAATTACAGTTTGTATTTTTATTGTGCCTTCTTTATTGAGTTACATTATGGCATTTATCAGAAATAAGATTAAGCTTAGGGCATGGAAGACAGTGTATATTCACTATTTGAAAGCTTGAATTTAAGACGGATTATGACAGTTGCCCTTTTGGCAAGACAGACAGGCTTTTAACCTAAAGGGGGGTAGATTACTTTTATACTGCTTTTATGAGGCCTGCCCAAGCAGATAAAATAATTTTTAAAACTTGAGTTGAAGCAATGTCTCATACCTTTCAGGATAAATAGGTAAAAACATGCATGATATATTCAAGTTGCTTTTAATTCAAAGTACTGTCAGCCAGTTTTTAGTTAACTGTTTTAAGATTACCAGTCCTCTGCATCATTTTCTGTGACAACCACCTACTGGCAATGTTCTGTGTGGTACCAAAACCATTTAGCCATTTGGGTTAAAATGTCATTTGGGAAGTGTCATGGTTTAACCCCAGCGGCAATTAAGCACCACAAAGGCACTCGCTTACTCCCCCCGAGTGGGATGGTGGAGAGAATCAGAAAAGTGAGAAAACTCGTGGGTTGGGATAAAGACTTTAATAGGTAAAGCAAAAGCCGCGCAGGCAAGCAAAGCAAAACAAGGAATTCATTCACTACTTCCCATCGGCAGGCAGGTGTTCAGCCATCCCCAGGAAAGCAGGGCTCCATCACCCATAATGGTTACTTGGGAAGACAAAACACTGTAACTCCGAATGTCCCTCCCTTCATTCTTCCTCCCCCAGCTTTATATGCTGAGCATGACATCATATGGTATGGAATATCCCTTTGGTCAGTTGGGGTCAGCTGTCCCGGCTGTGTCCCCTCCCAACTTCTTGTGCACCCCCAGCCTACTCGCTGGTGGGGTGGTGTGAGAAGCAGAAAAGGCCTTGACCCTGTGTAAGCACTGCTCAGCAGTAACTAAAACATCCCTGTATTATCAACACTGTTTCCAGCACAAATCCAAAACATAGCCCCATATTGGCTACTACGAAGAAAATTAACTCTATCCCAGCCAAAACCAGCACAGAAAGTTAAATAAAATTATAAATGCCCTACGGTGTCCAGTGTTGCAGTTGCAATTTAAAACTTGTCTGCCTTTTTCTCCTCCAGCATTTTGTGCACTGCTCTCCTTTTTTATGGTAACTTCATGCTTTTTGCAATGGGAGTGCTAATGCTTGTGGAGATTTTTGAATTCTAAAGAGGCAAGATTTTCCTTTTTCTTTGAAAAAAAGTGGAGGGAATCGATTTTACATTTGCAGAATCCTTCTGTCAAAACTGTACGTTACTTGGTCCAGACCCAGGAGGGGTACCTACATGGCCTGTGTGTGGCTCTTCTGCCCAGCTTTCTCACCCGAGGGTTGATGGACTCCTATGCTAAAGCAGCAAGAACGCATTCATGGAGCTGCTTTATATCTGCCGCTTATCCTGTTGGTCTTGGGCAATAAGTATGTTTGGATAAAATTTTACCTTCTGACATGCACTTTTATTGGTTTTACTCTTGAATAATCTGTGAAAACGTTTCTTCCCTTCAAGACTAAAATGATTGATAGCATCCTTTTAAACACTGCCTTCTAGTCTACTGCAAGGAATTGAAAGCTAAAACTTGAGCTGACTTATAGACAGAACTGTGTTTATGGTTATTCAGTTTACTAGTACAATAGAAAAGCCTTTTTAAAATTGTCATTTCATGCTATTTTCCAAATAGTTTATTTGCAAGCAAAAGGTGCTCTTTTGTTAAGTTTTTTTAGCATCTCAGTGTGTTTAATCAATAACAGTAAGGTTAAAATTAAAGTTTTCAAGATTAAAGTTTTACCAGCTTGACTGTTTTGATGTCCAACCACATATTTATTTTCCCACACTACCTGTATCTAACTCCCTCATCCAAGACAGTGGGTTTATTCACTACTGGGTTTTTAGGGGTAAAAAGCAGCCAGGCGTTACATATGCTTTATACCAATTGTCTGATGTGCAGTTTCCTGGTGAATGTTAATGTTATCAGTTGTGGTTTTCTTGAGCTAGTACTAACTTTCATTAGTAATACTAAAGAAGGACTTGCAAAGATTGCTTCAAATTGTTTTCTATTTTTCCTTATGTTTGATCTATGGAGGCTTGATGAAGAATAATAATAATGCCCAAAAAAAGAAGCCTTTCAGCATTGATGGGTATTCTTGAAACCATAGCTATAAAATAGTATTTTAGAAGATGTGCTTCTAAAAAACGTGGACTTGTACTTTTTTTTTTACTTAGGGATTCTTAAAAATAGCTAAGGTTATATGTGTGAATGTATTCTAGCAAAGTTTTGTAAGATTAGTTTGCTGTCTTCCTCTGGTTGTTCATTCACAGCTCTTAGTTTAGGCAAGAGTCACAGCCTTGCTGAGTTCTTTAGACAATGAACACTAGCTGACTTAAAAATATTTAAACGTCAAGATTTTTTTAGAGGTATTCGGGTATGTTCTCTTTATTCATTATATTAGATGGTGGTAACCATTAAAATTGTGCTAAGATTATTGAAAGGCTTACTGTATCGGGTTTATAGCCTGTCATACACAGATTATACCCATTTTGATTTATTATCTGGAGTATGTCCAGCTTCTGCTAAATGGTGTCTGGTTTACTTTTTAAAGAAATGTGCAGCTGTTTGTAACCAGAATACAGTTACTGTGAGTGACAGCAATACCAGCTGTGTGCTGCACACTTCAGCTTGTGGAATAATGGAACATCACTCTGGTAGATTCCCCTGCTCTGTTCACTACATCGACAGAATGTATAGAGGCGTTCTGTAGCTTTTACAGTTCTCCGTCTCTGCACATGATAAACAGCACTTTCTCTTCCTTCACCTAGGCAAATCTGGACAAAAAGCTAAGCCTCATATTTTAGTTTCCCTCACAAAGGTGGAATATTTGTCTTGAGTTTTGGTTATTTCTGTCTGAAGCAGGTCGAGAAGTTGCATCTGGAAGACAGAAAGCTCAGAGGACTCAAGTCAGCTATAAAGGGAGTTTGTTGGCCATGCGTCTGCTTCCACGGCTGCCCCTGCTGCTGGCATGTGGTGGGAACATCAGCGGGCTCATATTTAACCCCATGTCTGTCTTCATATCCAGTAACAGACGTGTACGGACATGGTGCCTCACCGGCCACTCTGCCCAAATGTAGCCATGCATGCTGGGACTATTAAGGACATGCATGGGGAGATGCTTGGTCAACCCCAGAACGGTAAAGCAAGATGTTCCTGTGGGAAAAAAATATACCAAAACTCTTTAAGAAAAACAAAAAACCCCCACCAAAATACACATGCACAAGTGCGTCCTCCTTATTTCCCACAGCAGCCAGGCTGAAACCATCTTCTTTCTAGAAGAGACAGGGAGCAAAGTATGTTATTTTCCCACTCTTCATTGATTTCGCTCCTGTAGCTTCCCTAAGTTGTATTCCTGCATGTTGAATGACAGGAGCGTGACAGGAGTCAGGACTCTCCTCTCCAATCAGGTATCAGTGGAGAAGGTTCATGTTCACTCTTCAACATAAGAAGATGGTATCGACGGGGCCAACAAAAGTCTTCTGCTTTGGTTTTTTGAGGCACAGCAATAGCAGCCCTGCAAGCAGTGTCACTGAGCCTTACCTCAGTGTCCTTGGCACCCCGTGCCACAGACATGGAAAACCGGGTGAAAGAATGGGGTATTCATACCGAAAGCTGGGGTGCCCACAGCCTGGGCTCCATGGAGCTCCACAAACGACTTCTCAGGATGGACAGCACTGGGTGTTATGCTTTGGATTTGGTTCTTCAGAACTTCAAATCCATCACAGATTGATATGTAGGAAAAGTCTATAAAACCTGAGTTTATGCAGTAACTTTGGGCACAAAAAGTAGAATTGTGTAAATACTTCATGCGAGCAAAAGTCATTGTAGTTTCTCTGCTGATTTAGTTTTTCCACAATATGAGGGGTAGAGTGAAAACCAATCATAATATAGACTCCCACCTGGTCTTCTTGGGGTTGAAGAAGTCAATTTTGTGATTGATTTCAAGGGGCTAATATCAGACTTTTTGCCTGATGTCATAGAAAATGTTGAAGTTGAAAAATGTCCAAAAATAGTGTTGAATTGAGTCACTTTAAATGTATTTATCTTGAATCCCCACTTTGTGGCATTATTGCTGTAGTCTCATCCCGAGCTAGCATTATTCATTAATACCGGCTTATCCCCATGATCCTTCTTTCCCTTTGTCTATTTGTTCGGATATACTGTGTGCACACATTTGTAACCTTCTGTTTCTTGTTCTGTTAATACCATATTTTAAATTGCACTTAGAACTGGTGCGTTTGAACCAGTTAATGCAGTCAGACCAGGGAACCCCTATTCTTGGCTTGTGTTAGAGTGTCTGTTACCCCGTGTACCATATGAGGAAGCATTAGGGAGTCTAAATTCCTCTGAAAATACAGACTGTCTGATTTTTGAAGCATTGGTGTGATTAATTGTAATGTAATACACTTGCTATGAATGCTTAATGGATAAACATTCTTTTGCTTACTCTAGGCGATTTTACATCTTAGTAGGATGCGATTCATTGTGCTAAACAGTGCGAATGTGAAACTATCATTAGAAAAAATGCAGTCAGACAAAATGAATTCGGCCTGCAGGTGCAATTAAGGGATTGGTAAGTCTACAATATGAAGTAATTGAGTAGTGATCTGGCACTGAGAATGCTGCATTGCACTTTCCTTTTGAAAGATGTTTACAAAATACAGCAAACCTTTTGCTGTATTACAGAAGCTTTTCTGTTAATCCTCTTAGCCTCTGCCTGTTTGTCCATTTTTATATACAAGCAATGGCATTAACAGACTGGGTTTTGGTGGGAGCGGGTGCAACACTCCTACTGAATTAATGCAACACCCCTTTATTTGGTCTCTTTTATATCACTGCATGGTGATGTTAATGTGAATATAGCAGTAGGCTACCAAAGGCTTTAGATTCCTTTGAATCACAAGGATTTTAGTCGATGTAGAAAAATACCTGCTTGTACTAGAAACTAAATAAATACTCTCTGTAACATGTGCCACCTTAAAGTGGGGGATTATGTACCATGTACAGAAGGCGAGTTGAAGGGCTGTCTAATATCTAGTGTCATACTTAAGCTATGCCTCGGCTCATAAGCCATGTACTTAAGTAGTGAATAGTCTGTGCACTGGCATTCTGCAAAGGAAGAGTTTTAACACATCTCTGAGTTTCTACTAATAGACTATTTCTTAACAGAATATAATAGCATTTCCCACAGTCATCTTAGACCATGGGACTATCTTTATTTAGTAATCCAATCTCAGCTAAAGAATTCATTAAGTAAGAATTTCTCGTTTAAAAAAAAACAAACTCCAATCATTTCTTCATTTAAGATTTTTATATGAACTTAGTTATTGTGAAAGGTGATGGTGGGACAGCTTTAGAGATTCAGAAAGGCTCCCACTACAGTCTGTTGTGGAAGTGCATTTACTTATTGTGCCTTTGTCTGAGGCAAGGCTATAGAGTCTTCTGGTTTCTGGCACTGGAGATCCTTCTCCCTGGCTCAGTCAGTCTTTGCTGCATCTGCAGCAGTATCTGTAAGATTGCCAATTAGTACCAAATGCAGTAGCTGCTAGGAATGAGGCAAGATACATGAGAGAGTTACAAAAAACCTTCAGGGCAGTTGCAACTTTGCACTTCAAAAAAGCAGAATAGGATTTGTGTTGGTGACGTAATATTGCGAAAATGGAACACCAGGTCAGACTGTTTCCACCTAACTTCTTTCACCTCTGCTCTCTTCTCTGCCTGAAGTAAAGGGATAGATAGCAATGTGTACTATTTGTACTACATTTTTAATATGTATTTATATATATATTTTAAAGCATTTTATTAATTTTTGTTCAGTTTATAAAATACGTCATAAGTTCATAATAAAACTAGAGTTGGGTGAATTATCTCTGTATAATTTATTCAGCAAATCTTCTAAATTAATGCCTGTGATAACTTTTTTGTGCCCTTTTTCCCCTTTGAAATATTTTCTTACCAGTTCTGACATCTGTAAATGAATAAAAGGAATTGCTTGTGAAATTTTGGTTTTGTAGATTAATTTTTAGTGAATATGCAGGTTACACAATTTATCTCTGCTGAGATTTATTTTAAATAGAAATAAGAATGTTTTATGAATAGTCAATATTTTGTTTCAGATATTTGCCTCTGAGAACATTTGTGGCATTTTTACTCTGTGTTTGGACATCTTGACTTGTAGGCTGAGGGAGAGTGAGATTGCTGGGAGAAGAAACACTGACGTGTTGATTCATGGTGACATTGCTACTGTATGGCAGTCTGTACTAATTGGTACCAGAAGCAGCGTTTACTCTTGACTAGCTCATGTGTCACACTCTTGAAGGCTGAAGAAAAATAGCACCCTCAGTTACGATGTAAGTTGGCAGCGATGCAAGGATCTGGAAGAAATACTGCAGCAGATTCAGGAATAAATGTCTAGGGACAGAAATTGCAACTTTGCTCTGTGCTCTCCTATCCGTTTAAACTTGTTTAGACACCAAAGGTCCAGACTCGAGGCTGTACTATATTATAATTAATTTGTCAAACGGCTCACTACAAACATTCTTGTTTGCATGCTTATTTTCATGTTCAAAGATACAATGAGTTCTTTAGCATGCTAGTTTGTTACCTTGGCAATAGAGGGGCTTGCCAAAAGAGTGATAAAATGTATCTTCTGTCACACTGGAAACGAAATTTCTTCTTAAATATTCTTGTTGATACTTTAATAATTTTTTGTATAGTGTGGCTATCGATGTGCTCTTATTGCAACTGCTTCTTCATTCTGCTGGATGGAGACACTCTGAAGGTGTAGGCAAATGTTTTTACTTTGTCCTGAAACAGGAGTGCAGTTATAGTCCGCCAAAGCCATTCAGGTTTAAAGGTCAGTATTGCACTGCTCTAGGCAGTAACGTGTTAAACTGCTGTGCGTAGATCTCTAATCTGCCTGGGATCTGGCTTTAGGGGAATGATATACAGTGGAGCTTGTCTCTTGGCTTTTTTTCCTTCAGGTGTCAAGCTACTGTCATGAAAAATACAAGGGTCTTTTTTTCCTGATTTTTAGTCTCTATTTCTAAATTGTGGGTTACTGACGAAAAATAGACAGTAGAAGATTTAAACAATTGCAAAGTAAATTTTGTCAGTAACTTCCAGCATTACAAAGTACAGTTAAAAAAAGGCAAGGTCAGGGCAAAGGAATGAATTACATATGAAATATACCTGTGAGGTACATAAAACTTAAGAAGTCTCCTTGGGATTCGTAAATGATCAGTAAGACTCAGGGGAGTCACCTCACTGGTCATTTATTCATCCCATTATGGTGTTGCTTCCAAGCTGCTGCATTACAAAAGCCAACCCACTGCCCAAGAAGATTTAGACCCAGGTCTGCGAACCTCATCAAACAGAATTCACTGAAAATCATTTAGTGTGTGCCATTAATGTAAGAGAAAAACAGGACAGAATTGGAATTTCCCATTTGTAATAACAGTTATGACCAAAAAACTAGTGAGGAGAATGGAAAGGAAAAAACCTCACGGAATTGTAATGGGTCACTAAATGCAAAAAAAGCAGGAATATTCAGATAAGACTATTGAAATATCTTTGTCAACTCCAGGTTTCAATGCACCATGCTTTATTACTTGCTTACTAAAACAAAACTGAGACGCAGAAACCCTAATAGCTGTGCAAGTTGCAAATTCCATGCGAGCTGTGCTTCGATACCAGTGAATCTTTTTAAGTCTGACCAGGGTGACCCTTTCAGGATGAGCAAGTTGAGTTACTTAGATTGACCTCCAGCAAAAGATAAGTCTAATGTTCAGATACTCTACAAAGGGTTGCATGCTGAAAGCATGGAAAATGAGTTTAATAAAAAAAGAGCAGAGAAATACTCTCAAACTTTTCCTGTTGAAGTAATTTGATATTTGCCAATGCGTGAATTGTTTGGGTTTTTAGGGTTGCCATGGGAAAATAGCTGAGGCTTTTCCGGGATTGGTTTAGAGGCATATTTGCCCTCTACAACCTGGAGGCTGTAATTTGTTGCCTGTGTAGAAGAGAAAGAAGTGATTCATGTCATCTGTGTTTCTCATGACACGATCTTCCTGAAGTTTCACGTGAGTAGGATTGCTGCTGCAAAGGGCAAGCCCGGTCTATGAGGACTCACACCCATGAGAAACAGTTCAGTCTCCACTTTTCATTTTTTCACTGTGCACTAGATCAAGATCGTGAACAAGGACACTAGGTGTTGAGTAATGAAGGATCCTCAATGTTCATGAGACCAGCATTGCATTTGGTATAGCTTCTTAAGTATGCAAGTATTAATTTGTTTTCAAAGGAGCGTATCTTGTTCTCAAGTCTCTTAAAAAGTATGAAGAGACAGTGGTGCAGGGCTATCGTCCCACTTGTTTCCAACAGGCTTTGGACCCTAAATCCACCGTAAATGTATGCAGCATGGGAAAGTTCACATTCTGTGACTGCAAAGTTTATTTTAGTCAAAATGACAGCCTACAAGAAATTGCCTTTCAGCAGGAGTTTGCTGTCACTGAAAGCCCTTTGAGTAACTCATTCTTGGAACTGCAGGACACCCTCTCTCCCTGGTTTTGAACTGCTGTTGGCAGTAGTGGTGGGGCAGGCTGCATCTTGGATGGTTTCGTTTTGTTAAACGCTTTATTGAAGTATCGTCCCAGTGCTTGTTGCTTTGCAGAGATCTCATGTTCCAAAGTCTCTGAAAGAGGAGCATTGCTTGGCAATGGCTTTGAGTGTAATTAGCAGATGACTGGAGTGTCAGGGTAGCCTTAGACTGGGTCAGTGATATACGCTGTTGTGGAGGAAGGAGGCAGAGGCTTTGAAAAATAGACTACATATTAAAAAGGCACAGGTGAAGTCAGAGGGGTATCTGTTCTCCCCGTGAAGGAGGCAGCAGCTCTGCTGGCTCACTGATGGAGTCAAAATGAGAGCCGGTGTCTGGAGAAGAGGAGTTTCTCAGAACTCATCTGTTTTTTGTAAGACTTGAACTGCTGGATTTTTTTTTTCCCAGGTATTTTCAGAAGGGAAAGAGTCCCTTCATAAAGAGTGAGGAAAACTCACCCTAAGAAAAGAGCATCTTTTCTCTCTTCATTGATCCTTCTTAGAGTAGTGCACACAATATAGGATGTTTTCAGCTGAGAGAGTGTTACTCACTACTATAAAAATTTTTACTTATCTTCTACTTCACTTATCTGAGTAAAAATTTAACTTACCTTCATGGAGCAAGGTTTTAGATATCAGTAATATGAAAACTTAGTATCTTCAGGAAATCTTAGTCTTCTTTGTCATGTAACATTCATCTGTAATGACACAATGTGCTGGTTTTGGCTGGGATAGAGTTAATTTTCTTCACAGTAGCTAGTATGGGGCTGTGTTTTGGATTTGTGCTGAAACAGTGTTGATAGCACAGGGATGTTTTAGTTATTGTTGAGCAGTGCTTACACAGAGTCAAGGCCTTTTCTGCTCCTCACCCCACCCCACCAGCGAGTAGGCTGGGGGTGCACAAGAAGTTGGGAGGGGACACAGCCGGGACAGCTGACCCCAACTGACCAAAGGGATATTCCATACCATATGATGTCATGCTCAGCATATAAACTAGGGGGAAAGCTGGCCAGGAAAATGCTGCTTGGGGACAGGCTGGGCATCAGTCGGAGGGTGGTGAGCAATTGTTTTCATTTGCATCACTTGTCTTTCTTGGGTTTTATTTCTTTTTTTTTTTTGTCATTTTCCTTTTCATGACAATTTTTTGTTGTTGTTATTATTATTATTATCATTATTATTTCATTTATTAAACTGTTCTTATCTCAACCCACGAGCTTTCTCGCTTTTACTTTTCTGATTCTCTCCTCCATCCTACTGGGGCAGGGGGGGAGTGAGCGAGCGGCTGTGTGGTGCTTAGTTGACAACTGGGGTTAAACCATGACACACAATATTAGCCAAATAATGATCAAGAAAATTTTTTTATATTCTTAGAAATTACTCTGTAAGAGCAGATCTGTATTAGCTTTGGTTTTACTCTTCAGTACCAGGGCTTATTTTTTCTTGCTGATTACTCTGACCTGTCTTAATTAAGAGTAACACCATGACGTTTTCACATGGAGCACTCATTTCATTTTCAGCAGCAGTGATTTTGTATTTTTCTGTTTGGTAGACAAGTAGCAATGTAAATTGTAGCAAAGCTAGTACATCAACAGTAAAACAAGTATAAACTAAATAAATAATAAATTGTAGGATTCTAGGAAATTACTTAATGAAAACAGGTGTTTTAAACAAGTCACACCTGAAACTGAGCCAAGTAGCAGAAAGACAGGGTAAAAATTGTATTTGTACACAGAAAATTTGAGATGACAGCGAGAAAGAGAAATCTGAAAATTTGGCCTTCTACTTGATTTAAGGTGCCAAGAAGGCCACATTTTTATACAAATATGTCAGTGTTGAGCTACATAGAATTTGAAATGCTCAGGAAAGGGATTTTTAATGGAAGAGCAGTTCAATGCGCTGCTATACATTGGTGCATCCTTCTTGGAAGGACTGGAGCATTTTAACTGGGTTACTTTCCATCCCTGCAGCCCCTCCGAGCTGAAGCAGTAGGACCTTCAGATTTAACAGTAGTGAATGCAGTGGAGGGGTCAAAGAGAGTGAGCAGGTATGTCCTCTCATTGTTGATACCAGGATGTTATCCATCAGTACCACTAAGGCAATTTCAGTTCCATGTTTGGGGCTGAAACTGCACTGTATAAAATTTAGGATACTCGTTTCAGTGAAATGAGCTTAAAAGCAAAGTCTGCCTCATTGTTTAACTGCTTATGCTGGGAAGCAAAACCACAGTCACGTCATAGGCCTAATGGGTGCTTGTGATTAGTCCATGCATTTTAATGGTTGTGTCCCACCAGGCAGTGCGACTGTGGCATGGTTTGGGGTTAGCATCAGTCTTGTGCTTCTCCCTGTAGGCAGGCCAGGTGCAGGACATGCTGTAGTGCATGGAGCTGTATGGATGCGGGCTGAGATGTGTTGGCACTGCTGCAGGACAGTGACACTGTGGTTTTTTACTAGACATAGTCTTTACGACTGTGCCAAGAGACAGAAGACTTGATAGTGTGTGCTGGTTACATAAAACAAGAGTATCTTCCACAAATTTCCAGTTTGTATCAACAAATTGAATATTTCAGTTGTGCATGGCAGCAATTGCTCCTGGCTCTCTATCATAAGTCAGAAGAGGTCTCTGTGGGATGGAGAAGTCTAGGGC
This sequence comes from Gavia stellata, assembly GCF_030936135.1. Classification (NCBI taxonomy): domain Eukaryota; kingdom Metazoa; phylum Chordata; class Aves; order Gaviiformes; family Gaviidae; genus Gavia; species Gavia stellata. Next base: position 27,707,996 of record NC_082599.1, read on the forward strand.
CCAGATACTTTTAGGATTTCAGAAACTGAAATCTGCTGTGCAGTTCTTTTTGCCAGAGTTTCAGGCTGCTTAAATCAGACCTTTCTCCTACGGAGCTTTCTGAGGGAAATCCCAGGCTTGGGGTTAGACGATCCATTTCTTTCAATATTGCATCTCTCTAATTCCCATCTGTGTCTCATCCCTGCAATTGCTTCTTGGGAAGATTTGTCTCCTTGGTGCTTCCCTGCTGAAGCATTAGTGACAGCTGATGCCCACACAGGCTTTAGGGGAGCATGAAGCTGCGAAGGCTGGAGGGAGCCTGTGGTGGCTCCTCCTCGCTGACTCACTCACTCCCTTTGACTGTGACAGAGTGACCACATCGCAGAGAACAGACTTTTTAAAAGAGAAGTCAAGTCACCTATTTCAGACATTGTCAGAGCTTCCTCTCCACCCTGAAGCTATGGTGTAGAGAAGCTTTCAAGCAGAAGATAATGAATGGTCAAACTGTGATTTTTTTCTCTCATTTAGCTTCTTGAGCACAGCTAGAGAGGTTATCGTCAGTGCTTCCCCTGCCTCCTGCCCTTGCAGAGCACAGTGCAGGAGTACTCCTCAAAACTGTTTGTGCATCAAGTGCAGTGCTGTAAGTCAGTGTCATGTCCATAAACATGTCTAATTCTTCTTCTGGTGCTCTTACGGCTCTTCCTCACTCCTCTCCCCCCAAGAGAGTTTTTTCATCTATTCAAAACAAGAGCTGATCGTAAAACTATTCTGAAGAAATCGGTAGCTGCCTTGGAAACATATCTGTTCCTCCTCACAGAGGGCAGGGAGGTGCTATTGCATCCTGTTCTAGACCGAAAGACCTGAGAAAGTACTGAAGCTGTCATCCACAACTTGTAATGTTTTTCTGAATGTCTTATGTCAAAATTACTTAGCCTCTGTGTCTCCTTATTTGGATTCTTGCTAACAAACCTAATAAAACTTGCTGAAATTCTAGCTGTTACTGTAATTAGTAATAATGCTTCTGATACAAAATATTTACGATTTCCATCCGTGTCTGCATTGAAGACAACCTCTGGGTTTTCATCTTTCCCAAAGTCAACAGGGTGTATGTGGCAGACCCAGCCAAAGGAAATTGTTATTACTGTCATTATAATCAAGGTTGCCAAAGGATGCATCCATAGTGTCAGGTTGATTAGTTCCTTTAGTGTTTTCATATTTCTCTCTTCTCCCAGTTTCAATGCAGGACAAACAAGTTTATTCACCTGGGAAAGACAATGGGTGATACGAAAGATTAAGGTTTGTGCTCTAAAGTCCATGCTTTCCAAATGCAGACACTGTCAGTGCCAAGACCTCTGTGAATATTCCCCGCCAAATACATAGCACACCCTGGAGGTGGGTTGTAAAAGATAAAAATATAAAGGTAGTTTTGTAATTATTCAGCTTCCTGCATTGGATGTTTGCACAGTAATGATGTATGGCCAGAAGAAGACTTGATCGTTCTCAGGGCTTCTCACCAGGATATACGGGCAGGTGGCCTGTTTGGTTGCTCCTGCTGTCTGCAAAGAAGGTGTGGAACAAAGGTATTCCAAGTTTTTAAAGTGTTAAAAATGGCATACAAGAATGGTAATAATACCAATTATCACTCTGATGGAGCTTGTCATATGTACTAAAGCAAGCATCATGCGCTAACGCGGTGAGCATCGTATGTTCCTCCAGGAAGCCACATTCAGTCCCTTGACAGTATGTGACTGCTGTTTCTGGAACCATGGCTCCATGCAAGACTCAGGAAACCCAAATTCTGGTCTTGGACTTTGCCTTGTTAGCTGGGAAAATGGAGAGGATTTTGGATCATCCCAAAGCTAATACCATTGCTTTTCATGCCTGCAAATGTGCCTGAAAATCTCAGTTCTCCACAGAGGGACAGGAAGTGCCTCCGATAGCTGTCTTTGGTTGTTCTTGCCCAAGGACAGTGATGAAAGGAAAAGAGGAGGTAGATAGGTTGTTGTGCAGGTTTGAGGAGAGGTTTTGGCACTGTTTACTGTTTACCCAAGCTATACCAGTCTCTTTAGGTGGCAGGTGCTATTCTCTGCTCATTGACAGCTCTGCATTAGCTGGAGAATACTTCTGAAGATTAACCAGTGATGTCAAGCTTAGCTTGTTGGTGGCCAGCAGCAGCACGTATAGTAACAGTAGTGATGGGGTCAGGAGCACCGGTAGTAATAATTACTCCATGGCCTAGCATAATTTTCAAAATGGCCTCCTGCACACCAGAGTTACAAAACCTTTAGTTTGAATTTTCAGAAATAAGAAAATGCTGAGGGAAAGTAGCAGTTTCTTGGTCTTACGTGGCGTCGTTACGGTGAAGTAGTGGCTGTGATGCCTACTTCCCTGCCCAAAATGGATGCCAGAGGCATGACTTGCTGGCAAATGTTCACTGTAAATGTTTGTGCCACTTTCTGCAGTACTGCTTTCCTGTGCATGATGGTCCATCCACATGGAAATACCTCACCCAGATGACTGGGTCGGACCTTAGGTGCGGTTTTTACTTTCTGAACAGAGGCATGAGGAGCAGGCTTTATGACAGCAGTAGCAGTAGTGGGTGGAAAGAATGGTTTCATAAGAGGTATTACACAGTAATCACCAGCATATGTTGGCTGTGGCTCCTGACGTGGAATGATTTGGTGTAATCAAGAGTTGTACATAAGAGAGACTATGTAGGAGTGTGTTCGGGAGACTTGGGTAGCTGAATGTGTGGTAGAACAGCTACTGCAACAAGGTGCCCTCCACCAATATGCAGTTCTTGCACAGTTTGTTCCGTTTAGTCATTGGAAGGGTAAAAAGTATGGATGACAAGGCAGTCAGTAGCAAATGAACCTGGGATCAGGTCTTGTATGGTGTCCCTGGCAGTGCCGCCCAGGGTGCCTAACAATAATACCTGCTTCTTTGATCATGCAGTTTGTCATTATTTTGGTGCTGGATGAATCACTAATGACCCTTTTTCTTTCACTTTAGAGAAGACAGAAGTATGTTCTGTTAACAGCAGTGTTGGAGTGAGCCTGTCAGTTCTTTGGGGTTTGTTTGTTTTGATGTACACATTGAGCTTGGGTATCCATTGGGTTGTCACCGCTGTCAGTGGTTTTTCATCTACTCTGTTGCTGGATTACGAGTGCTGTTGTAAATCCTTGTAAATGTCACAGGTGAATTCCATGGAAACTTATTTTTTTCTAATGGAGAGGTACAACCAGAGATTCAGATGGTGTATTGGACTTTCCTGAAAAAGAGCTTTCTTTAAGTAATGGCTCAGGAGACTTTATTGTAGTGGGTACTTGGTCAGTGTAAGGGCAAAACCAAGTCTGTTAAATCACAGGAGTGGGGGAATTCCTGTAAGTCTGCAATCCCACACATGCTCTAGGAAACACAGTGGCAACAGACTTGGTGAAGTAGGTCTACTTAAATCAAGTTAAGCATACTTTGAGGTAAAAGTTATAACTCTTTCTTTTATTTTTAGCAAAGTAAAATCTTGAGTGACAGTTCCCATGACTGCACTGAGCAAGCAGTTCGTTACTATGGTGGATAGACTGTTTCACAAAGAAAATTTCCAAGCACAAATTTTCTTTTCTTCATTTTAACAGCCAGAGATTCATTTAATAGAATCAGTCAACCATTAAATGTGATCGTGCAAAATGAGGTAAATGACATAAAAGAATATCCTCCTTCTTCCCCTAGTCAAAACACATGTTGAAGGCAGTGGGCAAGATCATATGACCGAAGTACAAAAGACAGTGAGTTAATGCCAGGTAGGAAGCATACACTATTTTACCTTGATGTAATCAGTCATCCTACAATCTCAGATTGAATGCTTTGGGAAGATACTAGGTAAGAGTGGCATGGTATATTTGGAGACATAATGATAACTGTATTCACCACCAACAGTATCTTTAGTTCCCTTCTCGTCTGCAAATCTAAATATTCCAAAACAGTGAGCAAGATCCAGGAAGCTGTCCTTTCTGTCTAATCTGATTCAAGAAAGATCATCCCAAACAAGAAGTCAATATATGATTTGATGCTTTGAAAGAAAATTATCCTGAAGCATATCCAGTCACTATGCAACAAATCTGAAACTGCTGCCACAATATACTAATGCCAGTCATTGAACAAAAGGAAAAGAATGGGGCCAGTTAACATGATGAAAAGGAATCCGGAAATAAATACACTAATTTTGTGACATAATTTTTCCCTATACCTCATCCTCATCTAATCTGTGTCTTCAGCAAGCAATACTTACCTGCCTCTCTCACCGTCCTTCAAAGCTAGTGACTGTATCTCCATTTTCCTTGATAACATCCATCTCTGTTCCACATTTGAAACAAAGGTCTCTCTCGTGACATTAAATGAGACAATCCAAGCTAAATTCACAGCTGTTGTTTTTAGCCTGTACTTGCTTGCATGATTGCTGCATTTCAGACCTAAAGTTTTTTGGTCAAACCTTAGCTCACTAATGTTTTAATTGGGTCTAGCTCAACTGATTGATCCTTGTTTTGGTTGATGTCAGCATGAATGAGGTTGGGTTTTGAGCCCTTAGTGGGAATAGTCATCTGTCTTTGACAACAAACCGTAGGGAAAGTTAGCTGCCAGGGGAGCTTACCCGCTGGCCTGCGGCAGGGCTTTTTGTTGCTGTTGAGTGGGCTCTTCTGACTGGTTTGATCTATTCTTATGTCAGAGTAGAGATGTTTGTCATGAGTCGTACATTTCACAATCCAAAGATAAATGGAATGGCCTTTTGTCCCCTACCTGCTTCTTTTTCACTACATACAGGCTAGCATCATTAGATCTACGGATAGTTTTCTAGCTTGATATGGCCTACATAGAAAACCATGTTAATGATTCTTCTTGTCTTCAAGTGTTCAGACCCATGGAGAAGCAACAGACAGGGGTACGTAACATGAAGGCTTTCTCTTGTGTAAAAGAGGTCTGTGAAAGACATGGAGTAACAAAAGACTTTTCAGAGCTCCTCTGTCAGGCTGTTAATCAGGTATGGACACGCTCCATTTTGTTTTCCATTTTAACTAGGAGTTCAAACACCCAATGGGGTTAACAGCAGGAGCAGAAATTAGTACATTGTTCAAGGCCTCTAAAAAATACCCAATGCAGATGCAGTTATTGCAGGCACAAACAGAAGCTTAGGGAAGGGGCTGAAGGTGATCACTTACATTTTGAAGGGCTTGGCTGTTTGCATGGTTTCTCTGTTTATGTGTTGTGTGGCCAGAACTTGCACATAGATTTTGCAGGTTTTTTTAGACCAAGTAAATTGTTATATTTTCTTATGCTTATTTCTGCATCAGTGTCTTTTCTCCAATCTTATACATACTAAAGCAGCATAAAATGTTCAGCAGCGTTGGACAGCATTTAGTATGTGACTTAATTTACTTAGCTTTTGGATATATTTACGAAGACTTCTTAGGAACATGATTTAGTTAAAACAGCCTTTTTCTTGCATCAATATCACTAAAAATCAATGTGAGATAGGTTTGTGGATTCTTGTAAAACATTTATCATCTTAGTCTTCTTGGAAGAGGCAATTTATTGTTTCACACTGATGTAAAATAAAGGAGTTAAAGTTTCCATAGAGTGACTAACGTCTTTTTTGTTTCAACCTCTACTTTATGTAAAGCTGGGAGGTTTTTTGGAGTAGCTTTGCAGTAGCCATAACACAGTTACTATATTTATGGTAGTATTGAAGACTATTTTTTTATTGCAACTTTAATGTATTTACTATTTAAAAGAAATTAATCTGCACTAACAGCTTTTTGGGCAGGTGAAACTTCAGGTGGAAATGAACCCAGCTCCTGGCATTGCACTGGGCAGCAAGCTGGCATGCTTGCTCCAGGGGCAGTTGTTAAGGAGCCTCCAAGCAAGGCTGTAAGAGAGCAGTCTTCTTGAGACCTGAATATACGTGTAGCTACATAGCATGGTGCAGTGTTTTATGTTGAAAGAGAAGCAGTGATATAGAAAAACATGGCTACATAATTGTGGCTTCTGTAGGGTGTCTGTAAAAGAGGAAGAAGAGATACAGGAATGTTTTCCTTTATTTGAGGTAATGAACATGATATATGCATGGGACTGAAGACTGGTAAAATTATTACCACTAATAACGCGCATTCTTTCGTTACTGCCAAATGTGGACAGTTAAGTGAATTAGGCTGGTAAAAGCTGACCTCTAAAATACGAAAATATGCTTTTCCTGATTGTTTGAAGTTCCTGAAGGTCTGAATAGTCTCTGATTGAAGAGAATGTTGATGTGAAAAGTATGATAGAAAGTAGCGTAAATAATATAATCAGGTTAATGCAGACAATGTTAAATTACTGCTTTAGAGCTGAAATAAACCTGTAAACCTAGTTAGTTTAAAAAATACCCATGGCTGTGTATATTGCTCTCCTAAAAAGTTTGTACGTAGTATGGAGCATAATCTCTAATGGTATCCATAGGCGGCGTAAATGTAGATTAGTAATCTTCAATTCTAGCTTTGGTTAGATGAATGCAAACTGGAACTTCATTAGGAGAAAAGACTGAAACAGAGACTGTATGCAGATCATCATTTCAGTGTATTTTGTTTTTTCCTGTCTGTGAATCTTTACTAATAGTGCATTCTTAATGAGTTGAATTAAGTATTTTAAATACTGGTATGTATAGGCCAATTTAGTCATTCAAGATCACCTTCTCCATTTGTAATCACAAACAATAAAAATCAGTCATTTATACTCAATGGGCTTTTGCAACCATACTTGCACTTTACTTGAAAGAAAAATCACAAATTTAAAAACCTGAAGTTTGAATGAACAGGAGAAATTTGTCTTTTAAAAGCCTTTTCAAACTCTGCAACATCACAGGACAAAAACAGTAGCCATTTTCATAAATTGGAAGTCATTTTGGACTAGGTAGTTGAGTGATTTTTGGTTTGTTTCCACAGGTTTTCAATACATATTCCAATGAAGACTATGACAGGAGAAATGATGAAGTTGACCCAGTGGCTGCATCAGCTGAATATGAACTCGAGAAGCGTGTGGAAAAGCTGGAGCTCTTCCCAGTTGAACTAGAAAAAGGTAGGGAGTCTGTGTGCCATTTCCAGTTCCTGTGACACTGATCTGCAAGTCTGAGGAAGTCCACACATGCCTACAGAGCCTATCTTGAATTTCCATGAATCTGTTGTAGTCACCTTGGCTTTTTGGATTTCAAGAATTGTTTAATAAGGAATTAAAGAAGCAGTCCAGAGACATGCAGTTCTTTATTTCCCTAAGGGAATTGTTTTATGTCACTCCATTAACATATGATTTTACACAGTGTTTTATGTGATGTTTTCATTTGCCACTGGAAGAGGAAAAATCTTGATTGTTGTTCTGAGCTCCTTGTAAGGGTGAAGGTGATATCTCATAAGGAGGAAGGTGATATTTTTTGTGTGTAATTAAAATGGTAGAATAATAAAGTTTTTAAAAGGAGCAAAAAGGATATTAATGTTACTGACATGGAAAACCAAGAGGAACCAAAGCATAAATGTTTATCTACCAAATAACTATATAAGTAAAATGTAAGAAGTTTCTGCTTTCGCTTTCCTTTTTCACAGATGGAGATGGACTTGGCATAAGCATTATTGGAATGGGAGTCGGAGCAGATGCAGGCCTTGAAAAACTGGGAATATTTGTCAAAACAGTAACAGAAGGTGGGGCAGCGGAAAGAGATGGCAGGTATACTAGACTCAGTATTGGAAATTTTCCCAGTAATAGTCACTATGAATTATGATTTTCATAGGAAAGAGTTGTTTGCTTCATGTATGTCATGATAACTCAAAGCTGTAAAATTCAGACACTTCCTTGGTAAGTTCCAAATACCTGATGTGGTTATGAGAAGACACCAGTTTGGTTTAAGCTGTTAAGGAGAACAGATTTGCCAAAGGCGTGTGTTCATGACTACCTGAAAACCCAGGTGCTTTAGCATGAGTAAAGCTGGAGATTCCAAATTGTGTATCACGTTTGAAGGTAGTTTAGATTTTAAAGGTGTTGAGCTCCCACGTTTTCTTTTGGCTTCAAACCAGCTTTAAACAATCAGTATTTATGAAAAAGACTTCTGCTCAACATTTGATTAGGAGATTAATTAGTCTATCTGAATGCTTAAACTCTTACTAAATACGCCTCCTTTCACGTTTACTAACAGCGGCTGTTACTTTGTAATTATTATTATGCATAGTCTTCTGCTCCGAGATTCAGTTTTCACCCCTACAGCACTGAAAGTATGTTAAACAATTGGAATGGGAAGCTGTACCAAAAATCTTGCCCACTAGGGAAATTAATTGGTGTTTGTAGTCTTACACGATGCTCATATAAAACCTGGTTGCTTCTAGAATTGCTTACTTGGTATGTGCAGGTTAAAGAATTCCTTTTGAACATACAATATTTCCTGTCATACGGGACGGTTATCTGTGTATTACACGATACGTGCCACAATCAGACCAATGTTTCTTATTAAAAGTTAGAAAAACACTTTACTATGTAATCATTTAATAATGAAAAGTATTCTTAAACATCTTCCAACCCATATAATTTGTTGTTTTGTCCTAGTGCATACCCTTTTTAAATTTGCATGCAAATAAAATATTACTTATCTGATACATTAGTAATTAAGACTACTTACAAGCATTCTAATTCTGTCTTTAACCATTAGTGATTTGTTATATTAGTTATAAATAATACCAAACACAAACACAGGTAAATAGAGGAAGAATAAACTCTAAAAAGTTGATACTGTCTTCTAAAAAATGTCTTGCAGTAACATGTTCCTTGCTGATGAACACCTATAACTTTTCAGCCAGGCAAAAGGGTGTTCTGCTGTGGAAACCCCACACAAATTAACTCAGAAGGCTCTACATGGCAGGGGGTTGCAAAGTATACCATCTTCCAGATTGGGATTGCATGTATCTTTGCAGATCGTGGCAATAAGGTACCAGGTTGAAGGCCAAGTACTGATTTATCATAGGCTTAAAAATTATGAAGGGAAGTGAAGAAGCTGATACCTCAAGATGTCATGACTTCATCCATTACTTTAAGTGAACAATTTTCTGGAAGGTATGCTGGAGCTCAGCCAGAAGGCATTAAGCTCACGACTGGCATTCTATGTGAAATTATCTGGTTGAAAATCAGAGTCGTTCACTACTGCTCTATCATGATCTGTATGTTCTGTTCCTCTCATTATTCACATGTTTGAGAGGGCCACAGAAGTTAATGTTCAGTCACAACTCTCTTCTTTCATTTCCCTAGATGGCATCTGAAAGGAGCTTGTCAGCTGAGAAAAAATAATATCTTTCTTTGACCATTCTAATATTCTGTTGGTTTTCAACTGGCTGAATGTTCAGTCAGCTGAGAAATAGCCCTCTGATTTTCTCTTTGAGAGCCTGACTGATCATTCACTTGGGAAAGGGATATGCAGTCCTCTCAGTCAGGAGCAGCCGGTTCTGCAATAAAGTGCATCAACTGTAAAGGGTCCTGTTAACTTCATCTTTGTGAAAAGCCTAGTTAATCATTAACACTGATAGCAAAACAAAGTCTCCTAACAGAAAATAAAACTGTATTTCAGCAGTTGCATCAGATATTCTGAATAACTGCATAGCAATCTTCAAGCAGACTCTTCTGAAACTACAATTTAAAACATGAGAGTATCTGTAGGATAACTTCCATCTTTTATTGAAGGACCCATCGAATCGTGATACAAAGTACTTGCCTCCCATGGAAACCCAAAATCTGTACAAAGAGGTTTCTCAGTGATTGAGCACCATTGGCTTGATTCATGTTGATACAAACTAACAGGTAGTGTTCAGTTGTCATATCAAAAGGCATTGTTTGGCAGTATTTAACCAAGGAGGGTGCTTTGAGATGAATCAAAAGGCAAGCATGTTGATAAGCAATAAGAGAGATTATTGATAGTGTGTAAAATATTAAATCAATCATTAGACTGAACATGAAAAATAAAATCTTTTCCTGGATGAATTCATAGCTGCTTCTTTCAAATTATTGTGGTGATGAGTCATTCACATTTTAAAGTATTTTGATAACATTGAGAACAACAGTTTTAAAACATTAGACAGTTCTTAACTTGAAAAATACTCTAAACATTTCTGCACAGGTTAATTTTTTCAGTTCGTCATACAGAGCAGTAATTTGTTCAACTTCAGTTGGTTCACTTCTGTAGTTGGTACTTCATTGAAGTGCTGCTTCACATAGACAAAGATTTAAGTCATGACCATTAGAAAATAATTGTCAGAAGACTTACCAATTTCATTAACAATAAAAGCAGTTAAACCTCTATAATTTAGGCTTTGCCAACCTGAGCCTAATTTTTCGTTCATGTTTGAAGTTAGATTTAAGAGACAGAGAAAGCCTAGAGCTCCTAATGGAGGGGGCTCTAAAGGGAAGGCTGCCCAGAGAACATGGCTGTGAGAATATTTTGGTGTAGATGGTGCCTGGGGTGGCTTGTCTGGGGAGTTAAGGTTGGGCTACAGGTACAGAGCTGCAGTGGGAGTGGGGCTGGAGAGGGGATGCCTGAGGAAGAGGAAGGTGGCTAGGAGAATATGGCTGTGAGAGTATTTTAGTCTGGGCAGTGTAGAAAGTACATGGCAGCAGACAGGAAACTTCTTTTTTAATTACATGTAATTATATAATTTGAATAACAGTTATGTTAGTTGTATGTTGTTAGATATGTATGTATGTTTATATATAATTAAAATATATGTATGTATAGAAAGAGAGGAGGTTTGGAGAGCAATGGCCATAAAAATAAGAGTTGGAAATTAATTTAGGAGCTGTACAAACAAGAAAGAAGGAGATATGAAATATGCCTGGAGGACAAATGGAATCGGACTGAATGGCAGTAGATCAAGATAGAGCCACTGAAGAAGTTGCAGGCAACAGTTCTCTAACATGACGTTTCATCACCTGAAATACTATAACTACGTATCTGTATGAACACTGCTAGTCCACTGCATAGTGAACTGTGTAAAGTGTTGTAGCTAAACTGCCATCAGAAAGGAATCTGTTGTTCCACCATTTAGTTTTCAGCCAAGAGGGTGACAGCTTCCCACTCAGTGGGCACCAACTTTTTAAAACTTCTTTTCTTAGAACTCCTATGGCCATCTGACTACACCTCATGTTTGCTAAAATAAAGAAAAATAATTAATTTTTACAGTATCAAAAAACAATAAATATTAATGTGATTGGTGTATTTATTAAACGCTTTAGTGAAAATTGAAATAAAGTTCTGAGATTAAAATGCCTGATATGATTTTCAAGATAGGAGTTTATAGGCTGTCCTGAAGATAATTTTTTCAAGGTTTCTTATATACAGAAGAGAGATTGTGCCCAGAACACAGTGACTTTCTGTGGTTTGAAGCTGCCAGAGAATAAATCTTGTATTTCTTACTCATCAGTGGAGTCCAAAGAACTGAAGATACTGCTTGAACACATGTAGAACTGCAAAGCATTGCCTCAGACATGACAGAGAAATTAGAGCTCCAAGTAAAAATGCTTCAGCCCTCTTTTGAAACCTCTGTTGTTCTTTGAAAAGAAGTCTTATCACTAAGATATCCTAAGATATTAAGTAGCTTAATTTATGTATTTTCATATAATTTAAATGGGATTTTTTTATAGCTGTTTCTTGGTTCCTTTGTAAACTGTATCGTTTGGATCAGTAGCACCCATATAAGTACTTGAAAATTGCTTCCTTTCACTAGTTCTGAATGGGGAGGAAGGTTAATTTTTGAAACTATAGGATGTTGTGCATTTCTAGAGGACATTTTAGTATAGCAGCCCTCCTTCCAAGCATTTGTAATCAGATGAGTCCAATCCCTGCTCTAGCGATTTTGTAGCAGTGCGTGCTTCAGATAAAAGCAGCATGTTTTTTATTCTGCCTAACTTTTCCTGCATCAAACAGTATATTCACTGTAAATAGGTGTTTGGTTTCAAAGAGGGAGTCCTCATTAAACAGTCCAAGGTCTTATTATTGTGTGCAGCAAGATCACACTTACACTGGGAATTCACCTTTTTGGAGCAAGCTAGATTGAATATTTTAAGAGAGTAGGTCACAATTAAGTCTGATGCACAAGCTCGTTTTTCCACAGATGAGCAGGTTGTTTTAGTTAAATATTGCATTTTTTTTTGATTAGCATGAAATACCAGACCTATGTCTTATGCTGTTTTTCAAGATTGGCTTAGGAAAGAATGATATAAGAACTGTTCAAGTACCTCATTTAATTTAAGTCATATGACAAATTCAAGAGTTTATGTTGCTGCATTTATATACAAGGAAAGTGACTGGATGACTGACACTATTCAATGTAATTGTGAAGCTCGATTTATGAGATGTTTGTGTGCAAGGAATAATGCATTTTTCATATTTACCTCAGTCATTTTATGACTGAGTCTTTGTTTAAAGTCTTTGTTTAAAATCAAACTAAAAAGATCTCTGTATGCTAAGTTTTGCTGAAAATTCACCAAGAATTCACACAATTATTTATATATTTGTGTTTTTCCCCTGAAAGGATCCAAGTGAATGACCAAATTGTGGAAGTTGATGGCATCAGTCTGGTTGGTGTTACACAAAATTTTGCTGCAACTGTTCTTAGAAACACCAAAGGGAAAGTCAGGTGAGTATTTCAGAAGAAAAAAAATTGTGATTGAATACTTAAGATTACCTGGCTTCTTGCACGGGAGTGTCAGTATATCCAGGTGGAATCAGAGTTTTTTGGCCTCTTTGTGCCTTCTCTGCTTTTATCCCAAGACAGGGATGACCTATGGTATTACAGATTTTTGTTTCCATAGAATCATAGGATCATTTAGGTTGGAAAAGACCTTTAAGATCATCAAGTCCAACCGTTAACCTAACACTGCTAAGTCCGCTGTTAAACCACATCCCTAAGCACCTCATCCACACCTCTTTTAAATACCTCCAGGGATAGTGACTCAACCACCTCCCTCGACTGCCCATTCAAAAGCCTGACAACCCTTTCAGTGAAGAAATTTTTCCTAATATCCAGTCTAAACCTCCCCTGGAACAACTTGAGGCCATTTCCTCTTGTCCTGTTGCTAGTCACTTGGGTGAAGAGACCAGCAACCACCTCTCTGCAATCTCCTTTCAGGTAATTGTAGAGAGTGGTAAGGTCTCCCCTCAGCCATCTCTTCTCCAAGCTAAACAACCCCAGCTCCATCAGCCGCTCCTCATAAGGCTTGTTCTCGAGACCCTTCAGCAGCTTCGTCACCCTTCTCTGGACACGCTCCAGCACCTCAATGTCTTCTTTGCAGTGAGGAGCCCAAAACTGAACACAGGATTTGAAGTGTGGCCTCACCAGCGCCGAGTACAGGGGCACGATCACCTCCCTACTCCTGCTGGCCACACTGTTTCTGATACAGGCCAGGATGCTGTTGGCCTTCTTGGCCACCTGGGCACACTGCTGGCTCATATTCAGCCGGGTGTCAATCAACACCCCCAGGTCCTTTTCTGCGGGGCAGCTTTCCAGTTACTCTTCCCCAAGCCTGTAGCGTTGCATGGGGTGGTTGTGACCCAAGTGCAGGACCCGGCACTTGGCCTTGTTGAACCTCATACAATTGGCCTGGGCCCATCAATCCAGTCTGTCCAGATCCCTCTGCAGAGCCTTCCTACCCTCAAGCAGACCAACACTCCCACCCAACTTGGTGTTGACTGCAAACACTACTGAGGGTGCACTTGATCCCCTTGTCCAGAATGTTGATAAAGTTATTAAACAAGACCGGCCCCAGTACCGAGCCCTGGGAAACATCACTTGTGACCGGCCGCCAGCTGGATTTCGCTCCATTCACCACAACTCTCTGGGCTCGGCCATCCAGCCAGTTTTTTACCCAGCAAAGAGTGCGCCTGTCCAAGCCAGTTTCTCCAGGAGAATGCTTTGGGAAACAGTGTGAAAGGCTTTACTGAAGTCCAGGTAGACAACATCCACAGCCTTTCCCTCATCCGCTAAGCGGGTCACCTGGTCATAGAAGGAGATCAGGTTGGTCAAGCAGGACCTGCGTTTTATAAACCCATGCTGACTGGGCCTGATTACCTGGTTGTCCTGTACATGCTGCATGATGGCACTCAAGATGATCTGCTCCATAATCTTCCCTGGCACTACGGTCAGGCTGACAGGCCTGTAGTTCCCTGGATCCTCCTTGTGGCCCTTCCTGTAGATGGGCGTCACATTTCCTAACTTACAGTCAACTGGGACCTCCCCGGTTAGCCAGGACTGCTGCTAGATGATGGAAAGTGGCTTGTTGAGCACTTCTGCCAGCTCCCTCAGTACCCTTTGGTGGATCCCATCCGGTCCCATAGACTTGTGGGTGTCTAAGTGGTGTAGCAGGTCGCTAACCATTTCGCCTTGGATTGTGGGGGCTTCATTCTGCTCCCAGCCACTACTTACCATTACAGGGGGGCTGGGTACCCAGAGAACGACTGGTCTTAATATTAAAGACTAAGGCAAAGAATGCAATAAGTACCTCAGCCTCTTCCTCGTCCTTTGTCACTATGTTTCCCCCCGTGTCCAGTAAAGGATGAAGATTCTCCTTAGCTCTCCTTTTGTTGCTAATGTATTTATAGAAACATTTTTTATTGCCTTTTACGGCAGAGGCCAGATTAAGTCCTAGTTGGGCTTTGGCCCTTGTAATTTTCTCCCTGCAAAACCTCACAACATCCTTGTAGTCCTCCTGAGTTGCCTGCCCCTTCTTCCAAAGGTCATAAACTCTCCTTTTTTTCCTGAGTTCCAGCCAAAGCTCTCTGTTCAGCCAGGCCGGTCCTCTTCCCCGCTGGCTCGTCTTCCGGCACACGGGGACAGCCTGCTCCTGTGCCTTTCAGATTTCCTTCTTGAAGAATGTCCAGCCTTCCTGGAACCCTTTGCCCTTCAGGACTGCCTCCCAAGGGACTCTGTCCACCAGGCTCCTAAACAGACCAAAGTCAGCTCTCCAGAAGCCCAAGGTAGCAGTTCTGCTGACCCGCTCCTTACTTCTCCAAGAATCAAAAACTCTGTCATTTTGTGATCACTATGCCCAAGGCAGCCTCCAGCCATCACATCCCCCACAATTCCTCCTGCGCTCACAAGCAACAGGTCCAGCGGGGCGCCTTCCCTAGTTGGCTCACCCACCAGCTCTGTCAGGAAGTTATCTTCCACACACTCTAGTAACCTCCGGGACTGTTTCCTCTCTGCTGCATTGTATCTCCAGCAGACATCTGGTGAGTTGAAGTCCCCCACGAGAACAAGGGCTAGTGATTTTGAGACTTCTCCCAGCTGCTTACAAAATATTTCATCTGTCTCCTCATCCTGGTTGGGTGGTCTGTAACAGACTCCCACCATGATATCTGCCTTGTTGGCCTTCCCCCCGATTCTTACCCATAAACACTCAACCCTGTCGTCACCATTGTTACATTCTAGACAATCGAAACACTCCCTGACATACAGGGCTGCGCCACCATCTCTTCTTCCTTGCTTGTCCCTTCTGAACAGTTTGTAGCCAAACAGCACTCCAGTTGTGCGAGTGGACCCACTATGTGTCCGTGATGGCCACTATGTCATAGTTTTCCTGCTGGACAATGGCTTCCAGCTCCTCCTGTTTGTTGCCCATGCTGCGTGCATTGGTATAGATGCACTTTAGTTGGGCTGTTGATCCGCCCACCTTTTTGGGAGGAGAAGCCCCAATTCCTATGTGACTGATCTCAGGTGCTTCCCCGGTTTCTAGCACATCAACAACCCCTGCATCTTTGCTGCCGCATGGGTCTCCATCCCCTACCTCCGCTGAGATGGCGGACTAAAGGTCCTTGCCAGCACACTGCCCCTCAAACACTGGCGTGCCACCCCCAGGCTAATCTCCAGTGAGCCTGGTTTTATCCTTTTCCCCCTTTAAATCTAGTTTAAAGCTCTTTCAGTGAGCCCTGCTAACTCCTGCACCAGGATCCTTCTCCCCCTCAGAGACAGGCGTTCCCCATCTGTCGCCAGCAGTCCTGGTGCTGTATAGAGCGACCCATGATCAAAGAATCCAAAATTCTGCCAGTGACACCAGTCTTGAAGCCAGGTATTGATCAGCTGGCTCCTCCTGTTTCTTCCCTCATCATTCCCTGCCAGTGGAAGCATGGAGAACATCACTTGTACTCTGGATCCCTTAACCAGTTGTCCCAAGTCTCTCTTGATCTCCCTCAGACTTTTGTTGCAACTTCATCGCTGCCTACCTGAAGAATCAATATGGATAATAATCCAAGGGCCGTACCAGGGTAGGAAGTTTTCTTGTCACATCTTTAACAGGGGCCCCAGCAACGCAGCAGACTTCCCTAAGAAGTAGGTCCTGTCTGCATATCAGGCCTTCTGTTCCTCTCAGGAGAGAGTCTTCTATGACAATGACCCGTCTTTTTTTCTTTATGGAAGCCGTTTTTATGCAGGGTGTAGGCTGGCTTAACCTTGGTGACACCTTCAAGCTAAGTGAACGCTTGTCCTCATCGTTGTTTGGTTCCACTTGCAGAGCCTCCTACCCATTATGCAAGAGGACCTGAGAAGGTGGGGTAGTAACAGAGGAGGCTCCCCTGGTGCGCCGGGCAGGAACTCGTTGCCATTGCCCCCTATCCCTTACGTCACCTCGTTCCACTGGGTGGGGAGAGGGAAGGGAGTCTTCTGCATCCCGTGACCTGTCTGCCTGTTGGGCCTGTCCCAGGGAAGGTAGGGTGCAATTCCAGTGGTCTGTCTCCCTCTCACGCTCCCTGATACTCCTCAATGTACTCACCTCCTCCCTGAGCTCTGCCAGTAAGCAGAGGGGGCACCTCCCGCAGGTGTGCTCCCTGCTGCCTTCCGATACGGCGTCAGAGCAGGGCACAGCCTGCAGCCTGGCGCCTGGGTGGCAGCGTGTACCCACCGGAGCTCTGTCTGGGAGGCTGCGTCAGTCCTGGTGGGTGTAGAGCTTAGAGAGGCCATGGCTTTCTGCCGGGTGGATACCATTGCTCCCTTGTTGAGCCGGCAGAGCTTTCTGCACATTCCCGTGCAAACTGGGATGCCACGCCCTGGTCGCTAGCACTCCCTAGGGCCGTTTAAATCTCCCGCAGTTGCTTCTGGCAATGCCTAAGCCACATCAGCCTCGCTCGCGAGAGCTTCTGGCTCCTGGCACATCTCTCTGCTCTTCCTCAGGTTTCCCTGCCTCTGGGAAACCCCTTGCCCGCCTCAGTCCAGCGCCCAGCCACAGAACTTACCGTTGTCACTGCTGCGTTCCTCGCCAACTGAGGGTTGCTTCTGGTGTCGCTGTGTTTAAATCTCCTGCAGTTGCTCCTGCCACGTCCAAGCCACGTCAGCCTTGCTCACGAGAGCTTCTGGCTCCTGGCGGGTCTCTCTTGGATTTAGATTGGCTTAGATTTTTAAAATATGGCCACTGAAACAAGCTGAAATTGCACATGGAAGATGACTCTTTACTGGTCTAGATCTCCATGGACCTCAAGCTGTTTGTATTAGCTGGAATGACAAAGGTCATGGGTGTTGGTCAGATGGAAACTGTGCTGCCACTGATCTCCTCCCTGCTCGTCCACTGGGGAGACTGTCATGTTACAGCCCCAGGGTCGGAGGACTAAGGTAGTGAGCACCCTGGGGCTCGCAGATGCCACCTCAGCACAGAGGGAAAGAGAGTACTAGATGCAGTAGTGTTAACAGCTACCGAATTGAGGAGAGTAACATCCCAGTATTAATTCATTGAGCTACCTGAGTCCCTGCACCATCTCTGGGTTTCTCTCTGTTCCTATGCTGTGGTTCATTGAAAGGCATCCCTGTAAAAATCCATCAAATAATGAATAGACTAGAAAATGTAACATATACTGCAAGTAAAATTCTGAACTAATGTAAATACAAGGCTGTAAAATATTTTAAATTAGTAAGAACAATGTTTCCCTTGAAATGAACTGTTTTGCCATTTAAAAACCTATGCAGTCACATAGCTTTTCTGTTTCATAGCTTATTAATATCAGTAATGATTTAACTCTACAAAATAAATCCAAAAACATCTTTGGCATATTGCAAAGCAACATCCATTCTGCCGTCACCCTTCAGGTCTGTCTCAAAATCCACTCTAGGGAATACAGCTGAATTCTTTAATGAATGTGTTCAGGGCTGACTTCTTTTGAACGATGAACTGCTGGTGGTAATATATGCAGTCCCCTTCAGATGGTGGTGCTATATGCAGGAGTGCACATTTCCACTATAATTCCATAGCTGTTGCCGCACAACGTTAAGGAATAATGTTGGGATGTGGATTCTGCAAAGAATCTTGGGGGTGATTGATCAAGGTTTTATTTGAAAGAGGTTATTTAGGAAAAAAGTTATTTCTATTGTAGTGTAATTACAGGTGAATATATTTTTGTGTAACATTTACAGTTTTAGTTACATCAGTGCTATTTCCACAAAGACTCACACATGCTGTGAGTGTTCCTACTGAGTTAACTATAAAAATGAGTGTATACTTTATTAGCTTTTCTGCAGAGTTGGGACCTTCGAACATAAAATCCTTATGACAGAGAATAATGTCTTGACAGAGAATAATGTCTTCCTGTGTTTTGGTACACAAAGCAAATGCTATGTATAATTTGTGTTTGATGTTTTAACTCAAAAAAAAAAGAAAGCACTCGCATAAAACATATGTATTATATACATTTAGAATCGGCTTAGTTCATCTAATTATTATTGCAGAAGTTACAGAATAGAATACTTGCTTCCATGGAAAAATAATTGGTTTGGAGGAAGGAAGAAACATAAAACTATTTTCACACAGAATGCTCCCAGAATCTTCTCTCGGGAGGTAAATTACAGTCAGAGTGGTTGCAATCTAGACCCTTTTGTCACAAAATAGTGGACTGTAGAAAGTATTTCTTCATTGTTGTTGAGCTCACATTTTCAAGTGTACTATGTATCCTGTGCACTGAGATCATTGGCTTCTGACAGGTCTCATCTATCAAGGAGAGATGTGCGAGCTTCTACATTTTTCCTTGTAAGTAACCTTAATATATTAAGATTTCACAGGAAAAATGACCCAGTGCATTAGTGTCTCAACTAGATTAAAAAATCTCATAAAATAATACTAAATTAAAATTAAAATTTAAAATACATTATGATATGAGTTATAATATAAAATAATATTAAAATATTATTAAATAAAATTGTTATATAAGAATCTATATGCACACTGGCATACCGTGTGGTTAGCAGCGTCTTAGTAATGTATATGTCTAATTAGAGGAAAGGAATAGATAGAATTTGGTGCAACTCCTGCTATTTTTGTTTCATTTAAACCTTCATGGAAGAAAACTCAGAAGGACTACTCTTCTGCTTTATACAGGCCAGCTGAGAAATGCATGATTTTTCTCCTGGTTCATGGTAGGCTGGGAGCGAGACCTGACGAGATGGCTAAGCATTGTGTGGCGCGGGCTCCTGCCTAGCTTCTGGTCAGGTCCTGGACCGCTGAGTTGTCTGATGCTCTGCTGGCACTGATGAACTGTATTGGTTTTAGCTACTCAAAATCAGAAATGGTTCCAGAAAGCAGATTTCGGAGATAGAGATTTCAGGTTGCTTGACATTCTGGCTTCGCTGTAGGTTTAAACATTTGCTTGTAAAGTAAGTGAGAGCTAATATTGATGAATTTAGGTATGAAAGAAAATGCTGTATATTTATCTTGCTGACTGTTTTTCTTTTGCTGTATGACAAAAGAGCCCTACCTGCTGCTTGTTTTGTGGAGAGAACAATTGTTTCCTGACACATCCTCTTTCCCTTCTGACAGATCCTCTTTCCCGCTTACACCTGTGTTAGAGCTGGGATGGAGAAATCCCTCGTCTCTACCCTCTCTGGCAGACAATGCTCACCTCTGCACCTGAACTGCTCCAGAACCTTAGGGACAACATAAGAGGATCTTCTGGGGCAAAATCCCTCACTTGCCCCCAGCTGTCAGCTCCTGCCTCTTGGCAGTGCAGGGAGAGGTGCTACTGACCTTTGAGTGCACAGTTCCTCTGGCACCTGCCATTAATGATCCATGTCACTGCGGGAGGCAGGAGCAGTGGAAAAGGTTGTTGCTGTAGAAATACCTTCTGCCATTCCTGCGGCAGGTGTCCGAGCTGAACTACGGGTGTATAGGCAATGTACAATCGCACACCCCACTTAATTCAAGGCAAGGCAACTTCATGAATCCTTCTTTCACAGGAGAAATGGCATACGTACTTACTTGCATGTCTGCTGTTTAATAGTGTCAATTTAATGGATATTATAGAACTGCTTTAATAAGTATAGTTATCTTGTGATCATAGCATAAACTGTGTGTACCTTTCTTCTGCCTGGTGTCCTGTACACATACAGGTTTGTGTGTGTTTCACTGGCATTACTTGACGTTTATAACCCACAGCATTACATCTACACAGTCATTTTGTCCTTAATCTAGTCAAACTGCAAGCTAGTTTTTGTGGCAGGATTTATTATGTGAGATCAGTTGCAAAGAAAAGACATTCATGAACAGAATGACATTAAAGCTGCTTCTTAATTCTTTGCAATAAATGCAGTCAATACCTCTTCAGGGAGCTTGCATAATATCAATACTTAGTGGTTTTTTTTTCCTTTGAGCCTTCTGAACACTTTGAATGATCCTGACAGTGGAAGTCGTTGACCTAGAATAGATTTTTGCAATGTTTCTGCCAGAAAAATGTATCCAGACTGTCTGTAGCTGACACAGTAAAGAATCCATGAAAATGAAGACAAGGCATTTACCTTTTGAACTGTTCTAGGTGAGGGTGAGAGGCGGGGAAAGAAGGGCAAATATAAGCAGCTATAATTATTTTATCCATTGTTTGAAGTATTGGTCTATTCAGAAGCGTTGTCATACCATAATGGAAGAACATTGACCCAACCAATTTGGCTTCTCCAATGATAATAACCTCAATTATTCTTTCTTATAATGTATAGGAAGATAATCGGCACCCACCAGATGTACTCTGGTAGCCTATGAGACAAAGGAGAGGGAATTCTTTCATAATCCCAGCTGGCAATCAGCTTCTGTTTTTAGGGATGAGAATTAGCGTCCTCGTGACTCTAATCTGGCAAATACAACTATAAATGCTATTTCAATTGATGTAAATATCAAGTCTTCTTTATAATTTTGCTTAACTCTTTAGTTTACTAATATCTTAGTGGATTTCAGAATTTGATTATATACAGGAGGGATTTTCTGTTGAAATGTGTGGTGTTTTTCAATTTTGTTGAGTGTCGCCCCTGCTCTAAGATTAATGGATCAGTCAGAGGGCAGTGCCAGACTAATATCACTAATTGTTCTGTGCTTCTTCTGACCACATTTAGAATGTAATCCATCAGCTTGAGGTTTGTGAGGGATGCCTACAATCATAAAAGATAGGATAAGGAGGCAACTTGACAGTGTGAGTCCTATCCTGTCATGGTGCTTCTCCTAGGTTATTCTGCCTCACAGCTTGCAGTCTCGTAGAGTGTGGTGCTGAGTAGCAGACCTGAAGTTCTTTGAAGCTGCTTGGGTGATGTTGAACCTCTGCAGCCCCATTCTTTCCCCCTGTTCTTCATCATAATGAAAGGGTGCTAGGCGACCCTAATGTCTTCACCAGAGAAAGCTCACCTGGAGAGTTGCATACCCCCAGGAAAATTTATTCTTTCTTCTACAGAGAAAACTTTATCCTTTTACCATACTCACCTAAACTCTGTCCATGCTAGAACAAGTATTTCAGTGGCGACTGCACTTTTGTGCCTCACTGGATACAAAGATTTATGCCCACAAGGCTCTGGGTAGCACAGGGTCCCAGGAAAGGAGGAAGACTTACTGCATTTATAAGTAGAAGGGGTCTTGCGCAAGAGAGAGTAATCAGAAAAACCCAGTCCTTTGATTGCTGCTTTTATGCTTTTATCATTACTTCTTTCCTCTGAAAGGTTTCTTTTAAGGAAGTTAACCAAATTCAGTGTTTTACTGGAGAGGTGAATTTTAAATTCTGTGTCCTCCTTCCATATCCTGTCTTCTGAATGTGACTAAGCATTTTCTCAGCTTTCCAAACTGTTGCTAGGCACTGAGCGGATGCTCTCATGGGGCCTTCTGAGTCAGTTCTTGAGTTTTTAGGGAACCACACCAAACCTGTGCAAAACCTGTTTGATTTCTCATGATTTGCATGACCTTGAAAGTAATTGTATTAATTCTAACCTACCAGTGAGTTTAACAGTTTTTGTTTAATTAAATTCTGCTGAAATGCCTCAGAGTCTTCCTATCTTAATAGAGACTCTAAATAATTAGTTAGCAAATTTTGCCATGTTTAATTAATCTTCAAGATCATTGAAGAGTACATTCTAACAATAGCAGTGTTACTGTCAAACCCTGGGGCTTTCCACTATTAACTACTCTGTTCTAATAAAGAATCATTTATTACCATTTTGTGTTTTTTCTCATCTGGACGGTTTTAGTTGAAAGCAGGGTTTTGTCTCAACTCCCACTCCCAGTTCACAGCCTCATTTATTTCTCTCTTACTGTACTGCAAATGCAATCTTCCAGACAAAAATGAATTTTTTAGTTTTTTTTTTAGATTGCTCTTATACAGGGAGCAGTTAAAGGGCGAGAAGTGAAAATATTTGCTTCTTAATTGACACCAACTTGATATGTCATTTATTCCTTCTTCAGCTAATTCCTCACCCCATCTTGAGCTGGTTTTTTTCTGGAAAATATACTGTCTCAGAAAACAGCATTTGCATGCCTGATGTTAGTTTTGTGTAACATCACAACATCTGGAAAGGTAATTTTTACAGTCGTGTCTATGCAAGCACTAAGACAGTGTAGAGGACAGATGAAGTCAACCGCAGGATCTAGCCAGCAGCAGTATACGCCGGTGGGAATTCTGTCTGCTCACAGTAACAGTGAACAGCATTGCTTTATTTTTGTGACTGCTTCCCCTAGATAATAATCTTCTCTTCTTCCAGTGCGCATGCCTGATTTTCTCCTGCTCCTTCTTACTTTCCCTACCTGTGCTCTTATCCTCTGAAATAGCTGTGTCCTTTAAACATTTGCAGGCATTCTTCATGCTGCAGATCCATGTTGTGGAAGAGGCAGGAGAGATTTGTACTGCTTCTCAGTCCTGGGTAATGAGACAGGACCCAAAAGCAGAAGATGCCACATGCCATGTCTGATTCAGACAGCTGGATTGTGTAGTCTTTTTTCTGCCTGGAGGTGATGGTTTTGTTCTTCCTTTCCTTGTCTGTTTCTTTTTCCTTAATCCAAGTGCCAGAGCCAAGGAGAGAAAAAGAAGAGGAAAGAAAAGCCCTTTGCTCTATGATGCTGAGCTGGGGCTTTATGAAGGGCTACTTAAGAAGCTATGTGTGCTTGGTGCACTTTCTGTTTCTTTGATAAACCTGAATCATGGACCTGGCAGAAATTAAATTTGTGGTGTCTCGTGCCAAAATAGTGTAAATGTCTCCTATTTATTCCACTATGGTTATACCAAAGATTCTGTAATATGAGCTGTTTTCTTTCTGGTCTCTGCAAAGAACTCCTACAAGCCCTGATAATTGTTCTATAAGACTACCAGGAGTAGCGAGCTGAACAATGTGAAAAATTACTCACGAGTACTGTGACACGTTAGCACCAGTGAGGTAAGACTGCATTCATCACTGCTTTGCTGATTTATATTCCTTGGCTGTGCCTGTTGTAGTAGATGAACTGTGCCTTGGACTGTTCTTCGGCTCTGAGGCCAGCTGGCACCAGAGTGGTTGGTGCTCACACCGGTAACTTTCTTACCTTTCAGAGCAGGGTGGCCATATGCAAATTGTCCGTTGGAAACATCCAAGCTAGCTCTTAGCCTTTGCTAACTCCTGGACTGTGTCTGAGTGTTATTTGGTAGAACATTAGTTAACTTGGGCAACCATTCCAGAGACTGTTTCAGTGATTTAATAGTGTAGATGATTAATTACTAGTGCTTGGGAGCATTCCCTGGCACTGTTTAATTTACTGGCATAAGCATAGCCCCTGTGTCCTGAGATTTTGCTAATTTGAATTTTATGGAAAGTTATTTCTCAAAATATTTGCACACTTGGACAGTAAATTATATGTTTGAGTATGAAATATATAGAGAAGTCTTCATTTAAAAGATTTTGGCTGAATTATAAACCATTTTGCTAGATATCTACAGCATTGTTTTTAAAATCAAGTGTAACATGAATTAATAAGATTCAGCGGGGCTGGATTTCATTAGGAGTGGCTTTTCTTTTCCTTTCCTGGAAAAAGGAACAACTTGACAGGTTTTGAATCACTTCATCCTCACGTTGGTTGGATCTAAACATAAACTCCTATCCCTGCAACTGAAATATCAGCATAAATGTTTATTTAGCTATTTTTTTTACTCTTTCGATGTTGTGGAAGCTCCCACTAAGTTTTGGTGCACCTTGATTAATGTGATACAACATTGTGACAGCTGGGCAGAAATAACCACCATTCATCCTTGCAGGATAACTCGCCAAGCCATAAGGACGGTACTGTAGGAGCATTTAGCTACCCCTGGACTGTGCTATGAGGATGGTCGAGCTTGCCTAGAATGTGGATCACCTAATCATCCAGATTAAGGACATGGTCTGAACTCAGCAGCTTACTTGCAACCCATCTGTATTTTCTTCCTGGATTATCTTCCCATGGATGCCAGCAAGGGTGAGGGTCAGGGAAGGCAGATCTCACCTCAAAATGCAGTCAGGTTTTAGAAACATTCCCAGGTAGCACTTGTACCTTTTGAACAGAGCTGACATACGTGCTTCACTTGCATTCAGGTATGTTAAAGCATAGATTTACAAATTTATTTCTTTGAGCTGGCCATTCCCATAAGAGTTGTGTGGTGCTATACTATAGAGAATGCTGATTAAATGATCATCATGTATTGAAGGAAACCTTTCATGCAAGCAGTGTGTTGGGATACTGTCAGGCTGTCTGGAAGAGATGGAAGAGATTCTTTCTGCACTCTCGAAAGAGCAGAGCAATGTAAGGACCAGAACCTGGAGAGGTGCCAAAACATTGAATCCCTTGGCTAATTTTGAAGTACTCTTGAATAAAGCTAATGTGTCAGTGAGGCCCTAGACTAGAATTGATTTCTGTGGTAATAATTAATCTAAGTGCATTAATATTGGTGTGTGGGTTTTTTACATGACTTCCTAATCGTCAGACTCAATATCCATTTAGTGTTGATAGTAGCATAGCTTATCAGGGGCTTGTATCCAAGATGATGTGGAGAGACTGCTGAGGCTCTTCTGGCACTTAAGCTCTTACTTTGCTGCTTGTCCGCCAGCACCATTGATACTGCTGAGGGAGACCTTGAGTGTGTTTCTGAAGAATAGCCGCAAGCAGGTTGAAAGCTTATGGGTAAGAATTAGAGACCGAGGCAACAAAGGCAGCCTTGTGGTTGGTACCAGATCAAGTGGAGCCTATAAATTTTAATTGCCCCTCTACTCTGCTCTGAAGAGACCCCAGCTGGAGTACTGTGTCCAGCTCTGGGGACCTCAGCACAGGAAGGACATGGACCTGTTGGAGTGGGTCCAAAGGGCCACAAAAATTATTAGAGGTATGGAACACCTCTCCTATGACAAAAGGCTGAGAGAGTTGGGGTTGTTCATCCTGAAGAAGAGAAGGCTCCAGGGAGACCTTATTGCAGCCTTTCAGTACTTAAAAGGGGACTTATAAGAAAGATGGGGACAAACTTTTTAGTAGGGCCTGTTGCAATAGGACAAGGGGTAATGGTTTTAAACTAAAGGAGGGTAGATTTAGACTAGATACAAGGAAGAAATTTTTTACGATGAGGGTGGTGAAACACTGCAACAGGTTGCCCATTGAGGTGGTAGATGCCCCACCCCTGGAAACATTCAAGGTCAGGCTGGACGGGGCTCTGGGCAGCCTGATCTAGTTGAAGATGTTCCTGCTAATTGCCGGGGGCTTGGACTAGATGGCCTTTAAAGGTCCCTTCCAACCCAAACTATTCTATGATTCTGTGACTTTATGATTCTGTGTCACAGGGCTCTGGGGGCTAGGGTGGATGTGCGTAATAGGTATATTTGATCATGCCAGTCAGGTAGGATTGGATGGAGGACAGCCCCTAGTTGTGCAGCTGATGTTCCAGAGGAGGCACTGTTTTTTATAGACCTTCTTGGAGGAATGAAAATTGGTGGGGAGAGAAGGGATCCACCTGACAAAGTGGGGCAAGAGCATGTTTGCCAACAGGTCCCATAATCTAGTTGGGAGGGAGGGTGACGTAGCCCTTGCTTCAGAACAAGTGACAAGTGAGTTCAGAGGTTATGGTTAGGGACTTAGAGAGGACTGACACTGCTCCAGCATCTACTGGAAGAGTAGCATGGTTCAATGCAAGTAATCCAGGAGATTTACGGAATGTGTCAAAAGGAACTTCTTGACACAAGTGTTCAATGAGCCAACTAAGGGAGCCAACAGATACAACTGACATACCTGTTATTCACAAACAGGTTTATGACCAGTTTGGAACTGCTCAGTTCTTCAGTGAAGGTTGATAGCAGCTCTAGGAGCATTAACCATGAAATGATGGAGTTCAAGAACTGGAGAGAAATGAACGTCAGAATTGCAAGCCTGGACTTCAGAAGAGCAACTTTTGGCTTGTTCAGGGATCTGCTTGGCAGGATTCTATGGGACCACTGCCCTGAAGGATAGAAGAGCCATTAAGACCCGCTTGATCTTTGAGGATATAAGGGTACCAGAGGACACCATGCCAAAAGCCTTGAGAAAGTCAATTTAAGCAACATCTACTGCTCCCCCCTCCTCCACGGATCCAGGCCTGCTGCTCCGTGGGGCAGGAGACCTTGTTGCAAAGGGTACAGAAAAGTCTGAGATAAGTGAATGACTGCTTTGCCTCAGTTTTTCCACAGATTGGCTAATGACCTGGATACTGTTGCAGGGACATCTTCATGTTTCCTGCATTCTCCAACAATTTGCCTTCAGGGCAGCAATGGCACTGGAGTGCAAGGGTTCATATATGACTTGATACCTTTAGTGCCTGCTGCCCATGAAGCATGTGCCAGATTTTGTCATGGTGTGCTGTGACAGTTGTTCAATCAGTATGAGTATAGTTAGGCAAGTGAAATAGATGAGCCCTTGTTTAATTAAAATACTTAATCGTTAAAATCATAATTAAAAAAAATAATAATAAAAAAATACTAACCAAACCGCTACTTAAACAACAACAGCAAGTCACACAGCACACAGTATGCATGCATCTCATTCTTGGCACATTACTGTTACATGTTACCTACAGCTCATGCTGCAGCCACACCAAGGAAATCGTGCTCCCATATATCCGTCCTGACTGCTGACTGGGCAAAAGGACACCCATGTTGGCTTAAATCACTGATAAGTTGGAGTCCTGCTGTCTCTGGTCAAATTCAGGGTACAGCACATAGCTTACTTCATCCTGGGTCTGGGGACAAGCATGGAGGCTCCAGAACTTCCGCACAGTAGTTTAGCTTACTGGCAGCTCTGTTTCCAGGGTCTTCAGAGGCTCGTCCCCAAAGTTTGCTTTTCTGTGCTGGCTTTACATAGCCATCATCCTGCACTAGATATTACATGGGTTGCCCTGTCAGGTGTTTCTTACATGACCTTAGATGACTTCATTCAATCATTGCCCCTTTCATCTACTGGTGGTGGTTACTTCCTCATGTTACTTTGGCTGCTGCTCTCCAGGCAGAGTTGTTCACTTGTTCGTGTTAGTTTTGGGTCACTACCATCACTAATCTCCAGGCAGACCTTGTTTTCTCCCTTCTGCCATGCACATGGTTGTCTCTGGTGCAAGGGAGGGAGGGCTGTGTGGATTTACAGACATAAGATAGAAGGCACCATTAGCAAGGTTGCAGAGGAAGTTAGATAGGCTAGCAGACAGGGCTGCTATTCAGAGGGACCTCAACAAGCTGGAGAAATGAGCTGGCAGAAACCTTATGAAGCAAGGGCAAGTGTGAGTCCTGCATCTGGAGCAGGATGGCCCTGTGCGACACTGAGCTAGAGAGCAGCTGTGCGCGAAACACCCTGGGAAGAGTTGGAAAGAACATCTTCAGTCTGAAGAAAAGAATGGAGTGGCAGGCATCTTACTGCTGTCTCAGCTACCTTCCAGGAGGTAGAAGGGGTGAACCCAGATTCTTTGTACTCTCTGCACAGGGACAAGATAGCAGGCAATGAACAGAAGTTGCAGCGACGGAAATTCTGACCAGATATTTTCACCGAAAACCCCCCTACTGTGAGGT
This sequence comes from Gavia stellata, assembly GCF_030936135.1. Lineage (NCBI taxonomy): Eukaryota > Metazoa > Chordata > Aves > Gaviiformes > Gaviidae > Gavia > Gavia stellata. Next base: position 27,736,303 of record NC_082599.1, read on the forward strand.
TTCTCAAACATTGGAACAGGTTGTGTCCCATCATTAGAGAGATTCAAAACTGATCAAGGCCATGACAAAGTTGGCCCTGCTTTGAGGTGGGGGACTTGGGGTGGACCAGAGCTCCCTTCCAACCTAAATTATTCATTGATTCAGAGTCTTTATGACTTAAGTTTCAGATCATTTTATCTGAAAAAGTGTAATGGAAGCTCATAGGCTGTAAATTCCTCATGTCCAGTCAGCGACCTCTGCATTGGAGGCTGCCGTCTTTTAAGAGAGCTCAATCTTGTTCATAAAAACCTGACAAGTTGCAGCTTGCACTGCTGTAACTAAATAAAACTGCCTTCTTACAGGGTTCACACCACTTTTAGCACTTCGGCTTAATTATATGGCTGTTATCCTAATAGAAGCAGCCAGAGTAGGTAATTGAAGACATCTTGAAATAAATGAGATAAATGGTAGCAGAAGCAGCTTTGTGCTTTAAAGCTCAGAGGAAAACCATTTTTAAAATCCAACTGTAAAGCTCCTCCAGTTACGATGAAATTTACTCTACATTTTTATTGACCAAACAATATTTTAGGAAAGGTTAGAAGGAAAAAATTGTGAGTCCTGTTGCAGCAAACCCCCCATTCTTTATTTCTTAGAATTCATCTGCTGTATTCTTACTTGATTTTTGTTGAATTTAAGGAATCCATGCTAAATTATTTTTAACTGAGCACTTAATGCCTGAAGTATTTTTAGGAGAAATCATCAACTCATGTCACTAAAAATCCATGCTGCAGAACTTCAATTTTGTGTCACAGGGTTGGTGCCTTCACACAGTTTTCTAGTACCAAAGTTATTTTCAAAATGGAAATATTTTTTAATTTAATCAATTCTTATAATAATGCTTCTGGTTCCCATAGTTGTTAAAAAAATCAATGAATTTTTTTTTTTGTTATTTCAAGAAGCACAGGTCTGAAGATCCTCAATTAATAAAAGCTGGAAATATGCAGAAAGCCATATATCAGGTGTGCTTTAAAATCATTAAATCATGACTGGATTGCAGGAGATGTAGGAGTTGCTGCCAATTTCGGTAGAATGCTTTTCTTAACCACCATTACTGTAGTTTAATTTTCAATTTCTCCAGATACTGTATTCTTTTAGATCTTCTTAAATCCAAGATAGAGTCAAATATTAATTATATTCCTAGCTCTGTCCCTGTTTATTTTAACCACACCAAAGAGAATATTTAATAGCTGGTAATTCAGCTAGGTTGTGTGTGACGCTCATTATCGAAGGTCAGTTCATGTCCTGCTTCTCTGTGATGTTCTCTCCTCTCTCTTTCTTTTTTGTGGACATCAGAAATAATCAGTAATGGCCTGAGATTTAGTACAATGATGGCTTGTAGTACAGCATCACAGATTCTCTGGGTTTTTATTTTGCAGTTGATGGCTTTTATAATGAAGGGGAATATTACTGTGTTGAGGTTTAAAAGCTTTAAAACCCTCATTTGTCTCATACCGAGAAACATAACCAGCTTCTTAAATATATTATTGCTGATGATAGAATTTATAGTTTTTTGTTATAATACTTTTAGCCTTTGAGACTAATTAATCAAGTCTGAAATGCATGTGCTTAATTTTGGTGAGCCAGACTGATGTGAAATACCTAATTAGCCACTTCGTTGGAGTGTGCATAGTATGGTTCAGTGACTAATTTTCTGGTCAGTGAATCACAACCTTATGTCTCTTTTTCATATTTAAACACTTCAGATTATGATAGTTCTTGTATTTAAAGCCATTCTAGGCGTAAAGATCTAATTCATGCTTAGAATTTTAGTAACTGCCTTTGCTTTACTGTTTTATTCATTTCTCTTTAAATTATAAATTTATAATTTATGGCTTATTTTAGTTACAAGTTAAACATAATTATATGCAGCATGGTAGTCTTAAGGTCATAGAATGTAATGTGACAGAAGGTTAGCAAAGTAGTATTCCATTTTATAAATTTACCATTCTTTATCCAGAACTGACATAAATCATAGATTGAATGCTTCTAAATGTTTATTTTCGGACACTTTGGAAATTTCTCACTTCAAAGCAGTAAATTGTAGGAAAATAAAACATTCTTGGCATATTTTTATTTTGGAAAACATTTGCTTTAAACTTTGTCATTGCTTTGAGGCTTTTATTCATGTATCATCGAACAGCTTCAGGTATCATTGAGGAACTTCATTTTGACATCCGATTCAAGCCTTGAAAAATCATATCACTATGAACTGTGAGTGGCTTTGGCATGAGAAGAAAAATTAAATTAGTAAGACTTTTATATTTTTATGTCCTACCTAAACTTGTATATCTTTATGAAAATATTACTGCATTACAGTCTAATGTGTCACAGAATCACAGAATCACTACGGTTGGAAAAGACCTGTAAGATCATCAAGTCCAACCTGAAAAAAAAAAAAAAACCCCACACAAACAACCCACGCAAGCCAACCACCACACAACAACAACAAGGCACAACACACCAAAAACCAACCCACCCAACACCACACAGCACCATGTCCATCAAGCTACATCCCACAATGCCACATCCACACGCTCCTTGAATACCTCCAGGGAGGGTGACTCTACCACCTCCCTGGGCAGCCTATTCCAATGTTTCACTGCTCTCTCGGTAAAGAACTTTTTCCTAATATCTAGCCTGAACCTCCCCTGGTGCAACTTGAGGCCATTTCCTCTAGTCCTGTCACTAGTCACTTGGGAGAAGAGACCAACACCCACCTCTCTGCAACCCCCCTTCAGGTAGTTGTAGAGAGCGATAAGGTCTCCCCTCAGCCTCCTTTTCTCCAGGCTAAACAACCCCAGTTCCCTCAGCCGCTCCTCATAAGACTTGTGTTCCAGACCCCTCACCAGCTTCGTCGCCCTTCTCTGGACACGCTCCAGCACCTCCATGTCTTTCTTGTAGTGAGGGGCCCAAAACTGAACACAGTATTCGAGGTGCGGCGTCACCAGCGCCGAGTACAGAGGCATGATCACCTCCCTGCTCCTGCTGGCCACACCATTTCTGATACAAGCCAGGATGCCGTTGGCCTTCTTGGCCACCTGGGCACACTGCTGGCTCATCTTCAGCTGGCTGTCAGTCAACACCCCCAGGTCCTTTTCTGCGGGGGAGCTTTCCAGCCACTCATCCCCAAGCCTGTAGCGTTGCATGGGGTTGTTGTGGCCAAAGTGTAGAACCCGGCACTTGGCCTTATTGAACTTCATCCGGTTGGCCTCGGCCCATCGATCCAGCCTGTCCAGATCCCTCTGCAGAGCCTTCCTACCCTCAAGCAGATCAACACTCCCTCCCAACTTGGTGTCGTCTGCAAACTTGCTGAGGGTGCACTCAATCCCCTCATCCAGATCATCAATGAAGACATTAAACAAGACCGGTCCCAAAACTGAGCCCTGGGGGACTCCGCTTGTGACCGGCTGCCAGCTGGATTTCACCCCATTCACTACAACTCTCTGGGCTCGGCCATCCAGCCAGTTTTTTACCCAGCGAAGAGTGTACCTGTCTAAACCACGGGCCGCCAGCTTCTCTAGGAGAATACTGTGGGGAACAGTGTCAAAGGCTTTGCTGAAGTCCAGGTAGACAACATCCACAGCCTTCCCCTCGTCCACTAGGCGTGTCACCTGGTCATAGAAGGAGATCAGGTTGGTCAAGCAGGACCTGCCTTTCATGACCCCGTGCTGGCTGGGCCTGATCCCTTGGGTATTCTGCACATGCCCTGTGAGCGCCCTCAAGATGAGCCTCTCCATAACCTTCCCCGGCACCGAGGTCAGGCTGACAGGCCTGTAGTTCCCCGGATCCTCCTTCCGACCCTTCTTGTAGATGGGTGTCACGTTGGCAAGCCTCCAGTCATCCGGGACCTCCCCCGTTGACCAGGACTGTTGATAAATGATGGAGAGTGGCTTGGCAAGCTCCTCCGCCAGCTCCCTCAGTACTCTTGGGTGGATGCCATCAGGCCCCATAGACTTGTGAGTGTCCAGGTGGCATAGCAGGTCGTTAACTGCTTCCTCCTGGATCATGGGGAGTTTATTTTGCTCTCCATCCCTGTCATCCAGCTCAGGGAGACGGATACCCTGAGGATACCTGGTGTGGCTGTTAAAGACTGAGGCAAAGAAGGCATTAAGTACCTCAGCCTTTTCCTCATCCTTCGTGACAATGTTCCCCGCCGCATCCAGTAGAGGATGGAGATCCTCCTTGGCTCTCTTTTTGTTGTTAATGTATTTATAGAAGCTTTTTTTGTTGTCCCTCACGACCGTGGCCAGGTTGAGCTCTAGCTGGGCTTTCGCCTTCCTAATTCCCTCCCTGCATGACCTAACGAGGTCCTTGTATTCTTCTTCACTTGCCTTCCCCTTTTTCCAGAGGTGGTAAGTTCTCTTTTTTTCCCCGAGCCTCAGCATAAGCTCCTTGTTCAGCCAGGCCGGCCGTCTTCCCCGCCGGCTCTTCTTACGGCACAGGGGCACTGCCTGCTCCTGCGCCTTCAAGATTTCCTTCTTGAAGAAGGTCCAGCCTTCCTGGGCCCCTTTGCCCTTCAGGACCGTCTCCCAAGGGACCCTCCCGACCAGTGTCCTGAACAGGGCAAAGTCTGCCCTCCGGAAGTCCCTGGTAGCGGTATTGCTCACCCGCCTCCTTACTTGGCTAAAAATTGCAAACTCTATCATTTCATGGTCGCTAAGCCCAAGACGACCTCCGACCTTCACTTCACCCACCAGACCCTCTCTGTTCGTAAACAGCAGGTCAAGCAGGGCACCTTCCCTTGTAGGCTCGCTTACCAGCTGCGTCAGGAAGTTATCTTCCACACACTCGAGGAACCTCCGGGACTGTTTCCTCTTAGCTGTGTTGTACTTCCAGCAGACATCCGGTAAGTTGAAGTCCCCCACAAGAGCAAGGGCTTGCGACTGTGAGACTTCTGCCAGTCGCTTGTAGAACGCTTCATCAGCTTCTACGCCCTGGTCGGGTGGTCTATAACAGACCCCCAGCAGGATATCCGGCTTGTTGGCCTTCCCCCTCATCCTTGCCCATAAGCATTCAACCCCATCGTGACAATCATCCAGCTCTATACAATCAAAGCACTCCTTGACGTACAGAGCCACCCCACCGCCTCTCCTTCCTTGCCTATCCCTCCTGAAGAGCTTATAGCCCTCCATCGCAGCACTCCAGCCATGCGAGTCGTCCCACCATGTTTCTGTGATGGCGACCACGTCATAGAACCACGTCAAAACCACTCCCAAATAATCAGGAGTTAACCAGACTTCAGATGCATTACATATTGTCTGGTTTATGTTTTCAGTGTACAAAAATGATTGTATGAAGTATTTTGAGTCTCTTATTTTCCAACGGAAGTGACTTACCAGGCAGAGGGCAGGAGGGAATACGATACTTGCATCACTTTGTATGGTTCCATAATTTACCACACTGGTGATCTGCCTCATGTTTACAAACGTTATGCTCTCTCTACTGTGCATAAATAATACACTCGTGCATAATGTTGCTTAAAATGTTTGTTTAAAATAGAAGTTATTTTTTTCCATATTACCTTTTTAATTTTTTTTTACATTAGAGGAGGAAAACACGTAGTAAATATGCATTGAATCCTTTTTTACTTCATGTTGTAATATCAAAAGTTCATTGTTCCTCCCAGCTGAGACTGAAAACATGGCTGTTTTAGTCTTTGTAATACTTGGCTCTAAAATTAAAATTCAAAGGAAACAGGATCTGACTATGAGTCAGTATGCAGAACAGATGAAGTATAGGGGCCACGAAGAAACATTCTTTTTTTTTTCAGCCCAAGGTCTTTATCATTACTGAGAACCAATGTCGTATTTCGTAATAGTAGGATATGAGTGCCAGACTGTGATCTGTTTTGATCAGGTTTAAAATGCTGATGTTATTTCCTTGATTTTGTTCTAGTTTCTGCTGTATTTTCTATAAACGTTTTTAAACTAAGACACTTTCTTGCAATTTATTTTCAGAACCACTTTATGTCATTATTTCAAATGGAGTCACTCATTCTCACCTTTCTTATGCTTTTGGAAATAATTAGTGACTTGGATATCTTGATGATGCTGAAATAATCTCCAAATTGTATTCCTTTCTATAGTGCCTGACTTCATAGAGTCTGACAAATTGTTTGGCATCAGAAATGGAATCAGGGTCATCCACACATGGGAAGTTGGCTTACACATGGATGCCAAATCCCAGATGACTTTAACAGTGATAGGCAGTACTAATGAAAATCCTTTTCTTACATGGGTTATAATGCGCATTTCTACCTCTCATTCCAATAATAAATGAAATTCATCATTTGAGCCAAGTGTTGTAGAAACAAATAATTTACAATATGCAGTATCTCAGTGTCACCTGATCATGCTTTTCAGCTCTGCGTAATACTTTTTTCACCTGTAATTACCTAATTGTCTTTCTGGCCTGCTAAGGAAATATTCCTTCAGCTTGACATCTTTAAATTGTGCTTTTGTTCAGCAGTTTATAATGTGTTTGTACTGTATAATGGGTGTTTATCATTAATACTATAGATAGCAAAATACCCGATTACAGTTATGCCACTGTGCTGAGAAAAAGTGTTACAATCCAAGCCAATTCTGAATTTCAGTTGCTGAAAGCAAGATTGGGAAGCAGCCTTTTAAGTCTCAACCAAGAAAGAAGCACTTCCCTTGTCTTTTGCTTAGCCAAAGAAATGTGCTCACAGTGTTCAGCCATAGCTAACAGTGGAGGAAAATGTTCCATAGCAACAGAAGTTCATGAACTAAAAGAAGGATTTAAATGTGGCTTAAAATTAGGGAAATAGTGTCTGTCAGATTTAAAAATGTGGAAGTAGATTCTCTGTTATAGGCAAGAGGAAGGCAAATATAAAAGCTCAGAAGTATCTTTGAAGTCAAGATGGAGAAAGAAGTTACTCTGGTGCATGTTCCTTTTCACTGCGAGCTGCCAGAAATGTGTCTGTGCTGTTAACTGTGCATCTGGTCTGCTGTAGGCTTCTGGGAAATACATTGCTCTAAAGGGAATGGAAGTGATGATACTTTTTTTAAAAATTGCCCAGCTCTAGGTCTGTGTCTGTAAAGTTTGAACTCGGAGGATCTTTTTCACTGAAATTCGGAGTGAGGGCTTTAGCAGTCACTCCTTTTTTCCCCCTCCTGTAAATACTGTCATGGTCTGATCGCTCCCAGTCTTGCACACAGTGTCCTTCTGGCAAATGTCATCCAGAGAAAACATTTAAAACAGCCACAGCCATGTATCTTTGGAGAAGAAGGCTACCCTCTATACAAGACACAGCTAAAAATCTAGAACTTTGGTAAAACAATAGGAGTAATATTTTTTCACTGATGTTTTGTATAGGTTTGTAATTGGACGAGAAAAACCAGGACAAGTGAGTGAGGTTGCACAGCTGATTAGCCAAACTCTAGAACAAGAACGCCGCCAGAGAGAGCTGCTGGAGCAACATTATGCACAGTATGATGCAGATGATGATGAGGTAACAGACTGTCTAGCATTTCACTATTTGGTGTTTTTTAATGTTCTGTTTTCTACTCCTAATTCCTTCTTTTTAATTGTCACTCAGAGGTCAGCTTCTGGCCCTCTCCATTACCTCTGCTGCTGCTTTTTACAGATATTAATGATGAATCTTAATTGAAGAACAAAGTTACTGAAAAGCTTTTCAGCATGGATTTAAAATACTTGTTTTGTTCCAGAAGAGCAAATATCCCATTGGTCGATGCTTCTGTAATCATTGCTCTTCCTCTGAAGGTATATGCCTTTCTGAAATAAAGGAATAAAGTTGGTTTGCTTGTGCACTGAAACATCAGGTTTTTATGAAAACTGGTAAAAGTCGCCTTCTAACTTTTAGGGGGTTGAGAAGTTTTAGAGCTATTTTCCCTGGAAGAATTGATGTTCTTAATTCAGAACATTAAGAATTTTTCTGAAAATTCCAGGTAAGACCCCTTCTTCCACACATTGCGTTTTGTTCTGTGTGAATAGATATTCCACAGGATAGAGAATTAATCTACCTTGTCTGAAGCATGTATTGATGTTCGCAATTAGTGCCTGATGTCCCAATACAAAGGTTTTGAAACTGTCAACTTTATACAGTAAATTTTCCATAATTTCTTTCTGTTCTCTTAAAATTCCTAATATGCCTAAATACCAAGATACTTGGAAAGATTAATGAGAGCGCTTTTTCAGAGACTACTGTCTGTGTTACTCCCTAAATTAGCTGCTGGATTAAGCTAAAAGGCAGTTGTTGTAACAGGCTGCTTCCACATAGCCCAAGCATACCACCTTAATTTCGTATTGTCTTGAATAATATTATTTGCAATGCCAGACTCCATGTATTAATGTGTTTTCATCCTGGGCCAGGTTTTTTATTTTATTTGTGGAAGGAGGTGATAAAGAAGGGGAGATAGAGAATTCATGCAATGCATTTATTTCAGTTTAGTTTTCCTTTAGTTACTGAGAAAAGACTTCTAAACAGTGAAGTAGAGAAAAAAAATACTCTGATATAAAATCAGGATACACTCAGATTTTGAAACACACTGTTAAACTAGCAATAGGTCAGAACAATCAGAAGTGTCCCAGACGACTAAGCAAAAATCCTGTCTGGCCCTAGTAATCACAGAATCACAGGATGACAGGGGTTGGAAGGGACCTCTGGAGATCATCTAGTCCAACCCCCCCGCCAGAGCAGGTTCACCCAGAGCAGGTTGCACAGGAATGCGTCCAGGCGAGTTTTGAATATCTCCAGAGAAGGAGACTCCACAACCTCTCTGGGCAGCCTATTCCAGTGCTCTGCCACCCTCAAAGGAAAGAAGTTCCTCCTCATGTTTAGATGGAACTTCCTATGACCAAGTTTGTGCCCGTTACCTCTCGTCCTGTCACTGGGCACCACTGAAAAGAGACTGGCCCCATCCTCCTGGCACCCACCCCTTAAGTATTTATAAGCATTGATAAGATCCCCCCTCAGTCTGCTCTTCTCCAGACTACAAAGACCCAAGTCCCTCAGCCTTTCCTCATAAGAAAGATGTTCCAGTCCCCTAATCATCTTCGTAGCCCTTTGCTGTACCCTCTCCAGCAGCTCCCTGTCCTTCTTGAACCGGGGAGCCCAGAACTGGACACACTACTCCAGATGCAGCCTCACCAGGGCAGAGTAGAGGTCCCTTGACCTGCTTGCCACTTACCTTAATGCTTTCACTTACCTTAATTTACACTGATATTAAAAATGAAAATATTTTAATACATTTTAGAATTAATCCTGCCATAGGTGCATGTTTAACTCATATAAATAATCCCCCCATCTATAGTGGGGATTCATATGTATATGTGCCTCTGCGAGACCATGAAGGCTAGAAAATCCATATCCTCTCTGTTCCCTCCTCAAACTATACAAACATGCAAGTCTTCTAACTACTGTTTAGTCTAGAATTAAAAGTCAAGATCTTGAAGGAACTCTATCATCTCTTCAAAACCAAAAAAGAGACAACTCCCTCTAGCCTTTGGAACAAGAGACTTCTCACAACTCATCACAGTGTGCTGGGTTTGAAGGCCTGTGATACCATTTTATGGTAAACATAGTCTGATAGCTTTCATATTGGCAGGAGAGGTGTGTCCTAAATGCCAGATGTTTAAATCCTTCTCACTGTGTACTCACATGTAGAGGGGTGTGTGGCTGAAGGCAGACCTATGTGAGTAATTGATGAATTACACCTTTTACCTAGAGGACACATCCACCTGCAAAAAATCTCAAAGGTTTGTGTTGCTTACCTTCATGTACCACACAGACGTCATAACTCAGGATCTGGCAATAAAGAAAATGTTGTTAAAACCATATAGATCAATACTGATCCTGGTAGTACCTCAGCTTTCGGTAGGGATTGTTGTTGTGCTGGTGCTGACGGTGACACTTTCATACTGATGACCATGCAAGTGCTTCTCAGCCCAATAGTGAAAGAGGACAGGGATGAGTAGGTATCAGATACTTTTTGTGATGTGTCTTCTTGTCCTTGCAATTCAGTGTTTACAAACTCTTAACCCCTGTTCACTGCATAAATTTTTAACACAAAACATACTAAATGCACAAAGTGTTTTGTATTGGTAGTGTCTTTGGATGATAGAGAGAAAATAAAATAGGGCAAGTAATGAACAGAGTTAAAGGCATCTTTTCTTATTGTAGCACTGCATTGAGGATGATGACCACCTCGGTGACCGTGACACGTGCTTTTTGGCCATTAGCGTTTGCAGTGCAAAGGGGACTTTTATGCAGTATGTGAGGGAAGGAGGAAGAAGAAAGGAAAAGACATCTACTGGGGAGATCCAGAGTATCATCAAAGATCTCTTTTGGAAGGAGAAGGAATTAGGCTTCAGAACAAATGCAGTACTTCAGTTCTCAAAAACTACATTGGAATCATTGAAGATCATACCCATTTCCTACTTGATGCCATATATTTATTTGGGGGGGTGGGGTGGTAAACCTTATTCTCAGAATAGATGGCTGGGTTGTAGTTACTAAAGTATGCAATGAGGCGTGTTCCCTTTCTTAATTAACAGACTTCTCAGAAGTAGACTTTGTTGGGAACCTACAGCAATCCTGAATATATTTTTTTTTGTCACCTGACTATGCTGTCCAAGTAAACTCACATAACTTGCACCATTCCCAGGCAATTGTCACAATGGAAGCTGTGATTTAGTGCACATTAGACACAGTTCAAAGACATTTTTGGTCACCACAAGCACTTCTGCTCCATTTACTTTCAAATATGAGCATTAATACTTGGAGCTCACCTTGCTCTGTGAAGGCAAATGTGGCTGGGTCTATGTTGCTATATGCCAGACACCACTGCCAGCCCTGCATTCTTTGACTCTGGTAAGCAAGGCATCTTTTGGGCAAGAAAATCTCAATTTACACTGAATCAATATCCACAAATGTACAAAACCCCCTACCCTTTTGAATCAATTTCCTTAAAGCGATAGTGATTCTCACTGCGTGAAGTCCAGGAATATTTGGATTGCCAGTGTAAGGGGTTTCGTGCTGAGGTGGCACAGAATTATACAGGAATTGCTGAGTCCCAGAGCTATCAAACAATTTTCATACAGTTCTTAAAACATGGTAACATGGATCTCCAGCTACAATGCTGCATAAATTAACAAGAAAATGATCTTTATTCAACCCTCCATTGAGGCTGTCAAATTCTGAGCCTCAAGAGACTTTACCACAAAGACACCAATAACATACCAGGTTTCTGGAGCAGGGAGTCAGTGATCTGTGTTTCAGTCCTGGAGTCACTGCGCATGACTATGTTTGGTAGAGCTGGTCAAATCACAGGAAGAGAGTGTGTGCCAGGCATGTGTAAGTCCTGGTGTTTTATCTTGCTGTGCCACCAGCTGGCTGGATTTCCTCTGTTTTGAAACTTAGGACAGTCTTCATCATAGCCCAAGCAGCATCTAGCTATTTTAGAAGGATCAGAGTTCTTGAAAATAACAGCATTATTGAGGCAATTTTGACTTCTGCCAGCCAGTGTGCACTGGACTTGAGTCAGATGCTAAATTAGAGAGACACATGTTAGCCTGGTGTAACTTCGCATTCCATTGCCTTGTAGGAATGTTACATTAAAGTTATTTGTTGGGGAAGACTCACACTAATACACAGAGTGTTTCCAAAAGATACATAATTTACTGTATAAGTAATCCTAAAAAAACCACCATTTAGTATAAAAATGCCCTGCATCCCTGCACTTCAGAATCTGCTGTTATCATGGGCTGCAGGTCGTCACAGGGTTGCAGGATGCTTTCAGATGCTCCTTCATTTAAGTCTTTGCATTGAAACACAAGAACCATGTGCAGAACTGATGAACACTAAAGAAAAGGGATGCCCACAATGGGGTCCATGCAAAGACAAGCAGGATAAATGTGCAACACCTCACAATTTGTTGTTAAGCTCCCACAAGCCAAGCAGAGCCAGTAGTGCCAGTAATTTCTCAAGTACTACTTACGATAGGCAGTGGTGGCATTTCCCAATGAGCCTGTGCTAACTACAGTAAAGCTGGGAGAGTATGTTGTTTCAGGTGCTGCCTCTAAATAGCCTGCTGCAGAGTTTACTCATCACCACTTCATCTAGCTTCCTAAAATCCCACATCCTTTTAATTTGTTGCATCCTGTCAGAAAACAAGACTCAAAGGCTTTGAGGTAGGCACTGTCTTTATATTTCCTACTTCGTGTGTTAAGTACTACCTGAATCTGTATCCTTGACTGAAACCTTTTGACTTCCCTGTGTTAACACAGTGTTCTTTGCACATTTTAGTCAAATTCTGCCATTCCTTGAAATTTTGATTTGAAGATGGTGTTATCTTCTTCATGTTCTACAGTGAATGGCAAAAGTCACATAAAGCAGATGACCTGTTCCCTTGAAGGCTGCATATGGTGATGCAGGATGTGAAACTAATAACATATTGCAGAATTCTGTTCACTCTGTGGCCATGGACAAGTAGTTTTATGCAAGTGACATTTTCATGTATTTTAATATCACCAATAGTAATTTGAATATTTTTTCATTTTTAATTCTGATTTATCAGGACATTCTGAGAGCAAAACAACATTAGAACCATTGAATAAAATCTTGACACACACGACAAGAAAACTGTTGCAATGAGCTTAACTGTCTAACACCCAAAGAATACATTAAAGAAGGTCTTTCAGAGAGTACAGTTTTTCCAACATCATTAATATGAAGCACTCCTGTAAAAGTGATGATTGATACTATACCATTATATTCTTCTTTGTTCTTTTGAAAGGATTAGGTATAAACCATCAAAAAATCAAATTAAGAGGTGGGCTTGAGTTATTTTTATAGTTCTTCAAATGGTGTTCCCTGATTGTGGGAGAGTTTCAGCATAAACAAAAGATTTAGCTTGATACAGCCTTTGTCATGGTGATTTGGGGAAGGTCTGTCTGCATTATCCTGGCTGGTGCTGCTGCTCCTTCTTTCTGCTTGGGAGTGTTAGGCCCATTTCAAGAATGTACAAGGCAGTTAAACAATGTGAGTAACGCATTTGCCCTTTTAAAGTGGGAAATTGCAGTTCATATTTATAAAAATAATTCCATGCTATTAGCTGTGATAGCATGTAGCAGAATTGAATGGCTAATATCAGAAGCTATAGCTATGGATGAGATAAGTGTAAGCCCTAGATGCTACTGCAGTGAGAAATAGGTCTTTTGCATGGATGAATTTTGCTCACCAATACAGACTGAAGAGTCCGAGATTTTCCTTCAAGAGCATGTAAGTTTTCGTTGACTCTTGAGTAAAAAAATATTGTTGTCAGCTAAGAAAACAAAATGTATTGCAAGGAACCTCAGACAGATACAATAACAACTGTTACCTTAACAAAGCTTTGTTATTTTGAAGTAAAATAACTTTTGTCTGTGCCTTGCTGCTGCTTGTAAAACACTGAATTTCCCATTCTAGCTTGCTGGCGCAGGGTCCGAACAACCTTCTAGTAGTTTCATGTGAAACAAAACTCAGCAGAGATAATTTTTTCAGGGAAAGTATGTTTCATGTAGTTTATGACGTATATTTCCTTAAAGCACACGTCGGTTCTTTTGAACCTGTAATTTGTGTTTCATGTAATTGTAAGATAGGATCCCTTTCTTTTGAAGACGAAAACAAAAGTCCCATTTATTTCTGTGTTCTGTAATGTGTTTGTGTCATCCTGCTGTCTTGTTTACCTGACCAAACTGCAGTGCTTTGCTTTGATGACTACTTTTTGCATTAATTGAGGCAAAAATGACTGTGCCCATCAACACTCATTATGTACAATTTGAAGCAAGATTTTCCTTTGTGTTCATTTTAAGCTGCCTGATGTCCCTCTTCAAACACTCTGGCTCCTGAGGCCAGCAGAATATTTCCTGCTCTTGAATTTTTCCCTAATATAACTTACTCCTTCATCTGTGTTCATTCTTCTTTTTGTATGAAGAACTTCTTTTTAGTTTAAGTCTTTAGAGGAATCAGTTTTAACTAGACTAATCTGTTTTATTCTTTTACCAAAATCGGTAAATATAATTAGGATTTTACATTAAATTAATATATTCCTTTGAAATGCACATGTAGCTGAGACAGATCTGTTTTTTATGTAAACTGAGCATGAGTTTGCTAGTTAACGATCCTATTTCTGCCTCCTCTTTGCATGCTTCAGAGATTTCCTTGCCACTGCTGATGGACATGCCAAGATGTTTTTTTCATGTAGAAATGATAGTTGTGTATCACCTGATAGATTTTGCAGGGATAATGACTGCAAAATTGACAGTACATGGATTGTGTTAGTATTTTGTCCCCACAATAATTGATTTCATTGAAATTTCACTGGGATTTTAGAGTTAGTTTTTCCACTTCTCGCCACCCTGATGCCGTGTGAAGGTGGTGTTACGTGCTCCTAGAAAAAGCCAAGAGAGTTAGCAGCCTAATTTTCTGTTTAGACAGTAACTGCACATAGCCTTGGGGAATTAAATAATCACAGAATCACTAAGGTTGGAAAAGACCTGTAAGATCATCAAGTCCAGCCACAGAAATAGGAGTTACTAGAAGTGTAGCATTAACAGAAGATTTTGTGTGTGCGTGTGAGATCTAGACATACAGAATGATAAATTTAATTTCAGGTGTTGGGTTTTTTAGCTGTAATGCTAACATGCCTGAAAACTCCAGTGAGATGGATTGTATGTTCTTTGCTTCTGTTTTAAATAAAGAAAAAAGAAGCAAAAAGCAGCTGCTAACTTTTTTGTTGAAGACTACTGAGATTCTTAGTCTTAGTTAATATAAAGTATGTAAAATAAATGGTTACTGTTTATTTCATTGGAGAATATGTAACTATTTATAGAGACTCTCCTAAGAAGTGGCTTGCATTAACAGTGACATTTAAAGTATGAATGGGTCATGCATGTTGGTGACTTACCTTCTTTTTGATAGTTCTTTTAACATCAGAAGATTTTACCAAATCATTCTATGCTTTCTGTGTGTTTTTATTTTCTTTGTTTTTTAAAACTTTAGTGGTTTTAAGAAAGGAAAATACAGATTTTTTCATGATCTTTAAACGTCCCTTCCAACCCAAACCATCCTATGATTCTATGATTCTATGTGCTATTTATCCAAGAAATGGTAATATTTTATTGCAAGTACATAACCCTATTGTTGGACACATACATATATCTTTTCTGTCTCTGTGTACTTGTGTACCCTAGACTTAACATGCTTCCATGCACCGCTTTTTAATGGAGAGAGACTTACATAAGCCCAAACAACAGCTGGGAAACTAAATTAAGGTAGGAAGTTGAGTTTCAAACTGTTGTTCGGGCATCTGAGTTCTTACCTGTTGTTCTGAAAAGTTCTTTTAACAACAAATGACACTAATAGATAATCCTAGCACTACTGGGAATATACTTCTGATAATAATATTATATGCCTTCATCTCAGGAACTGAAAGCTCGTGAACAAAAACTTGAATAGTTCTGTCAAAATGTTGGTGTTATTAGTGTATAAACAGGGGACTGCACCCCTTCCCCCACCCTTCCTTTTCCACGTATTTATTGAGTCCCAAGCTTTATAAATCCAGATGTGGTCCTGAGGGAAGTGTTTGCTTTATAATATGTTTGCATAGTCATTTGCATAGCCAACAGGCTATTCGTGATCCATACGTGACGTACTCCAGCTTCCAGAGGGAGCCCTGCTGAAGCGAAGTGGTACCCAGCCACCTTGGGCATGGGGAGAGATCAGCACAGGTGTATGTGCAAAAGATTGTCTAGGCAACTTGGGGTTTACTATTGCAGGCTTTTCAATATTACTATTTTATTTTGTTTAATCTTGAGATACTGATCACAGCTTATGATACTTTAAAATACTGTTTTGTCAGCAAATTGTTCCCATCTCGTGGTTTACCAGCCCAAGAAACACCCTCATTTTCTGTTTAAAACTAGCTAGAAGCAGCTCCTTATTCAGTGTGAAAATTCAGTAAACTCTGACTTCAGTCTCTGAACTTGTCTCTGACACTTGGTTTCTTTTTCCTGCTGTTGTCTTTCCGTGTGGGTGTGACTCTTCTGTTGTTAATTTGTTTATAAAGAACAAACCAATGGATTTTCAAATTCAACATGGAATATCGCTGGAGAATTACTTCCTCCAGATGGCTTACAAAAGACTAATCAAGACCCTGTCGGTTCTATTCTGCTTTTATTTCTGTTTGGAAAAGATTCCTTGTTAAATCTGAGATAAATTTGGAGAGGTCTTCCTATGGAAAAGAGGCCTCACTTGGAAAAGGATGAAAACCATTGAAATATAGAGCCAGTAATACTTAAGCACTAAATTCTTAGTGCTTAAGACACTGTTTTCTCCTCTCTCTTAATGTTCTGAAGTACTACTGTGGAGTTGTATTTTGTCTCGTAGAATACGTAAGTACTGGGATTATAGCTAAAGAAAAAGATAACCTTTTTTGTATGCAGTATGCTGTGTTTGCACAGTAGCTTCATTACTCTTTGAACAGTCTCTGCCTAATAAGAGGATAACTGGAATTTCTTAAATGCTATAAAATTAAGACAGGGGAATATGCTACAGATGAAGAAGATGAAGACATGGGACCCGTCCTTCCAGGAGGTGATATGGCTATTGAAGTGTTTGATCTCCCTGAAAATGATGACATGTTCTCTCCCAGTGATGTGGACACTAGCAAGCTTGCTCACAAATTCAAAGAGGTAAGTTATAGGTCAGAAAGTATTCCTGAAATATCTCACTGGAATTAGATTTCTAGTTATCTCATTGCTCAGTGTTTGTTTTTTCTCTTGATTTCTAGCTGTTTGTATACTCAGTACTGTCGAATGACCCAAAAAGTTCTGCTTGAAAGAAGTGGAACTGTTCTTTGGAGGTTTTGCATCTGATGGAGAGTAATTTATAATTTAAGTTTTCAGCATGGAAGTTACTCTGCCTCAGCACTTAGTTTGCATTTTTTGACCAGGAAGACAAAGTGCAAGTTAATTCATTACTAGCTGTCTGTCTTTTTTTTTTTTCTTTTTTTTTTTTTTTTAAGATTCCTATCAAAAGTGATCAGGAAAACCAAATGACAAATGCTAAATTTCAGTGAAAAGGGACATGTGGAGCCCATCCTATGTGATTACACAGCAACTCGTCAATGTACAGCAGCGTCATATGTTTGGCCATGTGTTTAGAATGATGCTGTGTTGGGGAAGCAGGCATATTTCAAGCTGGTGTTTAACCACAGTTTATGGTTACAGAGCTTGTATAGCATACACTGGTACTAACTGGGACTTGAATCAGTGGTGTTCATTGCGGTCACTGAATTGATATAGCTTAATATACGAAAGTACTGAGAAACATTTCTTCTGTATTTTAGGCTGTGCTTTTGGTGTGCTGCGTTTCTGCGCTTTCCTGAACTCTGATGCAAATAAAGACATGAAACAATTGGATTTATCTAAGCTCACAGTAATGGGCTGAGTGATGACAATAAACATTTTTTGTTTTAAATACAGTAAGATCGAAGGGGTGAAAGTAGCCAGAACCTCATAGGAGATTTGAGCAGCAGAACCTGGGCCCCAAAAGGAGTTTTAAAATACAGAGGCTCCCTTTTTATTCTTCCTCCCCTGTCCTCTCCCCTTCCCCTCCACTCAAACCAGATATTTTATCTTCTATAAATATATGTTGTTACTACTCTCTAGTGAGAGTAATGTATGGAAAATAATCAGTCAATGAGCAACCAGTCTTTCCGTTTTCTACTGATACCCTTTTCAGCCTTTGGATGCCTACTGTTACTCAGTTTGTTACTCTACTTAAATGATAATTTTCTCACTCCATATTTCAAGTTCTAGGCTCTTATGCAAATTAGCATAACAGTTTACTTCATTTTCTAATACTTTGCATCATACATAGCGATACTTTGTCAAAGCGGTGGGAAGATGCTACCATTCTGATTGTGCCAGTGTACCAAGGCTATGCCGTGATGGGCAAGACACTCACCTTCGAATAAATTACCAGTAAAACTGTACAGTTTCCATCAACTTGGGCTATTGCCATACTTGAGCATGTCCAAACTGATTTGAAGCTATTTGCAGACCTGTCTGATGTAATGGCCTCAAAACGCTGGTGTAGAGGAGATCGGATGAAGGGACTTTGGGATCCTCCAGTTTAAGTGCAGATAAGAGCCTGAGAAGAAAACATTAAATGCTCCTACATAAGAGTGGACTCTTTTTCACTAACCCACTCAGTTACCGCTGTTAAGAGCATGACACTTTTGTTTCACTGATTGTATTTAACAGTACACAGCTGCATTTTGTTGGCTGCTACAGAGTGAGTACATGTATTTTTCTTGGTATTTGCCCTGAATTCTTTCAACACTAGAGGACTTGTTCACGATCACGCTGCACAAGCCCACACAGTGTTTTCTGGAATTGTATTTAAAGAATAACTGTTCTTTCTTGTTCTTACTCCAGAGATTAATGAAAGTATTAAACAAGTGGGTTGGACATAATCTTTAAGCATAATAGTTTGACCTAATTAGTTGAATTCAGTCTTTGCAATGAAAAATGTGCTCACATACTTTGAGAGCACTCTTATTTGAAATGCCTTGCTTTTGGAATGAAAGTCAGAAGAGGGAAGGGCATTCCTGGGTGAATCATTGTACTTCTGCAAGTCTTGTTTTCCTGGCTGTAAAACAGGAAAAATGGGACTGATTTTCCTTAACTGCTTTGAGAGAAAGAGCTAGAAGCTTTATTTTAACTATGGTGATTGAAGAGAGACAAGATCTGTAGGGAGAAGGGACATCTTATGTAAGAATTAGGTATTATATTTCATGTCTTAATGAAATAGATGAAAAATGGATTATTATTATTATTATTAGCATAAATATATAATTATTATTTTAAAATTGTCGTGGAGATTATTAGATTCCATTGAGTACTTACTTTCCCAGCGTACTCTGGATATTTTAACATTTGCTAGCTTTTCATCCCATTCTACCTTTTGCAGTGTTAGATTAATTCTGTCCGTTTTCTCTATATATCTTATTTGTTATAAAAAGTTTTATTGTTTTGAAGAAAATTAATCAGCCTTTCAAGACGTCTTTGAAAAGGAAATGTGCCAAAAAACTATTCAAAATCTTTTTGTTAAATTGAAGCCTTCACAGTTTTATTTTGACTTAAAAAACATAAAAATACAAAATAGTATCTGGCAGTAATTTGTCTGCCATTATATGGGACATGGAATAAGGTATTTCTGCTCCCCTATTAGTAAACTTGCTTAAAAATTTTTAATTATGGAGTCCAGATTTGCTTGCCAAACAGTTGACCTTGCCTGTTGTTCAGTCTAACCTATAAATGTGTTAGTATTTCTCATCTATTCTGCAAGCATAATTAGTTCTTTAAAAAAAGAAAAAAGTAGATGTCCAGCTACACATTTGTCTGTTTGGCAGGAAAGTGTCTTTTTTCTTCTGCCTCAGTGGGATCTGCTGTACCATGTACTGATTCAATGATCTGACTGGGTGCTCAGCATTCATTTTTTTTAACTTAGTAACAGAGAGTATAAAAATAACTGTTAAAACCATCTGTACCTGAGCAGATTGTCATTTATGCAACAATTTGGAGTTTATTTGTATGTAATAATAAGCTGTTTAAGTGCTGCTTATGGGTTTGTGGGGTTTTAGAAGAGATGGGAATGGACTGTAAGCAGGTAGCCTAAGGCTTTGAGTCTTGGCTTTTTGATTTCATTATTAACTCTGCAAAGGGCAAAGTCTAGCTCATCCATCCTTCCCCTGATTTTATCTCACTCCAAAACAATGAGGTAGCAGAACTAAGCAAAGGCCTGGGCACTTTATAAACACCATAACTTTTTGAGATGGTTCTTTCTTAATTTTTCACTACTAACAGAAATAGAATTATGAGAAAAAACAGTTCTCAATCTCTGAAAATTGCAGGTCAGAGGTTGGATTGAGTGAGCTCAAAAATTGCAAGTAACCTCTTGCAAATGCTAATTAAAGTATCTCCTTACTTTCCTCTACTATGTATAATTACAAAAAGGTATATCCTTCTCAGTTCCTGGTGTATTGAGTGGAGTAGCACCACTGGCCACTTCTTGCCGTTAACACCAGCTCCAGGGCTGCTGAGTGCCCTGTTCCAGCTGCACTGGCATCTCTCCATCCTGGACCAGTAGCCCTGCTCTCATGTGGCCCTTCCTCAGGAGCCCCGTGTGATCCAGGGGTTAGCTGTGTGCTCGGGGCAGGTTTGTTCTGGCCCCATGCATGTTCCACCTGCTAGTGTGCCTCCACATTTTACATGTTTCTGCAAGCTGTTACAGTCGGTGACCGGTTTCATTTGAAATGAAATCATATCTGTTTTCACTGAGCACTTGAATATTTGTTACACTTTCCAGTGCAAAGTCAGAAAGTAAGTGTAAGTAACAGATGATCCTGGGGATGAGACGTGCTTACAGTCTCCTCTGGAGACAGCAACCAAGAAATGAGCAGTGGAAAGAGGATTCCTAAACTGTTCCTCAGGTGGGACTGGTTGCATCAGTGCCTCCTTTATTCCTTCCAGCATAAATTCGGTAACTCTCCCCCAGAAAGGATGAGGTCTATTCACTAGATGGTTGAGGCTGATTTGCAAACCAAACTGTGTCTCAGAGCGTGCATTTCCTATGCCGCCACAAGAAATGCCGCCACAAGAGGCCCCATGAAAAGGGAATTTCAAAAGTAGCTTGGCCTTTCTCAAAGATACTTGTACCAATCAGCTCTGTGACAGCTCCTGTTATTTTGAAAATTACTCCTCTCCTCCAGAAGAACTTCTCATTTGAATTATTTGTACATTCTTTTACTAACAGCCTGGTCTTCAAGAATGTAGCCATTGCTTCACCAGAGATGGTAATTTCTGGTTCAGTACAACTCCCTCATGTACTCCATTAGCTCAACATAAACTGTTCCCAAAGGCTCCTGTTAGTCTTGTAAGAGAATTAACCCCCATGTAAAACATGCTTTCCCATAACTGTTCCTGGTATTCATAAATAATGGACGAAGGCTTTGTTTCCACTAAAGTGCCAGCTGAGGCTGTAATTCAGTTTTTGCCCTTGCCCTCAACCCAACTCACACAAGTCACTGATTAAACAGTGCTTTAGCTTTAAGGGTTTGGGGCCTGTCAAAAGTTTGTCTGTGCTTCCTGCTTTAAATAACAAAGCAGCAGAGTTTCAGGTGCAGACCAGTATTGGGTGCATGTCCGTGATTGTTTCCATTTGGATTAGGGATATGCTGTTGAAGCTGTGGTTCAGTTTGTACTTGAGACTGTTCTTGGAGCCTGCAAACAGCAGACCTTTCGGGTGAAACTAAAGATGTTTCAGGACATTGCCTAGTACGCTCGAAGAGCTAAGGAGAAGTCACTCCACAGGATCAGACTAATGTAGGTTACTCCGAAAGAAATCCCCCCCTGGAAAGCGTGCAGGTGGATGCCAGGTCCTCAGCACCAACCCTTTCAGTGTACAGATCCACTGTTACTGTGGCTCGCTGCTTGGTAATGTAACTACAACCTTTAGCACACTGCCTGGGCTGTTAATCTACTTGCAATCATTTTGTGTGCTTGAATGCTGTTTCCTGTTTTTTACAGTTTCCCCATGTAACTGAGATTAGCTAGCTTGAGCAGAATAACTCCAGCTAATGGTGGAGAAGGATAGCATCAGTTTACCTTTTTTCTTGCATGTAGAAAACGTGTGGAATCTTCCCTCAGGGTTTTCCTGACTTCTTGAGTTGTTAAATCACTTATTTCCATATTTGTAACATATTTGCTTTTTTGTAACATGCCTGCTTCAATCAATGCAGTGGGACTTACTGACAGCACTGAGACGTATTTCACGTTCACATCAGAGGAGAGCTAAGCCCAGCAGGATAACATCTATTTTTTTTAAGCGTAAGACATTTGGTTTTGCTAAACAGATTGGATGTTCTGATTTGAAATGATGAGTGGTTAGACGGCATCCTATCTTTAATTAGGTTGCTCAGACTGAGTCATTTTGCAAGCTAGACATTTTAATTTACAATCTACTGCAGTGCAGCACTCTTCAAGGCCTTCTGCTGTGTAATAAGGTATTCAACTTGCAGCACAGGCTTTAAAAATATGGGAGTACTCTCTGTGACTTCACTTGTTTATTTTATATTTTCAATTTTAGTTGCAAATCAAACATGCAGTTACAGAAGCTGAAATTCAGAAGCTGAAGACGAAGGTAAGAATCAATATATGGTTAATACATGCTGATTTTTTTTGTCTCTCATGCAAAATCAGATCTGAAGACATGTATCTTTATGTGGGTGGAGAAGTCAATGTCCTTATTAAAGGCTGATTAAGAAGCACAGTGTCTCAGCTGCATCTTACCTTGGTGTATATTCTCTATTCAAAGTTTCAAGTAAAATCTTAAGTGCTGCTATTCAGAGAAACTGCCAACTTGTGTAGCTTCAATTAAACATACATTTTAAGGGGTGTCATAATGACTAAATGGCAGATTTCTAGTTTTACAATTCTAATGCATTTTCTCAGGTTTTTAAATTATATTTGGATTGAATATTCAAGTCTAAGTTAGTAGGGTTTTTATTTACCAGTGATGTTAAAGTATCCTGTTTATGTTAGTTCCTTTTTTTTGACATTTTTTGTAAAAAAACTCATTTATTTAAAGGTATTTAATAAAAATTACTTTTTTATATACAGAAGAAAAGGAGCTGTTTTGTATTGCTGCTGTTCTTTTTAGAAGATACTCTAGAAGGGAAAAAGCTTACCAGTTTAACAGAAAACATTATCTCACAATCATTTGCTATTTGTTAGATTGAATTTGCTATAGCAATAAAAAGAAATTGTATTTTTTGTACTAGGATAACCTTTATGGGAAGTCAACTGATAATTCAGTTGTTAAGTAATACTACGTTTTATAATGACATCCTTCTCTTTGAACTTGAGTACGTTATAAAGGAAATAAAAAGAAGACAAAGAGAAAATTGTACTTCAGAAAAAGATTTTAGGTTATTATTTCTTTCTAGCAACTATTTGCAGTCACCGTGTATTTTGCATAGTGAATATCAAATCTGCATAAATTATTGTTAAAAAAAATTCAGAGTGCAACTATTTTCTGTAAGGACAATTTCTCTTGTACTGTTTCAGTTCAGAAAGTCAGAAATCTTTTCTTCCTCTGCTTTCCAGTTCCAATCTAACAATCAGAGCCACCCAGTCAATCCTTTGGGATTGTGCCGAGCCCCATTGACCTCATGGCAATGATGCGTGGGTGTAAACATTCATCTGTGCAAATCCATTTCCAAGATTAGGGTCAATGTGCCTTTTTGTGTTTGAGTTCTTTACCTAGTGTTTTGAATAGAGCCGAAGAAAATGTGGCTAGTTTAGGTATATTACTAATAAAACTGCAGAGAAGTTATTTTCTTTTTGTATGCGTCATCCTTGATGCTAGCAGAACTGCCTAGAGCAAATTAAACAGTCTTGATAAGTAAACAAGGATGTTAAGGCATTTTTTGTTTTCCGTAAATTCCAGGAGCTAAAATGTACAAGCTGCTGAACAACCCTACCCTTAGCCGGCATCAAACATTCAAACCTGCAAGTAGCTTCAGGTGGGAAGTGAGAAGCCTAACACAAAAAAAATCTAACAAAAAAACTAGCAAAGGAACTAAGGTTTATTATAAACCTAGCAGTAAAATTTGGACTTCTCTAAGGTCACTTGGGAAAAGTAATTGGACTTCACTGGTGCCAAATAGTGGAACTCACAGTAGAACGGCACTGGTCATAGAGATAAGCAGTGGTGATGTGTTTGGCAGAATTAGCACCTGAAATCTTCAACAGAGAGGGCGTATTTTTCTTTTCATATTAGCTCCTTACAAATCGGTAAGCAAGTTTAAAGAAAACAAGAGTAATATATTTATAACAGGTTCTCTTTGTCCTTGTAATAGTTCTGGCATAGTTTCAGTATTGGATGCAAAACTCTATGCTTGCTTAAATGAAAAAAATTCTAGGTTATGACCCGATGTTAAATTTTGAATTATGTTCCAGCCTTTTCTGTTTGGCTTTCTAGATTAAGCAAGATTATGACATGAAAACAGACATGTAAGAATTCAATAGATTTTCTAATTTGGGTAAAAAAGAAGATAGTTAGATTAGATGCAATTGGGGTTTTTCCTATTGTTTTCTAAATTGTTGTTGAATCAAATATAGAACCTGGAAATCATATTCCCCCCAAAATAAGAAATTTCTCATTTTATGAAAGTGTATGAATGCTTTCTAACACCTGAGCCAGAGGCATAGAGCAAAATGCATCACCAGTTCTGACTGATTAACCCTGCAGTTTGCGTGAATACTCCACTATTGACATTTTTAAAGCATGTTGGTATATCCCAGAGAAGCACAGAGCCTGCACTGGCTGCACAGAGCAAAGGTTCTACTTCGTTTTATGAGGAAGAATAATGTATGTATTGGCCTGTGTTCTTTGTCTTTGAATGCTCTTTTCACTGTTAGCATATTACTTTTATAGCTATTAATTCACTGTTTTTCACTATTCATGTTGTTTGAATTCATCCTAAACGATTAGGCTGCATTTTGCACTTTTTACTGACTGGCATCTCCACTCTTTTGTTCAGCTGCAGGCTGCTGAGAATGAGAAGGTGAGGTGGGAATTGGAGAAGACGCAGCTCCAGCAGAACATTGAGGAAAATAAGGAAAGGATGATGAAATTAGAGAGTTACTGGATTGAGGCACAAACCCTCTGTCATACGGTGAATGAGCACCTCAAGGAGACGCAAAGCCAGTATCAGGCTCTGGAGAAGAAATATAACAAGGCAAAGAAATTAATCAAGGATTTTCAGCAAAAGTAAGCATCGATGCCAGGCTCAGCAAATGACTTATTGGCCTGATAGGAAACATGTATGTGATATATTTTGAAATATGAAACCCACTGTTAAACCACCTGTAAGGTAAACATTATTTTTCACTTTTTTTTCCCATGAAAAACATGGGCTCTTTATTAAATGTTAGTAGTATTCAAGTATTAGTTGAGTATTGTTGAAAAATAATACTATAACTAAATAAAGACTTAGTCTGTAGTATTCCAGGTTGGAATGTTTCAGAATTACTAGATAACGCAATCTGATGGCAAACAACCAAGAGTAATCATAGTAAAGCTGAAGCATTTGATTAGCAAGATTTGCAGCAATTTATATGGGTATTGTGTCAGCTGGATTTACTCCTGCATTGTACTAATGTAACATCAAAAAGAAAATTGTTTTATTACATTTTACATTTTTTCTTCTTCTCATAGATGCCAAGAATGTTTGAGTTGAGTTGAGCTAACTGGTCCCCTCTGTTTCATGTGGTCCCCTCTCCCTGATGGCTAGGCAAGAATAATAACATCTCACATTTCTATAACAGCTTCCATTCCCCCAAATTTCTTTTTTTGCAGCAACTTTCTCATTTTCTGCTGAAGTATACTCATTTAAAGAAGAAAACTCAAAAACATACAGCAACGTCAAGTGACAACTGGGAGTGCAGAATTGAATATCCTCTCCCATTAAAAAGGGTTTTAGATAGTCAAAATGTCATTACCCGTCATGGAATTTCGTGACTGTTCCAGAACCAGCTGGCATCTTGTGTGTTTTCTATCACAAATGTCTTAGGTTTTCAAAATAAAAAGAAATAGGGAAAACAGCTAGAATGGGCTTGGATAGCTTTTCTGTTGTTATTCTGCTTTATATTAGTAAAAGACCTAGTCAGTTGTTTGTAACTATCTCTGACTCCTAAAATCACCTAACAGATTTTCTTATAGCTTGCTAGAAAATTAGATTTGTACCTGGAAACTTAAGTATGTCCTTTCTGTGAAGGAGTGTGGTCATGCTCTAATAAAACAGAGATTTTGCTCCATTTCCTACAAGAGAACACAGCGTAAACTAAGCTAACATTGTTTTCATTGTAAATACAGATTATGAAAAAATTAGTTTGATTTAACTGTTCTAATTATCAATTAGAACAACTCAGATTTTTATTTTTTTTATAAATTCTTCTTACCATTTTTATATCTTCACCTAGCATATTCACTTAGACTACGTAATTGTTTAGTGTTTTGTCCTAATTGCATTTTCATACTTCTTCCTAGGTTAGTAATAAAATATTTGTTAAGGACAGATTTTTCTGATGCATAGCTTAAGATATATCAGAACATTTTATTTTCTGTTTGAATCTGATTGCTTTGATGACAGCAAATACATCTTTTTTTTCCCTAAGAGAACTTGACTTTATCAAACGCCAGGAAGCTGAACGAAAGAAAATAGAAGATTTGGAGAAAGCACACCTTGCAGAGGTTCAAGGCTTACAAGCTCGTGTGAGTAGTATTTACTCTCATATTTGAAGAAAGAGACAATTCTGTCTGATATGCTGGAAAAACCCCGTATCTTATAGGGGTGTGTATGGGGGGGTGTGTGTGTGTTATGAGTAACACTGTTGTATTTCTTTCAGATACGAGACTTGGAAGCAGAAGTTTTCAGGCTAATGAAGCAAAATGGGAGCCAGGTGAACAATAACAACAACATTTTTGAAAGGCAGACATCCTTTGCAGAAGTTTCTAGAGGAGATCCAGTGGAAAATCTAGATATTAAGCAAGTGTCCTGCCTGGATGGCTTAAGTCAAGGTTTGTTTGAACCAAACCATAACTCCTATTAATATGTATGTAAATAGCATGGTTATCATTTAGGTTTTAAAAGAAACAATTAATAATGCAGAAATATTGTTATTTTTCTGAAGTTCCATATCTAATGACATCTGGGTTATACCAAATAATGCCAATATAGAGTCCCAGAATAGCTGTACAGTGTCTATTCTTAAAGAAATGGATGTGACTAAGTGCTAATAAAGCAGATCAGTATTGATTTCTTAAAGCTATCAGTGGGATGCCATCAACATTTAGGTTTAATTCAATGCTTCTGTTATGTTAGTAAAGTAGGAGAAAATTGTGTTTTCTCCTGTGTTCCTAAATCTGTTCTTAATTACCCAACCACCAAAGATCAAACAAGAACAAAGTTACCAGAATGAGAAAAACAATATTAAATCTGCCATTTTGAATGGATCTCTGCAGGTTCTGATCCCACCTTGGTACAAATATCAAAAGGAACCATGTAGGTGGCACTCACCATTTCTCAGGATGGAGGCTTTTGTGAATAAAATACAAATTCTTTACTAGCACATTAATTAAAAAACTTATTCAGCTATAGCACAGCCTGATTTACAACATAAGACTTGTAAGACTTTGTTCTGCATTACCAAAGAGCTAAACCAATTTGTGGCAACACTGAGATCTGGATAGATGCTGTCAGCAGGGTGACTGTAACCTTTACTTGTTTTGCATAGAAAAGATAATTCCCACTTTTCAGGCTGTGCCAGTGAAAATATACAGATAACTTCCACAGCTTTAGTTGAAGTTCTGTAATTGCAAGTGACTCCTCACTGTTGAAGTATGCGCAGAATTAAAGCCAATTTTAGGTCATGAGCCTTGGAACAAAATTGTTTGGTGCAGGAGCAATACTTACTGTGTATTTAGTATCATAGGTGAAATCGGGTGTCGGAGGTGTTGGGATTCTGACAAGGGAACAGCAGACTCTGTTCCTATATAGATTTTCATTTTAAATAAACTATAATATTATTTATTCCTCTGGTGGGAAAAAAATGCATTACATTCCCAAATAAATTAATTTCTAGCAAACTCAGAGACGTTTTATAAAAATTGGTATTTTAGCAGTTATTTCATGTGTGGACTCAAATTGAATACTACTCTACAAACAAATCGATATGAATTACATTTTTAACAAAGTGTGTCTATAAAAAAGAACTAGTCCTGCTGAAATGGTATTTGGGTGATCTGCAGACCTTGTGGAATTGGTTTCCACAAATCTTGACAGAGCTGTTTCTTTCTGGCAAGTGTTTATTATTCTGAAATCTCTGAAGTTCAGAAGAGCACTCAGGATGACAAGAAAGTCTGTATTTGTGCCATAGAGACTCAGTAAGTGTTACAAAATATTTAATACTTAGCAATGCTGTTAACAGGAACCCTTTCAGTACTTTGCATCAGGAGAGGAAAGTGTGTTTTCTTTACCTGACTCACAAAAATCGTGTTTATGCTTACTGTTGTAACAGTGTCAACACACATTCATGGCTCAAGAGCTGAAATCCAGGAATTTGTACCTGCAAAAAAAAATCCTTTGTAAAATTCTTTCTAAAAATTTGAAAATTCTTTGTAAAGCATTAAAAGTCTGTGTGACAGTATTTTCAAATTATATTTTTCAATTGATATATTTGCATGAAAATTTTCATTTTCCAAGAGCTGCCGTGTTTCATTGCAAAAACGTTCCCCTGGAGAAGTGTTACCAGTGTTCAGTATTTCTGAGAGTTGGAGTAGACGATCTGTGAATTTAAATGCCCAAGTTTAACCACCTGAATGCAAACACAAATTATTTGCTAGGAAAAACAGTGACCTTTTGAAAGCAGAAAAAGTATAGTTAGGCCTTAGATTCCAGGCTGAATTTGTGTTTTTAACAAAAGAAATATTTGTTTAAAATAAAGAGATCCCTAAACATGCGGCAGCACTCTTTGACATCCAGATACCTTTGCCAGTAAATTCTGTATCAAAGTCTCTGAAGTCTGTCTCAGGCAATAATGTAGTGATACTTACTCTGCAGGGAAAGAGCCTGTGTCTCCATATCATCCTTGGGTAAACCTTTTAAGAAAAGGACTTGCTATTGTCTGGTAATACTAAACACTAATAATTTAATTAGTGTATTTACTAATCACCCCGTGGATGTTTGCAGAGGAGCTATAAAGGGCGGGGGAGATGTCCACGATGTCTTTGGAGGGTGAGCAGAGTTGCTCTGGGTGCAGTATATTGTGCACACTGTCTCTGTGACATACATGGAAGTGCTCCTGTCTCTTTTCTGGATTTTATTTGATGAATATAACACATGCTTGTTCTCAAGCCTCAGCGTTAGGTTTGTGGGGTGGGACTGCGTGTACGCAGCCACATCCTGTAATTTTTATTCTGAAGTTTGCAGGTCTGTCTTCCCTCAAAATATCAGGTTATGTAAAAATATATATTTTAATTAAAATGATGCTAAGTATGGTTTTTGCTTCAGTGTGATCTGAGGTGTTTATTACATTCTTGCATGGCAATAGATTTGGGAAGGACTAATGGATGCAACTGGACGGTCATGTACATACGAGCATAGCTGTCCCTGCAACTGCAGGTGCTCCGGCCGTGTTTAGCATCATGCCAGACTGTATGACTCCTCAGGCTGTAACATAACCTCATACTGAGTTTGAGGGGCTGCCAGTAACATTAGTGGAAGTTAGAGAAAATCAAAACCATTATGGCCCACAGAGTTCTTCCTTTGCTTTTCTGAGGAATACTAGACGCCTGAGGACTGTGTTTCTTTTACAAATCTATGACTTATTCTGAGAGTCGAGAAAAATAGATAAAGTGCATTGTAGGTTTCTGGTTTAGTGGTCATGAGCTGTGTCTGCAGTAGAGGATCAAACTATTTACTGGAAGGAGTCAGTGGTTTGAAATCTAAACAGTTCAGTGCTGATGCCGACTTTGACAGTATTTGCTCATCCCTGTACAGATGCCTGTTCAAGCTGCTTTGGTAGCTATATTTTCTGGGTCCCTTGAGATGCCCAGGGATGCATCATTTCATAGAAGGAAATTTTGAAATCTATCAGCCTGTGTAATGGAAAAACAGTGGGAGGACAGGCAAACTCTTTCATGCTCCACAGTGGTACTGAACTAATTCAGATGGAAGCCTGTTGGAGTCAAGTGGTTCAACGCCTGCTGAAAGAAAGTCTGATTACATCATCTTTGAGAGCAAAATAAAACCTGTTATGATTTTTATGTGAGATATTCATCAGGCTCCCCAGTGGGTTGGGAGATTCCTGGACAAACACGTGGGGTGTGTGTTTCTGCCGGGGAGCAGCGAGGGTTGGCGGCTCTCTGCGGAAGAGGGAGCTGGGACTGAGAGTGACAGCACATGTGGCTGGGGCAGAGACCACCCGAGAGCAGCCCAGTCCCGCTGCATCCAAGCATGGCAAGCAGGGCAGGTCCAGTGATGGAAACGGGGGTCAGCTGGGAGCCTGGGCAAGTTTATGGTGGTGAGGTAGGTCTAAGGGCAAGCCAGGAAGGCTGTCCATGGGTTGTGGCTCGGGTCCAGATCCACATGACCTGAGGATGAGAGCCCAGCTTAAATGCAGCTGTGATGTGGAAAGAGGGAAGCCCCTGCTGATGCTGTGTGAACTGTTTTTTTGCAGCAGGCTGAACCATGGTTAGGTGCCTACCAGAGAGCTGCCACTGAGTGTGAGCAGCCCAGCTCTGGGGTGGAGGGAGCAGTAAGCTCCAGGCCCAGATGGTATTTTGCTTTAACAAGGCCAATATGACCACTTCTGTGAATAACCATTTGCAGTGCTGTGTTGATAGTTTGCATAATTTCAGCAGTGAGAGGAAGGGATGTATGGAAGTGTGTACACCTGAAAGAACAAATATAAGCAGTTCAAGTCATGGCAACGTGCAGTTATCCTATCAAGCACTTATGGCAGAAGCATAATTACAAGTCAGACAATGCTAATGATTCTGTAGTGTCATCTGGATGTAGACTTTAACTCTTACACAAGGAAGAAAAGCAACACATGGTACTGGAAGTCTTTGCAGTGCTTTAAGACAATGTAAATCTGCAGAAATAAAAATGAGTTTGAATGAATCTTAGCCCTCAGTTATTTACTGGCATACTAACTCAACCTGTGGCTCTGATTTCAAGAGACAGTTTGAGCTGAACTAACAGCCCATTACGGTTGAAATGGGAGACCACACGCCATCCCTGCCTTTGTCCAGCCACCTGGTTCCATTGCCCTGTTCCAGCGCTTATACACTTCTGTTCACACACTGATTGACTGAAACAACAGAAAACTGGCCAAGAGCGGAACAGGTTGGAATGTCAGTCTAAAATTGGATAGTTTCTTCTGGGTCAGTCCTTTGAATCAGTAAGCTGCAGGCCAAATCATGGGGAACTCAGAGCCAGGGGTTTGTGACAGCAGGAGGAAGAGCAAGAGCTCTCCATTTTGGTGATGGTGGTAAGTAACTGAGTCGCTTCTGCCCTTGGTGAAATCATGTTCTCTGAGACTGAAGGTCAGGATGCTGTGGAAGGCAATGAGAAAAATTTCAGCGTTGCTCAAGTTGGTTAGAGTTTCGTCATTGGCTTCAGTGAGGCTATATTTGTTTAAAGCAAAAATGTCTGTAAGATCAGCTTCTAATTAATTAGTGTGTTATGAATGCAGTACTTAGACAAGTAAATAAATCTAACAGATTCTGGTTTGATTTGTACTATGAGGTTTGCAAAAAAAAGAGTGAAAACCATAAATAATCTATTCCTTGTCTGGTGTAAAATGCGAAAACACCTTTTAAAATGTCTTTTGTCTTACTGCAGCTTGGTAAAATGTTACATTTGCTGAAATATTCAGATTTCATTTGAGTGGGTGATTGATAGCTAAGAAAAGTGCAGTTATACTAGCTCTATTTGTAGAGGGAAGTCATATAGAATCACAGAATCACTAAGGTTGGAAAAGACCTGTAAGATCATCAAGTCCAACCATCAACCCAACACCACCATCCCCTCTAAACCATGTCCCACAATGCCACGTCCACACGTTCCTTGAACACCTTCAGTGATGGTGACTCCACCACCTCCCTGGGCAGCCTGTTCCAATGCTTCACCACTCTCTCAGTAAAGAAATTTTTCCTAATATCCAGCCTGATCCTCCCCTGGCACAACTTGAGGCCGTTGCTTAAGGAAAGACTCTTGCTTAAGGAAAGGGGCTTGGTGGAGCGTCTTCTGATGTGATCCAAGTGCAAGTGAGGCAAGGCTATATTTGTGTTAGGTCACTCATATCAGTCTGTTCATAGGAGGGACCACAATGGTTGGTGCTGACAGAGATGTTTTACTTAGGTTTACCTGAGTTTACGTAAATTTTAAAAACGAGAGAAGAATCTACAAGGGAGATCATGGTTCTGAGGACGGTGCGGCAAGGGAGGAAGTGACAAATGAGACTGGCAGGTGCTAATAAGAAGATGCTTTTACTTGCAGAAGGACAGGGATGAACAATTGGGGCACCTGATTTGTATTGTCACATAGAACTTTGAATAACAGATGACCTCAGAATCCAGAGGAGGATTGGGATTCCTCTCTGCTGTACCCTCCTGAGAGAGTGGTAGTGTGATAGAATAAGCAACCCGTTTCACTGTAGGTCCAAAGGAATGAGTTTAACAGTTGTTTCATAATCCTGTGAAAGGCTGCCTGTAAAGCAATCCAATCACAAATGGTTATCTGATTATTTGGATACTACCTGTATCACTCTCTGTGCACTACTGACTGCAGACATTGCTTGCTTATGATTTGCACATGTTGTACGAGGTTATTTTGGGGAACATTCAGTGCGGGAGAGAACAAGTCGTGTTCTTTAAATTTGTAAGCCATTCTGATTATGATAAAATGTAGAGCAGCCTGAGGACTGCTCTAGATATTTCTTCTGTAATTCAATGAGCAGCCTGCAAAACTGGTGAAGTTATAAGGGAAATGCTTAGTGGGGCAGCTGTAGGAAAAAATGGCAGTCCAGTTCCTCCTCCTCAAGTGGCTTAAAAGGGCAGGATTGGGGATAAATGAACTGGTCCCCTGGGTCTAAATTGGTATATTCATCCAGATGCTGGGAAATGTCTGTCAAAGAGCAGTGACATGAGGATTCCTTTGCTTTATGCCCTGATGGAGAAGAACTCTGCAGGCCAAGTACATGCAAGTCCCTCTGCGGGACTCTAAGTGGACCTGCTTTCTGGGCTAGTACAGCTGGTTTTGTGTGGTCCTTCACATAACAGTGGGAATCATTTATTGAATTTTTAAATGTTTGCAGTTGATTCTTTGCTATGCACTTATTGGATGGGTATAGATAAACTCAGTGGCTTATGCAAATAATCTTTTTTTTTGCATGTGTACTTTAACAGTTATGAAGATACAGGTACAAGTAAAACATACAAAGTGTATGTACTCGCGATTGCGGGTCCTGTCTTAGGAAAAAGTAATGAAAGATTCTTCTGTTCAATAGCTTCAAATCATGTTTCCATACAGATTTCAATGAAGCAGTGCCAGAAACGGAGAGACTGGACTCCAAAGCTCTGAGGACTCGAGCTCAGCTTTCAGTGAAGAATAAGCGGCAGAGGCCTTCTAGAACAAGGCTGTATGATAGCATCAGTTCAACTGATGGAGAGGACAGCCTTGAACGAAAGGTGAGAAGGACTCTACCCTCTCTTTCAGGCTTCCTATGGAGTGCTAGATTGCCCCTGTAAGTCATTTCATCCTCTGTCTTTGTCCTTTCATTGTAGCACAGGCAGTATTTATTCCTCCACAGCCAGTATGCTATGAATGTCCTTGATTGATGTGCAAGACGGTCTCCTTTGAGTCAGCACACCTGGGCTTTTTGTTTTGTTGTGTTTAACAGGAATCCTGGGCTTTCTGATTTATGTGTGCTTTATAATGCAGAGTGGGTCTTTTCGTTTATGCAGGAGGTGAAAGGAACTTGAATTGTGCATTTCTCCATTAGTTAATTTGTTAACACATTTGATACGATATTCACACATTGTTTTGTCCTATTCTGACTTCCGTCTGAAAGCAAATACCAATAAACAACACTGTGTGTGGTATCAAAAGGTAACGGCATGAATTGCTAAAGCGTTTCACACAAATAGAAGTCTAAATAATGAATAAAAGACTTGCATGTTCAAAGTAAACCTTGCTCTGATTGGTTACTAAATGGTATAACCTACTTTATAATCTCTTATACCAACAGCTGTCAAACAGTTACAGTAGTCCCATGCACATTTCAAAATCACCACTGCCCTTATGCATGAGAGCATCCTCACCAGCATCAGATTCTGGTGCTTCCTCCCTCTCCCCTGTGGCTAGCAGTGCAGCAATCTCACTTGACAACCTAACTGAAAACCAAGAAGAAGAACAGCACCACAAAGGAGGTGTCCTTTCCCTGCGTGCTTGGGGAGACACTCCGCTTTCCTCTCCTTCAAAATCTGGGCACAGCTCTGAAGCATCTCCTTTGCATCACCCAGCTGGCAGGAATATTTTACAGGATAAAGGTATTACTATTTTTTCAATAAATCGATGCATCATTTTGCTCACTTACAACTACTCTATGAACCTTTGTTGTGTAGTAGGACCTTAGCAACTAGAAGGCCATCATCTCACAACTTCTTTTGTCTACCTGGAAGTCAAAAAATTACAGATGACCTTGTATGATGGTATAAGAAAGGGCAAAATTTAAAATGAGATCAGGAACTGCTTCCTTTCTTCTTTTTTTTCTTTCTTAGAACTTACTGAAAAAGCTAGAGGGAAGTTGCCTTTAAGAAAATCTTGTATTTTGTTTTAAAAAAACAAAATTATTGGACCTTGGGACATTTCTGTATTAGAAACATGCTTAACACAGTGTACTTACTGGAATTATATGTTTTTGGCACTGCTAGATGCTTTTTTTGGAGGGCGGGGAAAGGAGTGTAAAGGAAGAATAACAGATTGTAGCTTTTAATTGCTGAGAGGCAGCATAGTCTAGATGAAACAAGAGGTTAGTGTCTGGAGACTCTTCATTTACAGAAAAATCAATTAATTGGTTGGGAAGGTTGGCCGCATTGTTATTTATTTAATTCAGATTCTTTAAATGTAAGCTGGATAAAACATGATGCAATCACATCTAGCTCAGGTACATGTCTCAGATACCAGTTTATTAAATGCATTGACAATATGATATGGCACAGAATACTGAGCCCTCCTTTTCCGATTCCTTGTGAAGTCAAAATGAGCGTTTTACACAACTTCAGCATTCTTAGCTATGCACCTTGCATTCTCTGACTGTCACATAAGATAAAATACGTGATAAAAATTGTTTGTAAGTGAGGACTGTGGGAATAGGTCTGGATAGATTCATAACAGACTTTGGCTTACTTAAATTAACTGAAAAGAACAATTTGTTGAGGATTTTTGTTTGTCTGTGTGTCTGAAACGGCTTGCCGCTGATTTGCAACCTGTTTTTTCTTCATCTTCATACAGGGCTTTCACACAGATTCCTAAAAGACAGATTAATGAAGTTTTGTTGAATTTAGGATAGGTTAATATATGCTAGCATTTTTACATGGGTTCTCAAATTGCTAGTCTAACTGTATAGTTTC
The DNA here is from genome assembly GCF_030936135.1 of Gavia stellata. NCBI lineage: Eukaryota > Metazoa > Chordata > Aves > Gaviiformes > Gaviidae > Gavia > Gavia stellata. The sequence continues at coordinate 27,771,635 of NC_082599.1, forward strand.
TAATTGTATAATTGTTAGTCAATCAAAGTTAAATTCAATATTTGAGTTTTGCAAGTAAAAATAAGGGTGTGAACATAAGAATGTGACTTTCCAAACTCACTTCAGCTTCAGTGTATGATTGGTACCTCAGTGAAGTCATAAATCCTGCATTTCCAACTGATGTATGAAAAATATCTTGATAAAAATCTAGTGGAGACTAGGCTTGTAGTGTGAGGAATAGGGTTTTACATTCCACCCACTGTGCTGGTCTTTCCAATTTAGGTTTGAAAAATAATCTCTGTCTAAATGCTGGTGTCGTGCTTTCCCCACTGTGACCGTTAAGTATTAACAACCAGTGCTTTCAGGTGTCTCCAGATTCTGATGAGTACCCGAAAATTAAACCAGAGCAATTTAGTTTCAAATGGAAAATTTGCATTTAGTAAGTCCTACAAAAAAGAAATATCCTAAAGCAGTTTTTTGGCAACAAGTGTTGTAGCGATACTATTTTAGTTGATTATTAATTTGGCTGTCAAACTCTTACAGGTCAGAAAATAAAAAAAGGCCATTGTATGTGTTCTGTGTGTTCAGGTAGGGTTTTTTTACAGATGGAAAGATAGCACATCTGTGGACACGTGTGTGTCCATTGATTAATCTCTCATTAGCAAAAGTGAGCGTTAGCAAGCTCACACTTGTCTTTTTTTATTTTATGAGATCCTGCAGTGTTGTGGGAAGAGCTGAAGTGGCATGAGATCAGTTTCATGGCAAAATGATGGGGAATTTTGCTTGTTTGTCTTTTAAGCACAACTTTTTCATGTATGTGTATGATTAATTTATTTTCTTCAGTTCTGCCTGTTTTGTGCAACAGCATCCTTTGACAAGGCAGCCAAGGTGACCCCCATGGGCAGTACTCTGCTGAAGTGAGGCTGGCCGCAACTGTTTTGTGACCTTGGGGAAGAAAGTTAGGTCTAGTCTCCTTTCACATCCATCAGCCACAGATTACTTACACAAGCTCCTTCAGGCTGAAAGTGATGGATTAAGCAGCTTCTGTGTCATTTATTCCAAAGAACTGGCGCTCCCTCACCCTCTCTGAAGAACTAGAAGGAGTCAGGGAAGATGCAGCTATCCAGGGTGGTCAAAGTCCCCTCTGCCCAGGCAGGGCACCTGCAGCCCTGGTTTGTGGCCACTACCATGTGCCAAGCACTGTATACCTCCATGTGTGCAAGACCCTGTAGATTCAAATCCACTCTGCCAGTGAAGCTGGTTTTGGGACCTAGCCCATCCATCTTTCACTGTATGCCATTGCCAGCATGAATGTTTTCCCCAGCAAATTGTCATTATTCAGAGGGCCCTGGCTGGGCCAAGCTGCATATGAGTGGGAGCATAGTGATACAAGAGCCCGAACAGAAATTTCCCATACCAGGTAGCTGCTATGTGTCCCTGCTGAGCTCTCTGGATTATTTCTTCTACTACAGCACCAACACCTCCAGCTACTAAATGGTTTCATTATTTGCCCACCACGAAAGCAGTGTACCTTATAGTTTGATTTGCTTTCATTAAGAAGTTTCACAAAAAACCCCACCGCCCCTGGCCCCCAAGCCCCACTTGTCTGTGGATAGCTAGTGTGAAAATAAACGTTACGACTTTTATTCTTGAAAGTGGCAATTTTGACAGTGGTTAAATGAGAAGTATGCATTAAAGATGAAAGAGGAACTGTAAGAGGAGACAGGAGAGGAGTATGCACAGTGTAGGGTTGACACAAAGTGTGCATTGCCTTAAATTCTCCTTGGTCTCCCTGGGGAATGGATTTCTTCTCAGGAGACTTCACCTTGCTTTTGTTGTTCTTCACACTGCTTTTTTTTTTGTTTGCTTTTTTGGCATGAGGTTGCTTGTCAGTTGTTCTTGAATGTGTTTTTTAACATAAGGACTTGTGATGGTGGAAGTAGTATGAGTTTTAGAGTGTGGGTATTGCAAGAGGCTTATTTTCCTGCTTTTGCCAGGATTTATGAACCAGTTGCACAGTGAATTTTTTACTTGAATGAAAACTTGGCCAAATATTATCCACAAAGCAATGTACAAAGTTCTTTACACATAGTTGACTGTCCTGTGATAGTGCTATGGTATTTTGGGTTATTTCTGAGGGCTTAATTTGTCAGCTACAGTAGGAGAAATCCACAAACCCAGCAGTGCTTTCAGTTAAAAGTCACTGTACATCTGAGGTCACATTGTAAAAGTCACCAAACCGCAAGTGACATGAATGACTGACCTTCATTTGCTTCCTCTAGAGTGTTTGGGGACACTCTTTATGTTTAAGAATCACAGAAACTGTGTCTGAATTTTTCAACTGGTGTGTGTTTTCTTTTAGCTTCCATATAGATTTCACAGGATGTTTTGCAGACTCAGATTCATTGTTTTGGCTTATAGGTACTGCAGGCTGTTTCCTCTTTAGGCTTTAACAGTGTTTGTAGAAGAGATCAAAAAATGGTAGATGTCTCAGGGCAAATTTATTAACTAAGCTACTTTTAATTCTTTTTTTAATTCAGAATGGCTGGATTTCAAGTTAAGTGTTTATTTTAACAAAGTGTTCAAGCTAAACAGATAACTGTTACCTAGCATGTCCATCATAAAAGGTACCCTTGGCTCCAAAGTTCAAGAAAGTATTTCAGGACTCATTTTGGAATTAAAGCATACATACCAAATTAATTCTGTAAAAGGAAACTTAAGCTTTTTTTAAGAGTTTAAAAATGGATTCACTGTAATGTTTACCTGTAAATCTTTTGTGTTGTTTGACTTACTACATATTCGTTAAAACTCAACCAAAGTTAACTTTTCATTTTCTTCAATTAAAAGAAGATTTCTTCGTGTGTATTTTCAAATTCTGAAAGTATTTATTTATTTTTATTCCTCTTCACACCATCTTCTTAAAGATAAGAAGAATTCACCTAATTAAACTGTGTACTCACACACATGTACATGTATGCATATCTAATTATGAAAAGATATACAAACTGTTCTGGATAGAAAGTGGAATAGATATCAGTAGCAATTAAAAATAATAATGTACATTCTTCCATGTACAAATGTATCCTAGATGGTGCCACATGTGCTCAGGCAGCAAGAACAACTAGCCCTACTATAGGGCATACAGAAAAACTAAAGCGAAAACTTGCAGATCTTGGGTAAGCATTTTGTTATTTAAAATACTTTTCTTTTTTTTTTCATTAAAAGGATTGAAAGTAAAATTTCAAAGATGCTTCCTGATGTTTTCTAATATTCTTGTAGGGCTCCCTTGAGAAGGAGTTCAAACAAGGGCAAGAAGCGGAAAGAGAAAGAAGCTATTAGGGTGACCTATGGCAGTAGGTATGGGTAAAAGATTGAGGCTGCTAGAAATTATATTCCAGAAACATCAGAAAAAACTAATCATCCTAGCAGATGGGAATGTTAACAGTCTCACTGACTTCATATAAATAAGTGTTAATCTTTGAGATAACCTTCTGAGCCTATGTTTCTTAACTAACGGAAGACTAACATATAATCTAAAAATACTTGGAGGCTTATAATATCGTGGCATCACTACTACTGTTGCATCCAGTAATGGGATTTGCAGAAATAGGCTGTCAGAGCTGGCCTACAAGATGCACACACAGTCAGTTAATAATACCCATGAACCAGAAATCTTGACACAATTCTGCATATTTTTTTTTAAAAAGCCCCCAGAGTAAGGATGGGCAGCAGCTGTTCACTGCAGCTTCGTGGCACCCACATCAGGAATGCTTTCACAAGGGTTTGTTTCTGAAGATGAACATCATAAGTTGAAAATAGATAGGAAAAATGCTGACTGCATTTGTCACATCACCAAACTCTCAGGGGAGGAATTGTGAATTCCTTGTGAGATCTGATGAGACCACATCACCAGCATCCAGACTCTGAATAAATAAATGAATGTTCAAAATGGCAGGAAGCAATCTTCTGTGCAAAAGCTAGTGTAGATTTTTACTGAAGGTCTCTTGTCATATACTGATGAGTCTGACAAGGCCACAGCTACAGGGAGTGATGCCTGGTTCCCGGTACGAAAGACAAGTTAATGTCAGGAGTGCTAAGCAAACTTAATACGTTCCAAAAGTCTAGAAAGGACATAGCAACTCAAAAACTCTTTGCAAATAAAACAATGCAAAAGAAAACCTACATGATAAAAGAGCTATCGGAAGAAAGCAAACTTTGAATGCTACTCAGAAAATCATTGTGGTGGAAAACTAGTCTGTAGCCATTTGTGGAGTTTTGCTGACAGTCTAATACATGGAGACCCAGTCACAAGTATATTGTGTAGCTCCGTAAAATCAGAAAAGCTAAAGAAACCTTAGACTTCTGACTTACTCCCTTGGGCACACTGTACTGAAGTGCAATGTTCTGTCTCAGCATACATTTGTATCTTGCAAATCTCTGGGAGGATCTTCAGTGATCTTAGGCAGCAGTCGTTGCCTCTGCGCTGGTGTCGGAAAACCTGTTCCAGTTGGTTCCGCTGGTGTATCTGCTTGCAGCGTGAGCTGGAGTTAGTGAGACTCACTGCTGGATTTCCCTAGTGACACGGAGAGATTTGTTAAATCAAGTTCTCTGGACCTCTGTGTAGCTGTAAGGCAGTTAGTGCCCTTAGCAGGGTATTAAACATCATGTAGCATTTAAATACCAAGCCACAGGGGCGGGAAGTGAATGTGTACTTGTTTCTAAGAACTTCCTATGTTCCTTATACCAACATAGTATGTTACAGATGTTTGTGAGATCCCATAGGTATCTTCCTTTGAGAAAGCAGGTCTCAGCATAGAGAGATTAGTTGCTTATTAGACCATTTGCTAAATCAGTTATTTATATTGTTTGTTAATATTTCTGAGTTTGGGTACAATTACTAAAAGCAAAGTTTAATACTGCCTTCAAAGTCAAAATGCATAAGCATTTGTAATTCTCAATGGCCTATGTAAACTGGAATGTTACTATTTCAGTTTAACTTTTTAAACACCTGTGTCACCTCCTTTGTTACTAACTCCAAAGAATTTGCCTCAGAAGAAATGTGAGGATGTTTTCTCTACAGTCCAAAGCTGTATAAGCTCTTTGAAAGAAGGAAGATGATGATCAAAAGACAGCATCCTGTTATACTTATGTCCATTACAGCAACTGATTGATGTAGAATTAATCACTCTGTCAGGGGGATGTTGCATGCATTATTTTGCCATTGCCAAAAAATAGCACTCAGGATGTGTAAATAAAATCCTGAATAATTTCCTAAGACTACCATTAATGTTACATATGTAAAGAGTTCCCCATTGAAGTAAGCATATATTCCCCTGTCTGAAGCTAGGTGATTTGGGCAACATCATTTGGTTTTGCTTTCAACTGTCAAGCAAGATTAGAGGATGAGGGAGGAGTACAGGACTGGGTCAGATACATCTACCTTTCTTTATGTAGCTAAAGGGAGGGAGGATTCTTCTGCTTCCATGGGTAGGGGCCCTTTGACAACCTGTTTCATCCATACAGAAAAGAGGCTTCACAATATACAAAGCTCTAGTGATTATGTTAATGTCCAGAAGGTAGAAGTTGAGGGGAGATTTACATATGTGCAATTTACTGGTGGCTGCTAAGAGCAGTAGAAATTTAATGCTATGAAACAGAAATATATATGTTGACATAAATAATATGAGAATATGACATATGCATAAGTTCTTTGAGGCAGACACTTTGCATAGTTATTTTTAATTTACATACTGTGCTGTTGGCATGATATATTTAGTGAATAATTTATGCATTTTATTTTATAACTGTTACCTTTGCCTTGATTGCATTATCCATGGCAATCTTTGTTACTACAAAGAAAGAAGCTGATAATATCACATAGGTGTTTCTTTCATTCTTCTATGTTAATAATTTAATATTTAATAACGTTAAAATCAAAATAATAATACTCTGTTAGTATTTAGCTGTTGTAACAAAGGCACATCTCCATAGATGGATACAGGCACACCTGATTCATTCTGCCTGTGCTCGAAATCCAAGCCAGACCTTCTCTGGGAACCAGAGCCCGCTTGGGTCGGTGCTGAGTCTAATCTGTTTAATCATGCTGAGGTACCACTGGGACTCAAAAATGCACCAACACAACATGCGGCTTCTTGACTGGAGCTGGTTCACATCGAAACGGCGGGAGTACAGGCATTTTCAGCTGGTGTCTGTCTCCGTTTGCTGGGTGGATGTTGTCTAAGAGAGCTTGAGTTAGAAAAAGAATCAAAAGAACCCACTTTTTTCTTTTCTTGCTGAAAGAGAGATTTCAGGCATGCTCCTACCAGCTGTGTGCCACTCAGTTCTTTAGTCACGGTTACAGGGTATGTCACTCTTTTTACAATTAACTGCCTCTGTAGCATTTTGGTTTCTCTTTTTTTATAATCTAACACATATTCCTGCTCCTTCCTCTTAAACAGGACTGCAAGAGAGATGCTGCAGACATCAGCAAACACTAAATCTTTAGCAGAGCGATCCTCCTCTCTCCCACACTGTGTACCATTCACATGGTACGGAGAGAGTAGCAAGGGATCCAATTCTTCTAGCAACCTGCCATCACCTACCAGCTCAACTGAACCTTCCTCTGAAAATATAAGTCCAGCTAAAAAAGGGTCAAAGGTAGAAAATAAAAACTACCTTATTCCCACTGTGTTGAGTGGCATAATTGGCTTCATGTTTCTGGAAAAAGAACAGGCCAATATGTGACTACTACAATAAACAGTGCATGGTGTTCATTGTACGGTAAAAGCTCATCCGAACAGAACATCTCTGTCATTGTACCATTCCACATTCTACCTTCTTACTCTGTCTTAATGTACATTAATTTAGTAAACTAACTGTGGTGTGCTGTACCGTAACAAAAGCAAGTGGTGCCAGTGGAAATTAGCATTTGGATCCACTGAACAAATGCTAGATTTGTGTACTCAATTATAGATATTTTCTGCATTCTTCAGGACTGATTGTTGGAATACCTACCCATGTTCAAATGAGGTGTTTGCAAGTGAAGAAATGCTGTATGCCGTCAGCCATCTGCCTTTTTTCCCCCCAATAATGAAATCCGTTTGTCATGCATGCTGGATGTTGGATTTAATTCTCTGTATGAAGATGCTTGAACTGTAAATATGAACTATTGCAATTTAATACATCTTTGTGATTCCTTTCTACGTGCATGAATGTTTCAGCATGATAACTCCTTAAATAACCCTTAGTTATAGAAATATACTTAGCTTTTTCATGTTTATTTTCACTTCTGGAAAATACTTCTCTGCCTGTATCTTCTTATAACATGTAGCAGTTGACTTTTTATATTGGTCTGGTAAAAAGAAACAGATACGGTTCTCAACTTTATGTACAGGAATGTGAATCAGAAATCTAATTTCTCTATCTTCTACAAACACATGCATGTACATAATGGCAGTTTCCACAGGCATTTCTTACTGTTTTGGTGCCAAAAGCTGGTGATACCTTACTTCTGCTGTGCAGCAAGCTATGCAAGGTCATAGCTGTGCTTGTGTTAAGTGGTAGGGAGAGGAACACAAGGCTGACCAGTCCAAATCAGATTGATAGAGAAGACCACAGATGAAATCAGTGAAGATTAAAGAGAAACTAATTGGTTACCCAGTTTCTTTTGGAAAAGAAAGATGAGGATTAGACATGTAAATCCCATTTGAGCTTTGAAACAAACATTGTCTAAAAATAATTTTCAAATGGAGAAAAAAGCACCCCCTTTTACAGTTAGTATTAGGTTGAAGTTTGAGGCAGGGGGTTGTCCTGCTATCATAATTATTAGCAGGCCTTGGCTATCTTGTGTTTGTCCTATAGAAAATTAAATTCTAAAGACTTACATTCATCGTAAGGCTGAAGCTTGCGCAAAATAGACGTGAAAGAAAAATCAGAGTAGTTAAAAAAGACGAAGATGTTCTTCACACAACAGGAGGTAGAGCTGTTGAACTCCTGGCCTAAGAACACTGTGGGGGCTAAAGTTTGCATATTAAGGAAGCTGCTCAGATTTTCTTCTCCTCTATAAAGAGTTGGGAAAAGCAGAACAGGAATTCTAAATGTAGGTGTGAGAAAACTGATCACAAAAACATTTTTCTGTTTTCTGTTAAGTTTGCAAGCTCTTAAATTAATAGTTTCTCTACTGCTATTCAGGTTTTTAAAGCACAGCATGACACCAATATTTAGTTGGGCTTCCAGCAAAACTAAGAGGACCAATACTTGATATTTTTGGAAGACTTCTTTTTTTCAGGAAAGACAGGCCAAATATCTTGTGGGGGGGATAAAAGGATAACTTTTTAGTGTTGTTTTCAGTTTTGATGTTTGGATCTGTTTTTTTAAATTTAATGTCAAAGGTGAATTGAATTTCATATTCATTTAGATGTTAGAGTAGAGATTAGAGGTCTCTGTATCATCAGCTGCATATTCAAGTTAAATAGAATATCATGGTGTCCTTAATTTTTTATGGATTTTGTTTTTTTATGGTTCTCACTCTAATGTGAAATACTTGTTAATTTTTGTCTTCTGATGGTAATTTTGCTGTATTCCTGGAAAATATGTGCACACTTTTGCTATTCTTTGCTCTAAGGTGTGATGTTTGTTGATGCATTGTTAAGAAAAAACAGGGTTTGTTTTATGGTTATTAGTTCAGTTAATAGCATTCAATATAGAAAGATCTCTTTTTTCTAAAGGTATAGGCAAAGAGGGAGGATCCTTTCACTTTTCTAGGAGATTGTTTGGGACTCAGAAGTGAATTCACAGGATATTCTCCTTGCTCTTTCAATAGCAGTTTTCACTTCTCTCTACTAATTAATCCTCTGTCCTTTTCTTTGTGCTACTGCCTGTGCTACGCTTGTCCTAAATATTTGGAGGACAGTAAAATGCTAGTGATTAGCCCACGGAAGCAGTAATTTAACTCCAGGACGAGAGCCAACATATTAAGAGGAAGTCTGGAAATTGCTTTCAGACCCCTTTGGTATTCATTGAGGCATTAAGCTGGCCAAGGTGTCTCTTGAAGTACACAGTGGTAAAAATACTGTGTATTCTATAAATATTATCAACACTAAAAATCAGGCTTCCTCATGTGTATTGTAACTGGTTTGGTAAAAGATGGAAATCACTCCTGAACTATGCCAACCTGGAAGACAGAAAGCACATTTCCCTTTCAGATGCACGTATGATATTGTTTGTTCATTCTAACTCACCTTTTTCTCCACAGAATTTCACGTTCAACGATGATTTCAGTCCCAGCAGCACAAGTTCAGCTGATTTGAGTGGTTTAGGAGCAGAACCTAAAACCCCAGGTTTCTCACACTCCTTAGCACTGTCATCAGATGAGGTATGCTGATGAAATCGTTTAAGGTGGGAAATAGTTGTTTGCTTTCTCCCATTTCATTTTGCTTGATAATTATTCAAATAATAAAGGGATATTTTAAAGCAGTAGAATGGGAGAAGAAAATTAATCATGATTTCTCGATTATTATTTTTCTTGTTCATATAGTAATGACTTGAATTAAAGGTCTTACGGTATTATCATAGAAAAGTAGAATGCGGTTGCTTTCCTAAGAGGTGCTATATCCTCACACATTTCAATACATTTTTCCTACATTCTAAATATGTACATATGGACCCACAGAGAGATAGATGTGTATATATTTACTAAATTAGATAGAATTGAGACAATTTTGAGATAATAAACATGCAGTATGGTTTGGTAAATATAGTTGCGATTTAAGGCACCTTCACCTAGACTAATTTTAACCAGGTACATTAAAATAATAATGACCTGTACATGCAGTAATTGCGTGTTACTGTACCTGAATATAAGTATATTGATTAGAACGTAGATGTGTTAATCCACTTTGCATTCTTTGTGCTTGCTTTGCACAGTGGATTTGAATTCAGGTACTTCAAAGCAGAGTTTTTTGAACAAAGATAATCTGAAAAAGCATTCCTAACCCTGTAAATTGGTGACATAATTGAGCTGAATATAATATATTGAAAATACTTTTCTTAAGATACTAGTTTTGTAACTCAGTTGTCAGTGAAGTTGCACCATTTGACAGTAGCTGACAACCTGTCCTGTGGACTTGGGAAACCTGTGCCTTTGTTCTTTCACAAACACTCCATAAGAACTTCACATTTTTCATGTGGGGTTTGAGCTAGAGTTTTTTTTCTAGAGAGGAGGAACTTGAAGTATCCATGTCTAATTTTTTTTGTGATAGTTAGGTTTGTTCTATTACTGCCGGCATGCTTTGCATGGGTTTAAAGAATGAGAGCTGTTCTGTACAACCCCATTTGCCACAATGCAAGTCTACAAATCCAGCCATTCTTTAGAGGTTACTTACTGCAGGTAATAAAGGGCAAAAATTCATAAGAATCATAGGAGAGTGCAGACAGGTCTGTATATTCTCTGAATTACTGAGAACAACAAAGTCATCATTTACACTTTATTTAACATTAATACTATCTTGATAATACATTTAATTCTCTTACCATGTTTCATTCACCTTATGTATTTTATTGTGAGAATCACAGAATCACAGAATCACTGCCCTGTTCCCAGTGGTATTGAATTAAAAGCTTGAAAATGCTTTCATTTTGCTTGTTCAGCTCTCTACTTTATCACTTCTAAATATCAAGCCTGAACAGGTCTTTAAAAATGAGTGTGTTTTCTCCATCCTCTGCTGTGTGCCAAATTGCAGCCTCCAGATCAGGCAGCCTGTTCAGCAAGAGCTGCAGTGGAAACCTCCACAACCACCCTAGCAGGGGATTAGGCCAGCGTTGCTCTTCAGCCTTTCATAGCGTATTGCTGCAAGCACTCCTTTGCTCAATCTTCTCTGGCAGATCTGACATGATTATTTGAAGGAGATGGAAAAAATGAAAAGGTGGGGAGGGAACCCAGTTCTTGCAGGTTGTTCTCCTCTAATTTAAGAGCTTTTGCTCTTGCAATTGGAGCCATCACGAAGGTTCCCACTGGTTCTAGGGTGTCAAGACTGGGAACTCCAAGGGGATTTCATTGACACAGTCTCAGGTTTAGCTGCCAAATCATGTGTGTGCTGAGCTTTCAACATAACCTCTCTGCTTCTGGAAATAATTTTTTTTAAAGAGATCTCTTTAGTTTTCAGTAGCCGTATCTGTTTGCAAATCTTGGTGCTGCCCTTGCCTGAACTTTTACATGCTGTTACATGTTCTGTATTTTGTTTCTATAATGCTTTTCTTTCCCATTTCTTTGTTGCTCCCTCACTCAGAGCCTGGATATGATTGATGATGAGGTGAGATACTAGTGTGCTGTTGTGGTGAATCGTGTGACCATCGCGTGGCAACTTACCATCTCATTTGCAGATTCACATATCTTGTTTTACGGTGTTGTGTGGCAAACCCCCTTGTTTGAGCAGAACACGCAGATGTCACTGGCTCCTCTCTCCTTGTCTTGAGTTCCCCTCTCCTTTCTGCTAGAAGAGTTTTCAGGGCCATAGCAAATTGCAGTTTTTGCAGTATGCTGGAAGGGGGAGGAGGGTTGGTGTCAGAGCAAATCCACCAGGCCAAGCATCAGCTACCCTGAGCTCCTGCTGGCGCTAGGAGAAGGAAAAGATAGTGCTTAAACCGTCTTTTCCCCAGCCCTGAGAACTGGACAGCCAGAAGCTGAGAGCTCCCAGCATCATCTAACCCAGTGTAAAAGCTGCTCCAACAGCAGACAGCTGCTGCAGCCTGTAGCAGCTGCTTTGCCGACCACGGCTGGGACAGAGTAGCTTTTGTTTCAAGGCCCACTGGCATACCCCTGGGTGGAATAAAGTGGCAGAGCAGGGACGGGGGGCTGCTCCAGCAGCTGAGACCCCACCTGCCCCTCCTGGTGCTGTGTTTGTGCTCTCCTCTACAGCACCGCAACGTGATGAGAGCAGGACCAGGGCTATGGGATTTCTGTGTGTTCCTTTACTGCTCCTCTGTGTCATCTCATAGTCTTCCATAGATAGTATCAGTCCCACTGGCTGTTTGATGTCATCACTTTGAACTTTAGAGTGGTTTTCTGAGGGTTTTTTTCTCCTGAATTTTTTGTTTTATAGCTTAAACACATAAAGATCTGTAAATGAGCCCAGGAAGTGGAATGCAGAATCCGTTGCATCCTTTAGAAACGTTCTATTTTGAAGGATAAAAATCTTGCGAGAAAATGGGAGCATACCTGTTTTGAATTGTGCCATCTGGCCATTTCAGTCCTGTTTGGGTTAAAAGGAATGCCAGTTCCTTTTTCTTCTGTTTATAGGTAGAAGACTTTTTGGGTACCTTGTACCAATTCTTAGATGTCTGGTTAGATAAAGATGTAATGTAGCAGTGTGAAATTGTTATTGTAGTGTAAAGATAGTACAGATACCTCTGCTCTGATGCTGGTGTTTTGTACAGAAAAATGTTGTTACTTGTCCGTGTTACCCTTTTAATAATAATGGAGCATGTTTTTGTCACAGATCCTTGACGACGGACAGTCTCCTAAGCACAGTCAATGTCAGAGCCGTGCTGTTCATGAGTGGAGTGTGCAGCAGGTTTCCCACTGGTTAATGAGCCTGAACCTTGAACAGTATGTTTCTGAATTCAGTACCCAAAACATTAATGGGGAGCATCTCCTTCAGCTGGATGGGAGTAAGCTCAAGGTAATTGACTGACTGGACCTCAACACTAACTGTAGCATTTGTTGTCACTTTAGGTAATGTTAAAGAAAGTAAGAATTCAACCAGAAGGCAATGAATCCCTGTGTGTGGAGTGGTGATAGACTAGAATAATAAACAAAGAGTATAAAACCACAGCAACACTTTAACAAACTCCCATATGCACTTGGATTCAGAAGCTTCAGAAATAGAGAGCATTTGCTTTGTGATACCGGAGGCATAAGCTGGTAACAGTTGTACTATGTTAGAACTAAATACAGGTTTGATGTATAAAATATGCATTGTTTCTTGTAGTGAAAATATGAGCCTACTTTTGTCAAAAATAATTACAGGAAGGAGTTGTGGGAAGCTCAGCAGATCTGAAAGTCCAAGTTTTCTGCTGGTGTTTCACTAACTAGGGGTTTTAGAAGAGAGCAGTGAACTTTTGACTAAGGCATAAGAGTGAGAATTGGGAAGTCTTGTTCTATGTAGACTTAGATGACTTCAGGCAAATAGTTTAATCTTTATTTGCCTCATTTGATCAATGAAATCAGCATTGGTGGTAGCAATGAGATCTAATTCTTTAATATTCTAGAAGTGGAAGGCATGGAAGGTAGTAGTACAGAAGTGTATTACTTACACATCAGTAATGTATCTGAGTCTGTCTCAAATTTGCTTAGTTCTTACAGTCTTCTACCTAAGAAGAGTTATTACTAGAAAATGAGAAGATTTGTGATAGATTAAACAGTATGAAATAATTTTTCTTTTTAAATTTTGTTTTCCCCATCTCAGGCTCTCGGTATGACATCTTCCCAGGACAGAGCAATCATCAAAAAAAAGCTAAAGGAAATGAAAGCATCCTTGGAGAAAGCTCGCAAAGCTCAAGAGAAAATGGAAAAGCAAAGGGAGAAGCTTCGGAAGAAGGAACAAGAGCAACTGCAGAGGAAATCGAAGAAAACGGACAAGTCTTCATCAGATGCAACAGAGGGCACTAACGAGCAGTGATAAGCCAAAGTGCTGCTGTGTTAGGAAAGTGGAGGCACTTCAAGGGAAGAGAAACTCATATCCACTCTGGTGCCCCTTCAGCTTTCTTGTATTCATTACACAAGAGTGTGTACAGAGAAATGGGGCTATACATAGAATGACTAGGGAAATTTATATCGTGTAGTTTTATTTTCCCGCATATCCAGTTCACGCTCGTTGCTGTTGCCGTGTGAAACAACCCCAGACCCTCGGTTTGTTTTGTTGTTGTTGACAGCTAACAGATTTCATATTTGTGTGGCGGTGTTTCCTTCCAAACTACTCTTCTCTATTGAGCTCTGTGTGTTTGGTCACGTCAGTAACCAGCATGACGCCGAGAAGCATGGTCCACTGCTTCACCTCTTCTGTGAATAGGATGGCCAGTCAAAACGATTGGTGAACGTTTCTTCAGCTGGGTAGAAGGAGTTGTGCTCTGTCTGATAAGAGTTGACTTAACTTTCGAACTGGAAGTTCAGCTTCTTTACAGTGTTTGGATACTCAGTTCCATCTACTGGAGCAGGTTTCATCTTGCGTCAGTACCTTGAAGCAACACTGCTCTGGAAACACAACTGTTCAGTGACTTCTTCTTATACACTGGAGATAAAGACAGGAGAGTCGATAATTCCCCCTGGGTAAAAGACAGGAGGTGAAACTCTTTCTGTTAACTGTACAATAGTTACCCAGGAAGGAGGCAAAGCCTTAAATGATTATGTGGGTTTACAGAGAAATCTGAGGATAACATTTATCCTTTAGATATCTGAGCAAGGATGAATTTCTAACTAGAGCACAGCGTATAGTTCTGTATAAATTTCATTGTGCTCCCAGTGTGTAGGCAACTTTATTACAGCACACGCCGCTTTCTTTTTCATGTGTTTTGAACAGGAAACTGGGCATATTTTGTTTCGGGGTTTTTTTCCCCAAGAAAAACACCACATCTTCAGATTAGTTCTCCAATAAGCGTTGGGAGAATAAGCTTTGTGCTGTGCTGTTCTGAAGCTGTTGTTGGAAACGATTATCAAACTTGAGTCTGCTGAAGATTTTCAGTTTTTACAGAAGTGCACTTTAAGAAGAGGAAGACGAGGGATTCTGGTTAAAATGAAATTCAGTACATTGCTGTTAAGATCAATGCTGCCATGGAGCTGATGGTTACTAAATCCAAAGCTGACATATATTAACTGTTTTGATTGATGTGTTTAAAGAATATCCCCACCAAAACCTGGATTTTTGGGCATAGGCTGTAGAATGTTTTGATGGCTTAGCAGTGGTCGTATTACATCCTTCAGAGATTTCTGTTTTCCTGGTATATGAGGACATCGGTGAAGCCTGCTATGTAGTTTTGACTATGACAGAAGCAGTGTATAGCTCGGACTGCATGGTGTTACTGCCTCTTAAGAGCAGTATTAAAATATTCAGTGTTTCTTCAAAAGAATGGACAGACAACAGGCAAATACCCACAACGAGAAGCTAGGGGTATTAGCCTCCTGCTTTATAGTCAAAGCTAACTACGTAGCAGCATTTATAGTTGAGAAACGTCACTTCCCTTTCATGCATCCTGGAAGTTACAGTCTTCATCTAGTCATGCCAAACCATAAATTGTTTAAGATGTTGATGCAAAGATAGAATCTTGAATTTAAAAATTTGCCAGCCTAAAAAATGCAAATATTGAATTCTTTTGAAGAAAATATTTGGTTTAGTTTGGCTTGGCTTCTCTTCTGCTCTGTACTTTATGGCATTCAGATTTGTGTCTGTAAAGTTCTCTGATGCTCAGATTTGAAACAGTTGGGGTACAGTGTTTATAGTTAAATTTCTTTTGATCCTAATAATTTCTTTGACATGTAAAATGGTCTGTAAACTGAGAGAGCCTAGTTCATTCAAAATTAATACACAACAGATCTACTTAGTATTAGCTTTATTTTTCCTTCCAAATCCAATTTCTACAAGTTTCTGATGTATATTTGATTCAGATCTAAAAATGAAATTGCCATAAAAGATACTTCCTGATATTTCTAAAGGCTTGCGACATTTTTCTTGAGATAGACCACTGACAAAAAAATAGACCTGCTAACAAGAATTCCACATTGCAGTGAATCTTTCTGCGCTCTTTGTAGGAGAAGAATTATACAAATGTTTGACAGCCTCATAAAACTAGCATTCTGTTATTTTAGGAGGTTATCAATTTATATTTGAGTAAGAGAAGTTATCTGGAAGAAACTGGAAATTTAATATTTTAAATACAATGTTGATAAATGCATTTGATTATTTTTTTTTAATTATGTTTACATTATAGTAATGTTTAAGTGGTTGTATATAGTAATATAAGGTTGTGTCCCTGTTTCATGTTCTTTGTTTTCTTAGAAACCTGAGCAGACTGCTTGGCATTATACATTGAGTTTTCATTCTTGCTGCTTAGAACAGTGCCTAGTTAATCTCTTCGTAAATCAGATTCTTATTCTGCAGAATAACTAATTCGACTTAAGTCCTTTAAGTATTCAGGGGGGTTTTATTGCTTTGTGGTAATGTTACTTTGTTATTCTCAGACTAAAAAAAACCAACAAAACCCTAACTTTAATAAAACCTATTAGCTTAAATTTAAAATAAAACCCTGAAATGCATTTTGATCAACACAGGAAAACTAAGCGTACCAAGCAATGTCAAGAGTTTTGCTTTTCTTTCTGTGATAAGAGATTTATGTGGTCCCTTTTATTAAGTATGGTAACTCGTTGGGGTGTGCAGAAGTGTCACTGGATAACAGATGTAAAGCACAGTTTGAAACTTTTGTTACTGTTCTATAGGACCTTTAAAGTTGTGTTGCATTTTTTTCCCCTTGTATTGTGTAATGACATATATGAAACAAAAGTTATGGATATCTCATCATTCTCAACTTAAACTTCCTGTAAACCAATGCTAAGTCAGACTAATGTGGTGTTTTGATGTAATAAGAAGAAACAAATATTCCATGCTAAATGACTGGAAGGATTTTCTCTTTTTGCCCCCCTGCAAATGTAACTGTCTCCTACTTTTGCCTATCTGCTTGTGCAGCTAAAGCAATTTTGAGTATGCTGACTTGCCTGGCCACCTTTAAACTGCTGTGCAGGCAGTGTGGTGTTTCCATGCCTCTAGCCGTGCGTCTGTGTCATCTTTACACCTAGGCGACCACAGCAGGCTGGTGAAGTTAACTTCTCCCTGGTTACAATGGTAGGCCAGTTTTGTAAACTCTAGTTCTTATCGTTGCTGCGGTATTGCTAGGTTGTGAATATATCGAGCCTCTGAAAGGGTGAAGAAAGGAGAGTTAGCAAAAAATGGAACTCTGAAAAATAGAAAATAAAAGATACAACACTGCAAGTTACTTTAGTCCTAAAAAACCTAGTGTTTATACTGAGATAGTGGAGAGAGTGGTGGCTCCTTGCTCTGTCCAAATCAGCCAAACATACTGACATTACTCACTTCCAGCTCGTATTTGCCTGTGTGGTGGGGTGCCGCACCCATGCGACTTCCATGTTAAAGCTCCCATCTCGGCTTCAGTCTGCCCAGGCAGATCGGGATCAGGGTGTGAGGAAGGAGCCGAACCTGTTCATTGCAATGCATAGAGTATTGCCCACTGCTGTTTGTATTTCACCCACTGCTCTGAGCAGGTCTGGTGGGGGTCGGTGTAAGTAGAGCCTATTCTAGATCATAAGTTAGAATTGCACAGGGGAACAGAAGCCAGTAATAAAAAGCTGAACAGATTTAGATGGTGTTTGTATCTCAGTGTATACAAATGCATTTTTTTAACTTTCTGAATTCTTTTGCAAAGGCATCTATTGTGCCATGACTCTAGTCTGCTGCGGGAATACCACAAGAATCGAGCTTTTACTAGAATTACTGAGCTTTTACTAGCTTTTACTAGAATTACTGAGCAGCTTTCCTCTGAAGCTTGTCAGTCCTCAGCTCTCATTGACATTCAGAGGTGCTTGACACTGAGCATGAGGGTTCCTCATACTTCATCGCTTCCATCAAAGCCTCCTGTCCTCCTGAACTGCTCCACTTTCACCTCCTGGCTCACATGCTGGCAAGTAAGAGGTGGGCAATGTTGTATGATTTTTGAGAATGAATTGTGTTTTACTTTTCGGTCAGAGAAGGAAATACAGTAGGAAGGAAGAGGATCATCATTTAGTTGGGTATGGCCAAGAAGTACCATTCCAAGTACCAACACAACACTGAAAATCGAAAGGTTTGCACAGATCCAGCTGTAGTTCTTTACAGCATCTGCACTGCAGTCTGTACTGTTTCTCAGTGCTGAAATTTAGGGGAACTTTGCAAGAATTAAGTTTTGTGTTGATTTCTTAGCTGTGTGTTTACAAAGAGAACAAATTGTCAAGGAAAAAGTAAAATCTGATCTTGCCCTTTTTAGGTGTGGCCTCGTCCCCTGCACTGTCATCAAACTAAGTGATAGAGGGGATGGACCCTTTTAATAGCATTTCCCTCATTCTGTGCTCTCCCTCACTTGAAAACCTCAGGAAACATATGTCATAGTCCAAAACATTGAAAAAATGGACATTTGAAAAAAGCAGCACATATTTAATTAAGTTGTAAGTCTTTAACAGTCAAAACAGGCAGAGTGCACAGAGCAGTTAGATGGTTTTGGTTTAGTTTTGTTAAATTAGTGATTGAAAAGAATGAAATCAATTAGTCTTTCTAGAAATGTTTAAGTGATCTGTGGCTTGATTCCCTCTTTAAATAAGAATGTGTGGGTTTATGTGTGTACATACGTATGTACATACATGGATATTCACACAGATTTACACTGCACTAGTAGCAGTTAGCACATAGGTAGCTGTGTGTTACAGGGCTGTAGGCACACAGTCTACCCGGTAGGCAGAGGGCCCCGGAACTATCTGCAAGCTCAGAGGAGCAAAGTGCTACCCCTCCGTCTCACCAGCGTGCTCACCCCTGGCTGTGTTGGTAGCTTTGCTCACTCTTTTCTTCTGTATTTTGCAGTTCAGAAGATTTTAAAGTTTTCTTAAAACCATGTACAGAATGGTCCTCTGCAGGTCCTTCTGCGTGTTGTCCTCAGGTTGTTTTTTTGGGGTGGGAGGTTGGCAGAATCAGTTTATTGGAGTGTCAGTATTCTAGGAAGAAACCCTTTTTTATGTTTTTAACCCTACCTTTGATTTCTATTGGAGTGCATTCAGCAGCTCATTTTTGAGCAGGGTTATGAGTGACATCCGAGGTGACTTACCCACGCACCACAAGTGGAGTGTGGGTTTTGTTAACCTCCCATATGGATTTTACTGTACTTTTTCCACCTGTAAAACTGTTTTTTCAAAGCTGTGACACCTGAGTCATGACATGGAGCCCCCCAGTCCCTCATTATAAAATGAGCTTTCTGTTACTAACGGGCACTTTTGCTGTCGGCATTAAGCAGTGATTTTAAAAAGGCACATCTTGCTGGAAGGTTTGGCCATAGTGCCTTGAGCTGCCTGTTTCTTTGGGAAGTTTGGCCTGTCTTAACAGCAAGCCATAGGGTTCGTGAAACCTGGGCTGCTGAGTTAGGCAGGTTTCTTCTTCCAGAGCGGGGAGAGGTGAGAAGGGCTCGCAGCTCATGAGATTGGGTCCAACCCGCATAACCCGGGAGCCTGAGCCTCCTGCCGGGTTTTCCGTGGGAGCTTTGTCGCTGACATCAGTGGAAGCAGGTTCAGGCCCCAGTGCAGAAGCATCTGAAGGAAAGGGAGATGCCAGGGCACCAGACGGAAGGAGTAACCAGCCCATTTGGAAGTGGGGAGTGCACAGTGAACCTCTTCTGACTCTATTCTTTCCCATACACATTTACTGTCTCAACAACTGCTTTCGTATTTTCCAGTCATGTTGCAATGGTAACTCACTGGTCACTGACAAGTGTTAGATGTATTGCTAGGAGACCAGGCAGCTAAAAGACTAAAATGCACTGTGCTCACTGTAAAAATTGGCTTCTTACATTGTTTCTTTTTATATGGCTGAAGAGGTGGTTGTGCTTCAGATTTTTTTCTTTTTTCTTTTCTTTTTTTAAAGAGGTCAAATGTATATGAAGTGCATGTTATCCTGAACTTTTTGTTTGTACATCTTAGTGTCTGATCATCTGCATGAAAGACACAGTAGTGCCATGTCTGAGCTTGTTCTCTTGTGCTTGGTTGATAGGAACTTCTCTAGATTGTTGAGTTTTCCCCAAAATAACTTCGGTTAATATTTAGTTATTGGGAGACATCAAAACAAAACAACATGGTGGCCCTTTGTTTTCTTACAGTTTAAATACAAACAACAAAGCCTCGTGGTTTAAAGTTAATTTGTTAGTGTAAATAAATTTCTTGCCAATGAGTATTATTGTTGTTAGACAACGAATGCAATAAAATGAGAAATCCTGAATCTTTATTAGAATTTATATTGAGTCCTCACTTTCCTGCCTGTTTGTTGGTCATTCCAGAAGGAGTAATAAATGGTGAGCACAACTGGACAGATGTTGCTGCATGGGTCAGACTGGGGGGGGGTGAGGGGGGGTGGGGCAACATGGAACTTGCCCTGCTCGTTCTTTCCTTCCTTCTGCTCAGTGCTGAAGGTTATTTTCATGCCAGCTCTTGGCCAAATTGGCATGATTCACAGGCCTCTGAGTGGATCTTGTTTACAATCTGTAATTATGTAAAAAGAAGTAAAAAAAAAAAAAGTAAGGAAAGAGACTGGCCTTTTTTCTTCATATGCAGATGAAATGTAGCATGCAGTCTTTTGCTGCAGGTTGATGTAAAAATAAGCTGCCTTCACACTGATGCTGGTCACTGTTTGTCTGTTTAAAAGATCTGGATTAGTTTGGGTATATAAAAACATTTTACCGTTTTACACTCAAGTTTAGGTTAGTTATAATGGGCATTTTATACATTCAAAGTACAGCAGTTCTGCGGAACATGTTTAATATGTCTATATGTATTTGATTTTAGTAAAGCGTTAGATTAGGGAAAAACAAAGGGTACAGACTGTCCAATTTGTGTAGTCATTTCAGTGGATTTACATCTGGCAGAATCTAGGCCAAATACTCTGCACTTAATCTGTCTAACCCAGTCTGTGTTTCCCAGCAGCTGAATCATAAATCTTACTTTCTGCTAATATGGCCACCACCTGCAAGAAGATAAAAGAATCCTCAATCCATAAAATTATTTTCTTAATTAAAATAGCTGTATTAAGAGGGTATAAGTCCATGACTGACACGTAAAATGTGTCTGCTCAGCAGCTTCCTAAGCCTGGAGCCATCTATACGTATGTCCGTGTTGTTTGTGCAAGTTGCTTCAGATACCTGCAGTTTGGTTTCTGAAATGCCCAGAACTGCTCCAGACTCCACAGCTTGTAAAAGACGATGGGTTATGCCCTCCTCCAAGTTGCAAGCCTGGATTTTCCCTGTGGAGGTTACCTTGTAATAGGGAGGCCAGGCTTGAGGTGCGTCTTCCTCCACTGCTGTTTCCGCACGGAGGCTGCCAGTGAGTTTTATCAAGTGGTGGTTTCATGCTGAGGGGCAGAAGCTGTACCCCAGCATTGCTTTTGCTGCAAAACGCGTGCTTGCTGCCCCTGTCCTGCCCAGCACCACTTCAATGCACAACGGCCCAGCTTCAATTCCCACCTCCGCACTGTGATGCTGAGACACCCTTAGAGGAGGTTGACAACGGGCTTCCAACTCTCCTTGCCTCCGGCTAAAATTCAAAATTTTACTATTAGTAATAGCAGGTGCTAAGTCCTACCTATGATCTCTCTCCTCTCAAAAGCTTTAGGAAAAGATAAGGCCTGTCACTTCTATGTGCTTCTGTCTGCAGGTAGACAGCTGGGAAAACCTTGAGTACAGGAGCAGTTTAAAAAAAAAAAAAGCCAGTGAGGAGTGAACACATTCTTTATTTTCTGAAAGGCCAAAACCAACAAAAAAGTCGAAGTTTGACAAGATCCAACAACATGTAGATTTGCTCATTTGAAGATGTTCTAGGCTACTGGAAAACGTGAAATTAATGTTTTGATGGGTTACTTCCACCACTGCTGAGGGAAACGCTGGCTGTTACACTTGTACATCCACAGAGTAAATCCAGGACCAGCAGAGTGACTGGTTGGTATTTCGGCAGTGTTACTGCCACCGCTGCAAAACGCTATCTCTTTAGAAGAGGGCACTTAATGTACTTGAGAACAAATAGTGGCACAAGCCTAAAATAATTATTTTAAAATGCAAGTGCAGGACGTTGATGGCTACTCATGAACAATAGCCCAACCTCTCCTTATTGTGAGAACTTCCTTCAGAGCAGTTTTTTCTGCTTGGGCTCTGGGAACAACGTCTGTTCCTCAAGGCTGAAAAAGGGTTACAAGTTCCTGTAGGAATGCACGCCACTTCCCAGGGAAGCTGAAAATGTCCTGCAGGGAGAGAAGTTGCTAAGGAAGGAGTGGCAAAGCCAGACTTACTACATTCTCGAGTGCTTGGTGCAGTCAGCTAATGCCAAAGGCAAGTCCAGCAAAGGGATGAGACAAAAGCTGCCCTCATTCAGGGCTAGCTCTGCTCAGTGGAAGGGCTGTCTGCATGCCGTGGTTAGCAAAAGACTTGAAACCATGATCCAAACAGATGAGTCCCTGTCACCAAAGCCTTTATAGGCAAATGGTAAACCCTGGGCAGTGCTCAAGTCCCCAGATCAACTGTGGGCATTTTGGAGAGGAGCTATGAACACAGCTCGTGCACAGACCTGCTAATGCCGTGCCCAAGAGACAAGGTCAGTTTGCCACATGGTTAACCCTAAAGCTCAAGTGTCCCCCTCTAGCCCTCCCTAGACCCCTGCAGCATGTGCTGTTTGTATACAAAACATCACAAATACCAGCAACCGCTATTGCTACGCAGGGGTGAAGGAGTCGTCTGGTATGGCAGCAGCAGAAAGCTACCGGCATTGGGAAGGGCGCAGCGACCGAGCCGACATGCTGCTGGCTCAGTTCTTAAATCTCGCACAGCCTCCTGCGCCCAGGGATGTGCCTTACACCACAGTACTGTGCCAGCGAGCCGGTGGCAGCACAGGGGCTCGGGGTGGAGCAGACGCTCTCTGGGGACAGGAGGCGATGTGGCAAGACCCACAGCCCT
This sequence comes from Gavia stellata, assembly GCF_030936135.1. Classification (NCBI taxonomy): domain Eukaryota; kingdom Metazoa; phylum Chordata; class Aves; order Gaviiformes; family Gaviidae; genus Gavia; species Gavia stellata. Next base: position 27,794,399 of record NC_082599.1, read on the forward strand.
CTGCAGCTGTGCAGAGGAAGGGGGATGGTACCATCCCTCCAGTACAGCAACGCAGCCCCTGTACAGCAACGCAGCCCCAGCCAGGAGCCCTGGCACCGAGTCCTTGCTCTGGTTAGAGCTGTCCCTTTCCCTGGGAGGAGGAGCAGTAACTCCTTTATACCAGTGGATGAAAGCCGTTAGGCTTGTTTGTGTTAGAAAGGAAAGGTGCAGGAGCCAAGAGGTGTCAGCACACTCATTTGCTGTTCAGGGCCACTGCTCAGCCAAACCTTATCCCGCAGTAACGCCTCCTCTCAGCCAGAATGGCAAAACTCAGAGACAGACAAAGGTTTGCACGTACTCCTGCTCCTGTCTCAGCGTTCAGGCCACTACAGAGTGGGTTACTGGCTCTGTCTTGTAGGCAGAAGGGCTCCTGTGTTTTCAAAGTACTGGACTTTCCATGTACTTTCCAGATTGGAAGGGCCGTGGCTGATGGTGAAGCAGATTGCAGGAGGGAACAGCAAAGCCAGAATAGCAATAAGCACCAGGGACTGGCTCTTTCCCCTCCTAGGCTCGCACTTCACGAGCAGCCTGCCTTTTTTCTCCACACAGCGGTGGAAGAACAGCAGCGAGGAAATGCTACAGCATCAGCTGAAGGATGCAGAGCGGATGGTGGCCCCCAGGCAGGTCTGTCTGGTGACACCATTCAGATGGGCAGCCAAGCTGCTGAGAAGTGCCAGTGCAGGCAGATGCGGGCAGCACAGCGGCAACCCCGGCAGGGGAGCCGCCACCGGTAACGCAGAGCCTTTAGCTGAATGTCAGCATCTCTCACAAAACCGGAGTGGTAATCAGAGGTGGGAACTCTAAGGACAAAAAGAGGAGCAGGAGCTGCTCTGTGAGTAAGGACATCTATAGTAATGAAAGGAGAGCTCGTTCGCGGGCAGGAAACCAAGTGGTGGCTCAAACGGGGGCTTCTGCCAGACTGGTGTCTTGCTGTGCACACTGGAAAACACAAAACTGATTTCCAGCTTCAAAGGATACTCAATTCAGTTTATTGCAAGTGATTGCTAACTAACACCATTCTAAAAACACCAGCTGATGGAAGCCTGGATAGGTCTTTCAGCAGTGCACATTACCAGTAACTACCGCTGGATAAGCGTGGAGTGGGTGCCCTCTGCACAGAAGCACAGTGGAAATCGGCTCCATAGAGACTGGAAGTTAAACACAGAACATGCGTGACCAACACTCGGGATAGTCACTGTGGCAAAGCGCCCAGAAATGCTCCCTTTGCTGTGACAGACAACAGTAATTGCTAATGCACTTTTCACTGAAGGTGCTCAGGAGTTCCTTCCCACTCTTTAAGAAAAAAAAGTCTTTTTTAAACTCCCTTTGGAAGGCTCAGTAAGAAACCACTCCGAAGTGATGCCCTCCTCTTTTCTCAGTAGGATTAAGACAAATTTATGAAACTGAAGTAACGTTATGAAATGGCTTAAAGGGGGAAGAGGGAAGAAATAAGACTGAAATAACATTTATTCTCCTTCCAGTTATTTCAGAAGCATTAGGGAAAGCCAACAGTAAGGTTCAGAAGAAGAAGCCTTAGCACAGTCCCTGGGAGAGCCCTGGGAAAGCACACCACGCTGGTAGTTAGCAATTCTCATTTACAAAATCAGTTTTTTCTGGGGGGGGAAAAAACCCAACACAAATCCAGTCACAACAGATAATTCAATGTCTGACAGTTTAGTCATTTGTAATCTGAATTTGAACTTCAAGGCTACCCTTTGTTACTGACATGGGGTCCTCCCCATTACACAAACCGATTTCTCACCTTCAATTCCATTTCCTTTACTGTTGCATAAAACTCTCATTTTGGAGAGGAAGGCTAAAATACCTTTCCATGACTCTAGTTAACCTTTATTGGAACAGTCTTGTTGTTAGCAAATCTAGCAGAAACTAAGTGAGTTTCCAAGGAATTAAATCCTTTCCACTGCAGCAGATCTTACCCACGATGAGCTATAGCTCACAGTAGAGAGCTCTGTGGAAGACTGTGCCGATGAGCAGTTTTCCCTCGTAGATGGATGCCACCGAGCTTCCCTGCAGCACAGAGCCATTGTCGGCATAGACGCGCGTCACCGCAGGCTCCTCCGAGAGGATGTTCTGGACGCGCAGGACCTGCCAGAGGATGGGGATACATCTGCTGAAACAGCTATGGGTGAAAATCCTCCATGATGGAGGGAACATCAGTATGTTAACTTAAACAAATCAGTTTGGTTGGTCAGCTGCTGGTAACTGCAACCAAGTGACTCCTGTGAGAGGGCCACAAATTCTGCTTCAGTGAAGCATGGTCCATGAAGACTGATTATTTTTTTAAGTGGTTATGCAACAGAAACTCCACCTCAGTAAGTAAGTAAGGCAGTCAACCCCAGCATTAGGAATGTGCAGTTTTTTGCAGCCTAAGAGTTACTTACAATCTTCTTATTTTCATGCTTTTCCCAGACAGAGTAAACAACTGCCTAATATAATAAATTTACTGCTATTGAACATGATAATTTTGAAAAGGGTCTTATGGGGAGCTTCAGACAAGGCTGAAATCAAACTGACACCAACCAGCCACCTGCATTCACAGCCGCTAGCGTGCGGATGCCAGTACCTCATTGATTTCAGAAGGAAAGAAGAATTACAGTGTCACCTACTGATGAACCACACTTGCACAGATAAATCATTCCAGTGCGAATGTTTCTGGTCATGCTTTGCACTCAGTCAATTATTTTGTGTTTGGCAAAGAGGTGCCAGCTCGGTAATTAACACAGTTCATCAAAATCTGTGCGGCCACAGCTGCACAGAAAGCAGCCTGAGGAGCCCAGAATAACTGAGCTACTGGTGGAAATTATTCAGTTGTCTCCTAAGGATCTGAATAGGTGTTTGTTAGTGAGTATACGCTGTTCAGGCTTTCCAGTTGAGAGCAGAAGCTACAAGCTGGAAGCCAGCTCAGTCTTTGCTTTCACAAAGGCTGGCCAGGCACTTCTCTATGTAATGCAGCACCAGGATGATCTGAACAGAGCAACTTTCTGGCACAGGCATAGCCAAGACACCAGTGACAACTCCCAAAAGGCACCTCAGAGGCAGGCAGATTTTCAGGATCATTGTAGAACAGCTTCATGCCATTGGGATGACATCCTATCCAGATGTCTCCAGTGTGACGGTCAATAGACAAGTTATCAACCAGAGTGTCCAGCTGTAGTGTCTATCCAACACAGAGGAAAAACAAGAAAAACAGAGAAGTTAAAGCTATCAGAAGTCCTGGAAGCAAACTATAACATAACCAACAGACTTGTCCAAGACTCTCATCTGACATAACTTAGACTAATTCTTTTAAGAAATGTTTTCTCCTCCAGTACTGTTTTTCTTTTCCTCCAGTATGTTTCATACCCTCCTCTGTGCCGTGAGAAACCCACTTGCTGCCCTGAGCTCCCCCCATCGGCTCGTTCACACCTACAATTGTGTTGATTATTTCAGTGCTTTGTGGTCTGACCCATACTGACTGCGGCAGACTTCCACCGTGGCCCTACAGCACGCCCGAGGATCCCTCTCTGGTTACTGGTGTGAGGGTGAAAGACTTGAAGCTCTGTAACAGGGTGCACAGCACCTCTGCAAACCCACAGCAGGAGCCATCCAGACCAGAACTTCACACACGATCAGGCTGAAATCTCAAGCGTTCATGGGGACTAATCTGTCCAAAATTCACATATGCCTCTCTTTTATGGAACAGCAGCACCTTACCTTCACATGGGTTAAATTCCAGTTAGCATGTTTTTCCATAACATGGATATTATGATCAAATACATCTGCAACATAGATGTACCTTCAAAAGAAAGCACCTCTTAGCAATGTGTATGAGTAAGCAGACACCAAAAACAGCCAGTTCCTCCCGCGCAAGCCCAGCTCTTCCCATGAGGAATGCCAGCTCACAATTCTTACACAGCAATAGACATTGCAAGCAGGCCACAGGGCACTGAATTGAAGCCAACCTGCTGAGACGCTAATGTAGCTTCACACCGTACCAGTTCTTCCATTACGACTCTGAAGCAGGCCTTGGATCGTGTGATCGACAAATACGCCCTTTTTTTAATTTAAGATCACCTGTCTACACCACAAGACTGCTTAATTCAGTCGTACAGACTTTAAGACTGTAGAGCGTTCCCCACTTGCAGAAATCCTGCCCTGTTAATCGTTGCAAGCAATATACACAAACTTTTGTATTGGCTGGTTAAAACGCAGCAAGCTTTGATCTTACTGCATATAAACTACCACGCAAAGCAGCAAACATTGCCTCTAGTTAAAGACCGAGACACGTGACTTCTGTTCTACAAACCCTCCGTATCGCTTACATTGTATAGGTAGCACCTTGCCTTGCATAAGCCAGTTTAGACACTTGACCACAGACATATCGCGTGTACAGATTAGGATTTTGGGATTCTTTTGTGTGATCAAACAAAATCTAAGGCAAGGAGAAACTTACTTTCTGTCGGGTGAAATGTTAATTCCATTGGCTGAATAAAACCCAGCTGCTACTTCTTTAACTTCTTTTGGACTGTAGTAAACAACATTTGACCAAGTTAAACCCAAGAACATCTCCAAGAACATCAAGATGAAGTCAGAGAAGTAGTGGTCATTGGTAGCATAGAAGCTGTCTGGTCCCATAGCTACTATATCATTCACGCTAAAAAAATAAAAAGAGAGGGAGAAAAATAAATAAGAGAATGTAATGAGAGGTATGAAGGAGCATTGTAGGACTGCCCAGAACCCAGCCAGAACATGGTCATCCCACAGACATAAAGGGGCTGCAATTACAGATGGTACTTCAGATGGACAGCGAGTTATTTAGATCCTTTCTGCTTCTATTTTCTATTACGTGAGCCAGGGCTGTGCAGCGCTGAGACCTCAACAGGACCATAGGGCATGAGCTAGAAATCTGGCTACCTGTCCAGAAGTCCATAGAAATTTTTCTCTCTTTTGATTGTATTCAGCTGGAAACCAGAGAACAGGTAGGAGTTGTGACAACTTTATCTGTCAGGCTCTGTTTATTTTACAATCATTTTGCAGTAGGACAGACCAAGAAAATTTTGTATGCAACAAAAAAAAAAAAAAAAGCTAAAAGTTTGTTTATTTTTACAGTGTAGCAAATTCAGAATGATAGACTATCTGAAGATTCATATCTGCAATGACCTAAGAGTGGGTTACACGAGAGAAGGAGAAATGGATGCTAAGCTAATTCACTGGCATCAATCACAGAGGCGCTTAAGAGTGATTTAGTGATACAACTATTAAAAATCTCATTTACAGAAGAGATTGGAGAAACAGAGTTTTTGATTACATAGATACGAAGTAATCAATAAGAGAAACAGGAAATCTGGTTAAAGAGAAAATATCTCCTATTAATAATACCCTAAAATCATAATCATCCTACTTTGGATTTTACCAAAGCAGCCTGTTCTTCTGGGGGAAGATGGTATTTGGCTCCAATACCTTGTCAGAAGGTCGTGTCGAATGGTTTTCAGGTGTACAAGAGAATTGTCATCTTCTACAAATTTAAACAATTCTACTGTGCTCTTCTGATGGGGATGGTTCACAGCAAAGAGGTACACGGTGTTGTCTTAAAAAAAGAAATGGAAACAGCTGAATTCTCTGCAACAGTTTGTGTGGCTGAGCACCCACAGCTCTGAAGCTGCCTCTAGTACAGAGCACGTGTTGGGTTTGGTGCATTTGTCTCACGGCCCTTCAAAGACAGAAGGACAAGTACCGAAGCAACGCAGGATGCCACTGCAACTGGATCCAGGTCTCCAGCTACTCTTCTCCCAGGCTCTCTCTACAGGGAACTGCTCTGTAAACTACTTGTTTGCTATTTCTACCAAGGAAGAAAGAAATCGTGGTTTCATCCTTGTGCCGAAGCCACTGGGGTTTGCAATCTGACGCACTACAGTACTGGTCGCATGAAATAGACACAGTCAGCTGGGAAGGAGGGCTTGTAGCCCTGCCAGTTTGGGCTCTTTGGTTTATTTACTGCATCCCCTGAGAAAGCTGAAGTAGCATCCTTCTCCTGTACTCTGTGTAAGGCTGCAGTCCTTCTCCCAGCCCTTCTGGTGAGACCCTAAATTAGCCACCACCAATTTCTCCAACACCTTCCCTTAAAGGGTGACTGTATGGGGACGCAGGTCAAGCTGCAGCAGTGGTTCTCTTTCTCTTAATATCTGCATACTTCCAATTGCCTGGCTAAAATCCCCGGTGAAAGGTCAGGGAAAAAGAGAGGAAGGAGAGCATGAAGGGTATTTCATTGGTAGTCAGAGCCTGCCGTAGGAGCACGTGTCTTGGAGAGGAGAACATGGCTTGGCCACAGAGTACCAGAGATTTTGGTAATTTACAGAGATTTGATAATTTACTGTTTAGCCACAAAAGTCTCCATTCTGGTCACTACTAGTTAGTGAAGCAAAACCCTCAAAACCCTTGACCCCAGGGTGAGACAGATGTAAATTGGTAAAACAAACTTTGTGTGGTTTTCAACTCCTCAAACTTTTCCTATGTTTTCTTTCCTTTCAATATATAGGACATCTTTCTGTCTCAGACAGCCTGAGATTATGTGCAAAGGTGATTGCTTTAGCAGCTGACATTTAGAAAAGAGCCCAACAAAGATAAAACGCCCAAAAACCTTTTCCTCTCCCAGCAAGCGCAGGCTATTGGGGGTGAAATGCAAAGCTGCAAAGGGGTTTCTGTTTGTGCACTTTCGGATGAGATTTGCCACCACCTCAAGTTAAAGATCTCTTTACCTCTGTCTACATAGGTGCTGATTCCATGAGGGTTAAAAGACGCCAGATCAAACCCTCGGCTGATTCTCAGTTCCACTGCTCTGGGATTGTCTTCATTCAAATCCATCAAAAATATTTCACCTGGCTTGTCTAGTGCAAGGCTCTTTATTCCTGGGTATTTCAAGCCCTGTAAAATCAAAACATAAGAAAATCATTCCCAGATAAAAGGTAAAGAGTAGTACCACAGGGCGGAAAACACTCGAGCCTTGTTCAGGCTTGCAAGCACACATCAGGATGTCCCTCTGCTTCAGCCCGCCATGCCACGATGGAGGTGGATGGACCATATCTGCTCTCCCTGGCAAGTGCAGAGGGAGCAAGCTGCGTGGAGGGCATGAGGAGCCATGCCCAAGGCACCACCTACCACCTGGGCAGTGGCACCCCTGCCACCCACTGCAGCCACCACCCGGGTGGGTGCTCCCCATATGTCAAATCACTGTGTGAACAGACATGCTGGGGGGACAAACTGGAAGTACTGGAAGTACGGCACCACTGAATGCATCCAGCGTGGTAAAGCCACGGGGAACAGCAGCAGTGCGACAGCTCACAATTTCTGGCATGAATTTTGCAACGTTATCATTCCCTGGGTGTCCCTGGAGCATGTAGATGAAAACATCAGCTTTTGTTTTAGAAAATAATCACTAGCCATCCTGATTGCAAAGAAAAGCTTGAAAAACCATGTGCTAAAGGATAAAAAAAAAAATCAAGAACAACAAAATCAACACACAAAATCTGGGTTTTTTTTAAAGGTAGGGAATTAACACACCTTCTTGACAAGGGAGAGGTTTGACATTTCAACATTTCAAGGAAGCAGCATGAAAGAAATTCCAGGTTACATGGGCAGGTAAGCTAGCGCAATAGGATGTATGTGTCAGAGCGGCCACCACCACCACCTGCTCAAGCAGAAGGAAATGCCAGCTGAGCCGACACAAGTCTGGGCCATTCCTATGGAGCCAGCCAGCCTTGTAGAAAAAGAGTCCATCCTGCAGTTTTCACCTATGGATTCTGTAGATAAGGAAGCAGGCAAGCCCCTGCACAGGGAGGGGGCATGGGCACTTACGGAGCTGATGAAAGCCAGTCCATTGGGAAGTATGTCAATGTCTTCTGAACCAGTTTCTGCAAGACAGAGACAAACAAGAGTTTTTCAGTCAACATTAAATATTTCCCATTGAAAAACCTCTTTTTTAGTACAATTCCAACTCTCATGAATGTCCCTTTCTGATATGACTGCACAAGTGATGAAGTTCAGCGGAAAATTTCGCATCGCATTAAAAGTAGCAGAAGGCAGCAGCACGCCAGGTTAGGAAATAGTACTGGGGTTCACCTCTTTCTGGGGGCTTAGGGGTGCCCCTGCGGTGGCCAGGCAGTCTCCCGCTCAGCTCTGTGTGCCCTGGTGCAGAATGGGGTGAATCACCCGCTTTTGACAATAGTGTTCTACAGCAAGCAATTAGCGCTGACAACGCTAATTTCAGGGCAGGACCGTACCCATCACTCAGATCACACACTTGCACAAGGCAGCTCTGGGAATTGCACACACTAATTCTCCTGGTTGAGCTGGGACACTTCAGTAAGATGGATTGCCAAATATTAGTTAAAGCTCTCAAGTGACAGAGAACCTATTATATCTTTATCAGCTAGGGGCTTTAATAGTTAGACCACACTTTTAACTCTGTGTAATCATTTCCAATATTGCTAGTTCCTGTAGTTCCTGTAATATTTTTCCCTGCTAGGAAAATTGAAATAAAATAAAATAAAATAAAATAAAATAAAATAAAATAAAATAAAATAAAACAAAAGCCCTTTAGTAAGAACATTAGAGCAATTTTAAGCTTTGATCAAGCACTCTCCATAGACCTCTTAGTCTGATGCTGAAGCATGATTCCCATCCCACATTTTCACCGCTCCCCTGAGAAGCCTCCCCTCTCTTCTCCAAATCACTAGCACAAACAGCATTCCCCACAAGCCACTTTCCAGAAAATGGCTGGATTAAACCCACCCGGGAGCATTTGCATAAAGGAGGAAATTGTTCTGCAGGTTTTCTTTAACAGAGCCACCAATACAAAGGTTTTCCACCCAGCTCATCCCATGTCTCCACACCCCCTCCTGCTTAGCCACAGACCGCCCATGTGACCCTCTGTGGGTCACACCATCCCTGGCACCTCAGCACCTCCTCCCGAGGAAGTGCCTGCAAATTTGAGCTTGGTTTATTGTTTGCTTTCATGTAACTCCTATTTATCTCGGCGCTAATTTGGCTGGGCTGTAATTCATCCCAGGGCTGCTGAACAGCCCTTGTGGGGAGGAACCAGATCCCCAAATTCACCTATCCAGGCAAGCTCCTGCCCAGCACAGCCCTGCAGAGACATGGTGGCAGGACTTCACCCAGAGGGACAGGGGACAGTGACAGGGCCAGCTCCTCCTCAGCCTCAGCAAGCCCCTTCTCCACCCCATTACACTCATGAGCGGAGCATCCCCTCCTTCTGAAGAGCAAAGGGTCTGAAAATGAATTCTGGGGAGAGCCAGCCCACTAGCCCACCTCCTGGGTTTTGTTCTGAATTTCAGCTGAGCTCAGGCAGGACGCAGACATCTGTACTGATGTGCCTAGAGAGATTTAGAGCCTGTGTTTTCAAACTAAAAATTTTGAATTTGGATTTGTCAGCTCAGCTCATGCCCTGGTTTAAGCAACAAGCTCCTTGGTCTCTCCAAGTCTGGGTTTCATTATGAAAGGCAGGTCCTGCTTGACCAACCTGATCTCCTTCCATGACCAGGTGACCTGTCTAGTGGATGAGGGGAAGGCTGTTGACGTTGTCTACCTGGACTTCAGCAAAGCCTTTGACACTGTCTCCCACAGGATTCTCCTGGAGAAGCTGGCGACTCGTGGCTTAGACAGGTACACTCTTCGCTGGGTAAAAAACTGGCTGGACGGCCGAGCCCAGAGAGTTGTGGTGAATGGAGCGAAATCCAGTTGGCGGCCGGTCACAAGCGGAGTCCCCCAGGGCTCAGTTTTGGGGCCGGTCTTGTTTAATATCTTTATCGATGATCTGGATGAGGGGATTGAGTGCTCCCTCAGCAAGTTTGCAGATGACACCAAGTTGGGAGGGAATGTCGATCTGCTCGAGGGTCGGAAGGCTCTGCAGAGGGATCTGGACAGGCTGGATCCATGGGCCCAGGCCAATTGTATGAGGTTCAACAAGGCCAAGTGCTGGGTCCTGCACTTGGGTCACAACAACCCCATGCAACACTACAGGCTTGGGGACGAGTGGCTGGAAAGCTGCCCCGCAGAAAAGGACCTGGGGGTGTTGACTGACAGCCGGCTGAATATGAGCCAGCAGTGTGCGCAGGTGGCCAAGAAGGCCAACGGCATCCTGGCCTGTATCAGAAATGGTGTGGCCAGCAGGAGCAGGGAGGTGATCGTGCCTCTGTACTCGGCTCTGGTGAGGCCGCACCTCAAATCCTGTGTTCAGTTTTGGGCCCCTCACTACAAGAAGGACATTGAGGTGCTGGAGCGTGTCCAGAGAAGGGCGACGAAGCTGGTGAGGGGTCTGGAGCACAAGTCTGATGAGGAGCGGCTGAGGGAACTGGGGTTGTTCAGTCTGGAGAAGAGGAGGCTGAGGGGAGACCTCATCGCTCTCTACAATTCCCTGAAAGGGGGTTGCAGAGAGGTGGGTGTTGGTCTCTTCTCCCAAGTGACTAGCGACAGGACAAGAGGAAATGGCCTCAAGTTGTGCCAGGGGAGGATCAGGCTGGATACTAGGAAAAAGTTCTTTACTGAGAGAGTGGTGAAGCATTGGAATAAGCTGCCCAGGGAAGTGGTGGAGTCACCATCCCTGGAGGTGTTCAAGGAACGTGTGGACGAGGCATTGTGGGACATGGTTTAATGGGCATGGTGGTGTTGGTTGATGGTTGGATTTGATGATCTTACAGGTCTTTTCCAACCTTAGTGATTCTGTGATTCAGTGATTCTGCGGTTTATAAGATGGGGTTAGCAGCAATTCCCCACTTCCTGGGATTGCTGCAAAGGTAACAACGCGAATAAATGCTGAGAGGCTCAATTACCATGGTGACGTGAGCGGGACAGTCAGCTTTTGCTGGCAGAGCACGCTGGTGAGTGAATAAACAGAGATATAATCATTTATCGCTACTGAATTAGCGAGGCTGCCAAGCAGAAAGATGAGCAGGCTATTTGGGAGTAGATAATTAAAAAGTACAGGTTGCTGGTGGAAGGAGCGTAACGAAAGCCCTGCACCCAACTACTTTGAAAGAAACTGCCCAGCAAAGCACATTTTGGCCACTTCTCAGCCAGGTCCTGGTATGTGCGGAAGAGAGCGAGCACTGTCGGAAGAGCAGTGAAATGCTGATTCAGCACAATCTTGCTGAGCTGGCATCGCCGAGGCAGCGCGGAGGGAATGAAGAGACACAGCCAGACGCAGGGAAGCTTTCGGGCTTTCCTGCGCGACCCCATTTTGGGAGGACTTTGGGCTGTTGTCGCAGATGCCGTATGGTACAGGAGAGTTAGGAACTGATTTATTAGGTATCAGTTACCTGCACTATATTGCTTAACTGTATCACTGAGCCCAGCTTGTCCATGGGATTATCTGAATAAGTAGTGTTTTTAAAAAAATTAAAGATACTGAGAAAAATTACTGTCTACCCTAAAAATGTTCTATTTTTTTGTTCTTTATTTTAGCTTCGTATGATGTATTCTACAGATACATCCAACAAAAAAAAAAAACACCTGGATTTCATGTCCAAAAGCAAGTGACTATTTCGCCTGTATCCCATTAATTGTTCCAAGATGCAAGTATTTCTAGCAATTTCTATAGTAGCTTCTTGAACGTCAGGAATCAGTTCAGGACATATGGTTAGTTTATTATAAACCAGTAACATGAGTAGACACTCATATAATTCAGAAGATACTGTTTATTCTACAAATATAGCCTTTCCTACATATCTGTGAATGAGGTTTAGGACAAGCTGCAGTTTTTTTATTGGTTGTTCGATGTGTTTGCATCTGTGCTTACATTGCACAATATTTGAAAAGCAGAATAGATCAAAGTCTTACAAAAAAGAGAGAAACAGAAAGGATGAAATTGTGCAGAAAGAAAATGGTTCACTAGAGAATTTTTCCATTTACTCTGGGTTTGCTTCCTTTACTACGGATGCATCGCTTTTAAAATTGTTACAATAGACTGTACCAGATGCCTGTTCTTCTATGTGCAGAATGGATGGTTTAAGATTATTTTGTTCAGAGCTGATCCAGCTCATTACCTATGTCCCACTTAAGAGGTCAGAAGGACTGTTTTAAAGATTAAAATAAAGACTGGTTGTTTATTCAGCTTTATCATGGCATCTTAAAGGAAAAAGACCCAGGAGGACCAAGATGTCCATGTAGAAAGATACCCTTACACAAAGTTACCCACAAGAGCAACCTCACAGATCTGAGTACAGCAAAATCCCTGGTCTGAATAGTGCTACCTAGGCAGCATCTAGACGTTAGGGCTCCTTGGTGTCCCTGAGTAATATACCCCCCCAGTCATATTAAATGAATTTTGGAAGATATTTGCGTGAACGTGCGAACTTTTAAGCTTGCACAAATCCTTTGTTATTTCTCTTTCTGCCACATCGGACTTGCTGAATTAATTTTCGGCATTTTAATTTTTCTAAAGAGCAGCAAACGACAGAGCGAAGGCAATGCAAGGGGGAGAGCTCCACATGAAGGGACAGTGTTACAGGAGCACAGCGAGAAGCAGAAACGAAGCTCTGTAAATTGATCCGCCACTGCCTCTGAGCAGAGCTGGGTTCTCAGAATTCACCTAATCTCCATGTAAATGTCAGGCACCAAAAATGAGATATCGTTCAGAAATTAAACACAACTGTATTTGCTATTTCCAGCTTTCCTTCTTTCCTCAACAGAGCAATCGTCACAAAAAGTCTTGCAAAGATTGCAATAAAAGGATTACTCAGAAATTGTTTTTATCTGAATCACCATCAAACAAGCACTATTCAGAGTCTTGTATGAGTAAATTACAGCTCAGTCTAGAAGACCTGGAAAGTTTTTTCAAATGCAATTTCTTCTGCACATAACCTCAGGCAAAGGAACTCTGCACACGCTCATTCATGGCAGTAATTTGACATTACAAAGATGTTTGATTCCTGACATAAGGAAGAAGCAAGATTTATGAAATCAACACAGTGACTCAGCAAGCTCAAAGGCAAGGCTCTTAAAGCTCATCCAATGACTTTTTACACATGCGAAATCCAGGCAAATTTCAACCCAAGACATTTCCAAAAATACTAAGGAGGATAAAACCCCCAGCCATTAAGCCTGTATTAAGTTTAAAAATTATGATGTGGGGGAAAGGGAGACACAAAAAAGTGGTCAATTTTAAAGCTATCCATTTTATACTCTGGTTATCCTAAAGGGAGAGAAAAAACAAGACAGAAGCATTGCCATGCGCTAAACACATGACCCAAAGTACAAAGTCAACATTT